>NW_008825051.1:1228293-1241438 GCF_000699105.1 Pygoscelis adeliae | reverse complement strand
GTTGGGTCGACGGTTGGACTCGATCATCTTAGAGGTCTCTTCCAACCTTCATGATTCTATAATTCTATGAGAGCCTCCCTGCCCTCATTCAGGCAGGAGGCTCCCCTCACTGCACCCCAATCGCCAGCTGCTCCCGCGTGTCCCCCCCCTTGCCAGGCCCCCACCCAAGCACCCAGCAAATCCCTGGATGGGACCTGCCGGCAGCAGCAGCAGCTCAACACGAAGGCAGAGCCTGCAGCAGGGAAACATCCCCGGGGCTGTTCCCAAAGGGCTCAGCCAGGGTCACGCAGACCCGGCCCAGCTCTGCTGCTGCGGCACGTCCCCCCGGGGTTTCTGGTGGCACGCAGCGCTGTGCACCAGCCACCCGGCCACCTCCACGAGGCCGCACACATGCCCCGCAGGGACACTCTGCACAGGCATAGCACACGTGAGGTGGCCCCAGCAGAGGGTCCAAGGTCTGCCCCTGCCTGGAAGGTCCCCGGGGCTGCTCTGCAGCGAGCAATGCCTTCAGAGAAGTCCAAGATCCTCAAATTGTTCCCGGTTTGACATGGGAGAGGAAGAGGCGATGCTGGGACAGCCAGGCACGTGGTGGCACTGCCACTGCTCCGCAGCCCCCGGCTTTCAAGCGTCCTCCCCCTTCCAGAAGGCAAAAGGCAGCAAATGGCCACCAGCAGAAACCAGCTGCTTTTTAATAACTTCTCCTGGGGGAAGGGCTGCGGTGGGACCGGGCTTATCTCTGCATTTTACACTTCAAGGTCAAGAGGCAAAGGACTGACTGGGATCGTTACTTATTAATGACAATGGAGAACTACCCGCACGCCGATGCACGGGGGATGCCATGCAGAGCTGCGCCGGGCACAGCCCCAGCCCCAGCCCACCCATTCGCTGCTGGACTTGTGCTGGCTGTCACGCGGCAGCAACGCTTTCTGCTCCCAACACGTGTTTTTTGGATGAGGGATCGCACTGGGCTGCTCTGGCCAGAGCGAGTCCCTCGAGTCCTGGCTCTGGGGGCCGTTGCAGACTCTTCCCCTACAACAGGCGGACGAATTAGGGGGTGGGGAGCCCCTCGTTCTGCCCTGGCACCCGCTGCCCGTGGCTGCAGCCCACCAGTGCCCCAGACACGCTCCCGTGGGTCGCCAGAGCAGAAGCCCCAGCCCTTTGGCATGACATAGGTGCAAGGCACTGTCCGCACCCCAGAGCATCGCACGCCCCTGGCCGAGTCCTCCCACAGGAGATTCACCCACCTCCGGGCCACAGGGCTCGATGCGGGAGCACGGCAGCACCCCGGCCACAGCGCTGGAGCTGCGAGGTCACGCTGGCTTCAGAGGTGGCACTAACTGTGTCCCTGCTGAGCGAGGTGTGTTTCTGAAGGAGGGGCCACAGATGCGCCCTGTTCCATCATCCAGTGCTCCCAGGCAAGAGGACGCTGGGCGGGCAGGCAGGAGGAGGGGACGCAGATGAAGAGGGAACCCAAGGCAGAGGCTGAGAAGCCATCGGGGAACGCGGAGGGTGCAGCCAGCAGCCAGCCCGGGGCCGTGCACGGGGAGGGCAGTGCTGGTCATGCTGTGCGAGTGTCTGTTTAATACTGACATGGAGTAGAAGGGGGACATTGCCCCAGGAAGGGGTGACGGAAGCAGTACCGGGCAGCCTCATCTTCCTCCGCCCTGCCTAGCCGCTGTGGAAGATGCGGATGCGCTGTGTGATGTCCTTGCGGCACAGGGGGCAAGTGTGCAGCCGCTCGCAGCAGGTCTGGCAGCAGCAGACATGGCCACAGGGCAGGAAAATCATCTGGGTCTGGGGGAAGAGACAGGGGAGAGGACACAGAGAGTGTGCCCGTCTCGTAACACTCATCCCAGCACCGCCGTACTCCAGCACAGGAGGAGATGGGGATCACCCAGGGGTGTCACAGCGTGGGAGGCAGAGCCCCGCAGCCCGATCGCCATCCCCAGGCGCAGCGCAGTGCTGTGGGTGCACAAGGGTCTGGGCTGCGCAGACAGCGCGAGTGCGATGGGCCTGAGGGAAGGACACGGGTCAGGGCTGGACCAAGCAGCCCCGTGAACGCTTCCCACGGCTGCTGTGCAGACAGAGCAGCACAGGAGCTCACCAAGCTCCCTCCCAAGCCCACAGGGAGCCCTGCCCTGCCTCCCTCCCCACTGCGATGCCTCAGCCTTGGGAGCTGGAGGGATGAGCATCCAAGCGTTGCCCAGGGCCAGGCTGGGGACACAGATATGGGGGGTTGTGCTAGATGCTGGCCTCATTCCACCCCCTGCTCCAGCACCACGTGTGTGCCGGGGTCTCACCTCCTGCTCCATGCAGACAACGCACTCCGACTTCTTCTCGTCCCACTGCAGCAGCGGAGCCGTCGGGACTACAGGGCTTGGCGGCTCCTCAAAGGGAGCACTGGGTTCTGGGGCTGCAGGGACCTCAGCGTCCACCGTCTTCAGCAGCTCTGCAACCACAAGCAGGAGGTCTGAGCACCAGGAGAGCTGCCCATCTCCCACCCACCCGGCACGCATGGGGATGGCTGCAGGCAGATGGGAGCTCGGGGCTCCGATAAATAGGAAAATGGATGGGACCAGTTTGACAGTGCAGCCCGCGCTCTGCCAGGGCTCCCTGCCCTGCCTCTCCTACCGCACACCAGCCTTGCATGGCTCCGCTCCCCAAAGGGAGGCATCTGGCCCTGCAGATCTCCCCGTTCAAGGCTCAGGTACCTGCTGTGAGTGTACAACGTGTCAAAAACCAGACAGAAAAGAATTGGTGGTACCTGGGATCGTCTTGGCCACAGCCAGGATCTCCTGAGCTCGCTTGAGGATGGCACGCTGCAGGCCAGCCTCCATCACGCCAATCTGCAGTGCAAGAGGAGGGCTGTTAGCTCTCAGAGGGGAAAGGAGACTTATGTCCCAAAGGGGACACTACAAACTCTTGGGCCTCGCTGGCAACACCTGGCCGTGCCAAGGGAAGCACCTCCGTCAGGTGTCAAAGACAGATAAGGGAATTCCCCCGGTGCCATTTCTACTACAAAGAGCGTCTGAAGGACGTTGAAAGACAGAGCCAAGCTACAGCTCACCCTGCAAGTGCTCTGGGAGAGCTGTCACTCACTGGGACGGGGCACAGGGCAGCACTGGCACCTCTCCTTACTGGGAGGTGACAGACCAGGAGCACCAACACTTCCTCCTGCCAGACCAGACACAGGCATAGCCACGAGCACGGCCGGGCTCGGAGCAAGGGCAGATTCAGGCGGTATTGTCCTGCACCGTGTATCTGCTGTCTCGTACCTTTTCCAGGTCAGTGGCAGTCATGGTGCTGAGCGCTTGCAAGGATATTCGATGGTGAGCAAAGACTGGCACATACTGTTCAGCGGACAGCTCGATTAAAAGGTTCACCAGCTGCCGCTCCAAGCCCTCCTCCTGCAAAACACAAGGCGAGCTCCCAGACTTCGCTCTCGAGAAAAGGCACGGGGACAGGCAGCAGCAAGGCTGGCAGCAAGGGCACGCAGTGTGCTTGTTCCTGCCCTCTGCCCTGCTTCACATCCCTGAAGACACTAAAGCTCAAAAGCCCGACAGCCGGAGGAGCTCTGGCCCTAGGAGTTTTATGAGCACAATTCAAAACACTGTTTTGGGAAGAACAAAACAACTGTTTTGGCAGCCGATGTCTGCACCAGCACCTGCTTTGCAAATTCAAGCCAATGTGCAGCACAGGCAGAGCTCAGATCCATCTCTTTGTGGGCACCCCCATGGGTATTTTAACAGCACAAAGTCCCTGGCTCAATACGTCGGGGCAGGAATGGACAGGAGTTGCTGCGTTCAGACAGATTTGCAGGGGAATTTGGGGAGCCAAGCAGAGCTGTTTGGGTGTTCAGCTGGAACAAAAAGCCCTGCCTGGAAGGTACTCGGAGTCCTCTGCTCCTGGGAAGAAGTCTGACGGTGAGATGGCAGTTCCCGCTGGCAGACAGCTGAGATGTTGGCTCCTTACAGACCCGGGCAGCCCCATAACCTCCAACGTACAGGAGTGAGAGAGGGCTGCTGGGCAGCCCTGCTCCCAACACGATGGCTACATGCAGGGCAGCCCGGGGTCTCCACTGGCTTGTCAGCCTGTGCGAGGGGTCTGTTCCCTGCTCCCTGCCTTAGCTGAACCTGTGGGTGCAGGCAGGGCTGCCTTTGCTCCCCTGCACTCTGCAGAGCAGAGCAGAGCTACAGTGAAAGCATTAACTGCAGCAGCGACCTGGAGTTTCAGGGAGAGAGGCTTCTTGGTGGGTCCAGCAGGCGCTGGTACGGGATCAGCCAGTAGTTCTCCTGTTTGGTTTCGCTCTTTGCCTCCATTTCCAGCTGAAAAACAAACTCATTCATTCAACAGCCCGAGATAACGTTGCAAGCGGTGTTTAGGGAAGCTTGAGTTGGATGTGTAGGAGGGGAAACCAACAGCCTGGGCTGTGCAGAGCCAGTTCAGAGCACTGCGACGGGCACAGCTATGGCAAGATGGGCATTTCTGGCCTTCTGCAGGCTGGTCCCACTATGAACCCCCACAGCCAGTCGAGGGTTGTGCATGCCCTCCGCTCACTTTGCCCCAGACACTGGAGCCTGGTCTCCTGAAGCTCAGGAGAGTCTGGAGGTCTTCCGGATTACAAGACCACACGCAGGGCCCTTGTGGGCTTGTGCTCAACCCCCCCTACAACTCCGTTTCCTGAGGGGGGAGATTGACAATGATGATGGTGCCTCATGCTGCACCAGGGAGTGGCACTAACTGTGCCCCCCGAGAGCTTACATTAGCACTTTCTGAAGTTAAATTAGTCTCTGGATCTGGACACAACCCCTCAGAGCCCTCCTCTGCTCCCCTTTATTCCCATGCTGACCCATGGACTTGCTCCCTGCAGCCAGCCCACGCGCATACTCATCTACAGCACCTAATTAGGGGCCTTTGTTACCAGTATTTGTCGCAGTTCTTCTTCCCTTTGCTTCTTTTCTTTGAGCAGCTGCTGCAGCAGGCAGCCGAGTGCTTGGCGTTGCTCTGTGATCACCCCCTGCAACAGAAGGACTCTGGCATCCACATCTCCGTACCGTATAGCTGCAAGCAATCATCCTGCCCCAATTTCCAGCAAAGCACTTACCATACCCAAAACAGTCACAGCAGATGTGGAAGCCCTGTGCTCCATGGGCCTCCAGCCTGGCTGAGCAGACAGCCTGAATCCTCTCCTAGCAGCTGGCACGGCAAACCCAAACTCTACCCATTTCTTTCAGGCCTGCACTGACCATTATCTGGTGGTGCCAACGCTCAGCACACCCCGGGCAGCCCCAGGCCGCGCTGGCCTGCAGCAGCTCTTCATCACTCCATCAGAAGTTCAGTCAATGGCATTACAAGTGTTCGTGGTCCCCCTCTTTAACTGAGAAAGACCACCTGAAACTAGGTCTAGAAGCCTGCAGGTATGCAGGACAGGTAAGGTAGCAACCTCCCCGTGCCTTTGGGAAGCTTGCTTTCATTGGGGTCTCACACCAAGCACCGCCAGGTACCAGGGCAAGTTAGTTATCACTGCAGCCACATCGCTGGGAAATGAGGAGAGGTTAATCGTCTCAGGAACGTCAGACCATGTGGCATCTCTGCATGGTTCAGCCCCAGCTAGCTCATACCTGCTGGGAGGATCATTAACTGAGCAGAGGCCAGTGGTCATTGGCCACAAGGACTTCAGATGTCCATGGACAAAGGGACAAGATGTTAAAGGGCTGACCTCCGAAAGAAGAACTGCGGGGAAACCTTCATTGATTCGCATCTGGACCCTACACAGGGACAGGGTCCTCTGTTTAGGCAGGAGACAGGAACGCCTACCTCTCACAGGCAAAACCCACCATTAGCTGATCAGCGACGCTTTGCCCTGACGGAGGCAGGAAAGCTCTTCTGCGTCAGGACCTCCACAGAGGTCAGAGGGACAGCTAACGACACGTGGGAGCGGCTCCAGACAAGAAACCCAGGCAGCTTCAGCTAACCTTGAGATGAGGTCTCCTGCCCACCCGCACTGCGGACACCTCGCTGGGATCGCTCTCTCCCAAACTGACCTTGCAAGAGACCTGTGCAAACGCCTCCCTTTCTCAGGGTGCTTTTGCTTCTTCCCACTTTCCAACGATCTTTCAAGTTCATTACTAAAGCACCTGCGTATTGGGGGAGGAAGCAACCGTCTGCTGCACAGGAGGTATCAAGCACGACGGCAGAAAAGCTTCTGCCAAAGCACTTTGTGGGCACGGCCCGTGCACTGTGGGTTCAATCACAGCAGGGAACCTTTGGGCTGTGGACTGCCAAACGGCCGGGGGGTATCCAGAGAGATGAAGCTGTCTTACACCTTGCTTCCTAGTGTCCAGTGCTGAAGTTGCAAACGTACTGTGCTGCCTGCTGCGCTGCAGATGGGTGCTAGGGCAGAGCCTCGTTTTCTGCCCTCCTTTGGAACTCCTGTGGTCACCTAATAAGAATCACTCAAGTCCTGTGTCATTTGAACTACATCTGCCTGGGGTTCCTTGGTCTTCCCTGCATGAACTTTGGGCGGTCCCCTACCATCAGGCCGCCAACACTGCAGCGTTATACAGGGGAGCTGCATGAGTTAAGGTAGCATAACCCAAACCTTACACTTCAAGGTGTCCAGCTCTGGGCTCAGAGGCAATCCTGTCTTAAGTCAGCGCTTACCAGCCTGCTGGGTGCACTACTCTTGGAAAGTATATGGTGTTTGCTACTGATTTCGGGCTCACTAAACAGGTGACCTAATCTGGCAAATAGCACACACAAGAAAACAACTGATGCAAAGGCGTAATAAAATTTAAAGCCAAGCTGCTTAAGCCAAACTTGATATTCCTCAATGTGTGACTGCTGATGAAGTCAGCCCATCGAATGGTGGGATGGTGGGGCAGAGCAGCCTGGGAGACAAGGCTCAGAAATAAAGGGGGAGAGCTGACAGCCATCACTGGCAGGTAATTAAAAGCGAAACACAACACAACAATGTAAGGAGACATGCGATGCACGGCAGGCAGATGTTTCTGGGACAGCCAACAACTGGATCACAAAATCCTTCCCCACCCAGCAAACCTGGAACTGCCCATTGCTATCAGGGCCGGCTCGTTTGTCTCTCCCCTGAAAAAGCATCAAGATGTTCAGGAGCAGCAGCAATGTTCCCACATTACCACGACAAAGAGGGTTTTGTGGTGTCCTGTGGGTAAGTGCCCTTCTGACTAAGCATAAATCCATCTGGAAACTACAAGGAGCAAAAGAAGCAAGTGGAGCTTTTGCGATCCCAGAGCAGAGAGAGAGTGGTGGGGCAGCCCCAGAGCCCTACATACCTGCAGCGTCTCTGTGTCCAGTTCTTGCCTCTTTAACTCCAGCTGTGTCAACTGCAATAACTCTGTTTCTATTAATTTAATCTAAACAGAAGATGAAACATTTTTTACTGACATTTGAAATTACTTTAATTTATGCTCTTTTAAAATGAGGTCTAACTGCTGCCCTGGGAGGGATGGCACTGCAGAGCCACCCAGAAGTTTGGGGAACCTGCTAATGCCCTTCCGTGACACATGCTCTTAGGGTCGCTCTTTGTCTCTTGCCTGAGGAGCTGTGTCCCCCGCTTTCTAATTTTCTCTGTACTCTAAACACTTTCTGTTCAAGTGTAGAAGCACATTGCAATCAGTTTGTTCAGCCAAACCTTTTGCAGCCACTCTGGAAGGTAGCAACTGAAAGTCCTCCAAGCACCACCGCTCAAACTATAGATTAACTGGGGCAGGGTCCTGGTTTCTAGATGCTCCAGCAAATCCCATAACGATACATGCTCCTTCAGGTGGGACAACTGAGACACAGAGAGGTGAAGTGAGTTGCCCAAGATCCCACAGCAAAGCCAAGATGAGAGCTCAGTTCACCTATCTGCCAGGCCATCTACCACCCCCAAGCCACGCTGCTTAATGTGTGCCACTGACCACAAAATTCCTGCCGACACCGGGGCTCTGCAGCAGGCGGTACCCACAGCTCCTGCCCGTTCACTGCCTGTGCAGGATGCTGGTGGGGTGAGCTGGATTTCAACAGTAAAAGGTCCAGCCACGGTATCAAGGAACAAACTCCCTTTGTTTACAGAACAAGTGCGAGCAAACTGCAGGGCTCTTATTGATGAACTCAGGCAATGGAGAGTTGTTAGACTCATCTCCTGAATTGTCGATGCACAACCCACAGGCTTCTAGCAGAGTGACTGAGTCACTGAGTCGCTGAGTGACTCAATATATCCAAGCTCTTAAGCTTATCCACCAACTCCTGACCTGACACTTTTCTGCTAGTGTCAGATCAGGAGAGGGAAGATTCTGGAGCACTGTGTCAGAAGCCAGCCACCCATCTTCATGCATCAACCACCACGACTTTCTCCACCAGCTCTTGCTCTTCCCCCCGACTATCGCATTGCACCTTCTGCAGAATGGAGCTCAGAAAGGCAGGCTGAGAATGGGAAAGAAAAGGTGAACTTATGGCTCAAGGTGCAGTTTCGATGTGTTGGATGGAGATGCAGTGGACTCACGCGGAAACAGCAGCCCTGCTAAGTACTCAACCTGAAGGAAATCATAGTTGCAATTGCAGATCACCCCCGCAGAGCCAATGCAGGTCTGTCCTCTAGTGACCGCTCTCCAGCACTTCATCCACATTAGTGCTGAGATGATTGAAGCAATGGCAATTCCACTACTTCCACGAATCTAAAACCTGCATTGACACTCCCTCCTATGGAGCTGGGAGACTGTAGTTTAAGCAACACTGCCCAACGCTTTGTTACAGAGCCCTTAGCAACACAAGAGCTCGTCATTTCCTCCAGACCCTGCTCTACACTCACAGCGCTTTGATCTTCCTCAGAAGTGTCTCATCAAATGGCGGTATGAGCTGAGTAGCTGGTTGCTCTTTCCTCTGTTGCTCACTCACCTGGTTCCTGATCTGCCTGTGCATAAGATCCTTCTTCAGTTGGAGAGCTTGAAAGGCAGCTTTCTGCATCTCAATCTAAGGGACAGGCAAAATCTTGCTTAGTGAGGTTGCTGATGCAGCTGCAAATGGGCTAAGAAACCCTGTTACCTTGCAGTGACTCCTGTACAAGCACCTGAGCAGTGCTTACTCTGGGCAACAGTGTCCTGATTACACCATGACTTAGATCCCACAGTCCCAAAAGGTAAAACCCACTTCACAGACAGACACAGAAGTTATATTCGTGTTCTTCAAACACACATTTTGAATGCTCTGTATGAACCCCACCTCTCATTTTCAGCACCACTGAGCACCCAGGCTGTGCAATAGGGCATGGCTGCCCAGCACTTCTGAAAAATGAGCTGCAGAGGTCTCAGGTTCAAAATGAGGTATTCAAAAGGAGCAGAGGCTTTGAAAATGCTTCCTGTAGGCAGCTTGCCCCAAGTCACCCAGGAAACCTGCCAAAAAGACAGGACTTCTGTCTCAAAATCCTCTCTATTAATCACCAGACCAGTTTTGCTTCCCATGGTCTGTGCTGCTGTCATTTCTGAAAATTTGCTGCCTAGTTAAAAAATAAATACATTTTTCTTTCAACCACCCCAGTCAGTTTGTTAGAATACCAGAGATTCTCAAAGTTTAGCACGTAGTGTTAAATAAAATAACTTTTGCATGCAGCCCAGCCCAGCCACCGTTGCTCCTGTGCTCCCGTGATCCACTCTCGATCCTGCTTTCGCATGCAGTTGCTTTCCCTTGATCCCCCTGCAAGCAGTTTGCTTCCTTGCCTACCTGCTGCAAGATCTGACTAACGGCTTTGTTCTGATCCAGCTGTTGCCAAGCCAGGATTTGCTGGAACTTCTGATCCATCTCAGCTAGGCTGCAAGGAGATGGATTTGCCATGGAGTTACTGCTGGGTCTGAGACTCTTGGTGCAAACAAGAGGAAAAGCAGGCAACAGGGAATCCAGGAATGGAGAAATTTGTTACTGAACAAGGGTGAAGAGCCATGGCGCTGCACAGCTGAAGGCTGACAGATTTAAAACCTCCTTCCCTACAACCAAACCAAACCTGCACCACAGACCAAGCCAGAGCAGAAGCACCGCTGCCTGCATGTGCACAGCATGAAGTCCAAACAGGGACTGCTGCTGCCCCAGCAAGCTGCTCAGGTGATGAATTTGCACGTTGGTGTTCTGCACTGGGAAGGGTGTGCTGATGAAGGAGACCCAGACCATGTGGCCATATATTGCCTGCACTTGCAGGCAGGACCGTGTCTGCCCACTGCCCTCTGTTGGGCAGGTCACTGGCACACAAGGTTGTTTCTGTTCAGTGCCAGACGCTGCCAGATTAAAATTTCTCACCTTCTCGTAAATAGAGCGAGCCAGAATGCTCTCTGTACCTATAGCAATGCAACAAGTCCTACACATATACAAACAGCATCCTTGAGACAACCCTGGGAGGTGAGGAAAGGAGTTCTGTGCTAGAGTTTGACACTGAACTGGCTAACAAAACAGGAAGAAGACCAGTCTAATTTCATCTTCCATATTTAGCAGAATGTATAAAGTAAAATAAACAGTGTAAAAAAGTGATAGTTCATCCAAAGTCTGATTAACATGTATATTCTTGTGGTTAGAAGGTGGTTCATTTAATTAAGTTTGACAGTTTCTTTAAATTGCATTGTGACCGGCTCTTACACAGCTGTCCTGCTGCACTCCAGCGGCTGCAGGAGTTCCTGGGTGTATATATGGGAATTACACCGGGGACTGCTGGAAAGAAAGGGACTTTACAACAGTACCACCAGCCCCAGACATCTCCCACTGTACCTGGAGCAGGCCTGGTTGACAAGGTCTTGCCGATGAGACTCGTAGGTCATTTGGATGAGCTTGTTCTTGTAGCTTTCAGCCAGCATTTGTTGCATGGCAGCTAGGAGACAGAAGTGCTGTCAGTCTGCGTCAGGAGCGGGTGTCTAGAACAGGCGCTCATCTACCACTGCTGCTACAATCACTTGCAATTAACAGTGCCTTCTCTCTCATTTCCAACCTGTCCTTGCTTTTTCCATTTCATTCATTTCAGAGCAGACTCATTCAGCTGCAAGAATCGTAGCTATTTATTGGGAAACTAGCTGACCAAACTCCATTCTGCCTGTGCTTGCATCTTTTAGCGCTCAGAGAAGCCCAGTCACTGCCTGCCGACCCTCAGATAGGGTGCAGCTCTGCCCATCCCACTGCGAGTAACCCCTCCTTGGGGTGACAACACACACACCATTTCCCTTGCAACCCCGGTAGATCTGTTCATGGTCACCATGAGTAGAAAAGGCTCCCTAACACCATTCTTGTTTACCATACACCTCCTGCCTCATGAACCTGATCAGTTAACATCTGTTTGGTACCTCTGAAATATGAAGCACTTTGTGTGCTTATATCCAGTCTCAAACTCCTTGTGTGACATGCTGTAGCTACACAGGGAGCACAGCTTGCACCTCAAGGAGAACTGGCAGTGAGCTGCAGGTGGAAGCAGTGGATCGGCTATGGCACACGTGCAATGCCACCCCCTGCAGCTCTGCCCCACTGCACCAAGCAACACAGCAAGAATGTGTGTGTGACAGAGCATCTCCCCTGAGGTTGTCACCTAATCAGCACATCTCCAGAGGAACCAGGTCTTTCTTGCACCTTACCACCCCAAAGAGTTGTCTGGACTTACAGGCCACTTCCCTTCTGCGTAGATGTTCCGTCTCCTCCTGTGTTATTGCCATCAGCTGTTCCATCCTTATTCTGCCAAACAAACAAGAAGAATTCCTTCAAACAAGCACTATCTCACTTCTCCTCCACCCACCCAGCTCAGAGCCTAAAGGCTGGGCAGATTCACCCTGTCACCTGCTCAGGAAAGCCATGTGCTTATCAGAGACACAAAAGTCTCAGTGATTTCTTGGTAAGGAACCTCTAAGTCTATAGGAGACAACATAAATTTTGCTCAAAACCATGGGGACAATTGCTTCTTAGACTGGAAAGCTGATCTTTCTGAGAAACAGAACACCTATGCAACATGCATACACTCTCCCCAAACACGGTGCCAGTCTCTTTTTTTGCTGTCCTTTCTCTTGAGGCTTGACGAGCACTTTAAAGCTGACCTAAGTGAGCAGTGCCACTGAAAGCTGCAGCCTGGCCTCCGTTCCCACCTCCCCTGTCCTTGTCCCAGCACAAACACACACACCACCACTTAACAGATCAGGAACTGGTGTGGCTGGAAAACTATCTGACATACAAAGGGATTATTTTCAGCCAGGTCAGTGTCCCCATCCAGTTTACTGTGCCACAGCACAAACAGTTGGCTGAAGAGAGGTGGAAGCATATAGGCAGGGGAGAGTTGGGGACAACCACTTTTGGTGGCAAAGCTAGCTCAGAGTGCTGGCTGAATGGCAGCGTTGCTTTCAACGTATTCCTCCCAGCCTGTACACATTACTGGACTATCTTCATAAATGCCTTGCTTTCCAACAGATGTAGGATTTCTGTTGGTCCTTGACAGTGGAATACAGGGTTTTGTTCCCAAAGTCCTTAGCTAGGACCATTCAGAGATGAAAAAGAGGTAGAATCATCATCCCATTGGGTTTGCCAGACTGGGTAAGACCAGGCACATCCAGTCCAGTGTCTTGCCTCCAACAGTGACCAGAACCAGCTGCAGGTATGAGATGAATCTCTCCTGACTTAAGGTGGATTCAGACCGGTGACTCTGAAAGGAAGGTCCCAGCCCTCTTCCCAGCTTCTTGCCCCTTTTCTAGAAAAGCTTATTTCAAGGAGACTCACCTATCATTCTCCAAGGATTTCAGAATGTCTGAACTTTGGTTTTGCCTAAAAAAAGATAAAACAAGGTTTTCATCAAGCTGAGCAGGACATCCTACTCCCCCAGAGGGCAGAAAATTACTTTGGTTCTCATGCACAGAAGAGCAGCTTTAAGCAGGTTGGTAACCTTGCGTCAGCACCAGCCCAGCAGGACATCCAGCAGATCTAGGCAGTGGTACCTTCAAATACTCCCAAATATGCACCTTCCATGAGGAATTCAAATTTTTTCCACAGCACTGCAAAACTTCAACAGCACACATATGTGTGAAACACAATTTTTTAAGGTGTCAAATTCCAATTCCTTTAAATGGGACTTTGGCAGTTCAACAGCTGTGGCACCACCTACAGACATCGATCCTGACCAGTTC
>NW_008825051.1:1221573-1228242 GCF_000699105.1 Pygoscelis adeliae | reverse complement strand
AAATAACACGAGCCCCTGAGGGACAGAGACCACTGCAAGACACCCTGGGACCCTACCTCTGGTTGTCCTCTAGCAGCTTCTGGATACGGCTGGCAATGCCTTGCTCCGCTTGCTTCAACTGCTGCAGCAGCTTCAGGCGCTCCTCCTCCAAATAGCGCTGGTGCTTTGTCAGACCCTCCTCCAGCTTCATCTGGTCCTAGGCCAAAGCAAGAGAGAACCAAAGGAGAAAGTGGTCAGTTTAGGAAAGGCAGTGTCTTGTACGCAGCCTGCCCAGAGGAGACCTACCTCTCTCACTGCCTGCAGTATCTCATCCTTCTGACTGTTGATCTGCTGAACAAGCAGAGCATGTTCTCTTTGCCCCATGTTCAGGCGCCGCTCAAATTCCAGCTTCTCCTGCATTTTTTTTTCCTGAGAGGAGCAAGAAGAAAGATGAATGCCAGAAATCAGTAGAATGCTGGCTCTGCTCCTTCCCAAGCAAGAACAAGTTCTGGCAAAAACGTAAAACGAGGCACAGTAACCCCCTTGACTACAAGAAAGCAAGCCAAATTGCAAACAGGAGGCTTGACTAGGGGATGGAAATAGTCTCTCCTTAGGAACCCAAAAATTGTGAAGCAGAAGCTGCTACTCTCTTTATGACAGTCTCCAAACTCCCCACAATTCATTTCAAAGTCACGAAGCCGAAGTCCATGGGCATCAACCCATACAACTGAAACAGCCAATACAAACACCTGGAGGGAAGCCCAAAATTAAGGTCGTGTTCGATTCCAGATGGCAAGGGGAATCCCTTGTCTGAAGACAACATAGTGAAGGCAGCAGCCAGCTACGAGCAGCTCTAGCCACGGGGAGAGGTGAACTGCATGACAGGAGCTTCTGATTATTTCAAAGTGAGCCTTGGATGGGGGGAGAGACAAAGACCAGTGAAATAAAAAGAAGAGCAAACTAAAAATGCAGCCAGGTGAGGGGAATGGAGGACAGAAACAAGGAACACTAGGAGAGAGCCGGAATGGTGGCACTATGAACCAAAGGGCCAAGGTAGGAGTCACGGAGGGGCTGGAGTTCGGGGCAGGGATGTACTGAGCAGTCTGTGCATGGACTGCTCACACATGTCTGCCCACCTCATGTGAAAAACAAACTGAACTTTCAGCACAGAGAGGCAAGAAAAAAGCCACCTGGTGTGAAAGCCCACAGATCCAACTCTGCAAACCAGATTTAAACCAGATTTAAACCAGAACTGCTCGCTCACGAGAGAGACTGCAGCTCATCGGCTGTGCATGTCAGACGAGTCAGCCACAGATTCCCCCACGCTGCCAGTTGTCTTCTACAGTGAGGAGTGAGCAGCTCTGGGGGGTTTTCTGCAAGAACTCAGTTCTCAAAACATTCAGTTTTGGCTGAGAAAACAGATAAAGGGAGGGAAAACGAAAAAAAGTGGAGCTATTCTGCAGACAAAGCATTTGCAGGTGTTCATCCTTACCTTCCTCTTCTCATAATCCAAGAATTTGTTCTGAAAAATAAGCAGCATTAGCAGACATTTACTCCCAGGAGCAATTTTTTGTAGATATTATTAGCCCAGATTATATCTTCCCCTAACTGAGTAAAGACATCAACCAAAGGCACAAGAAGATTAACATAGCCACAAAGTCCAGTCATTCATGCTTCTCCAGGATCAAAGAAATTTACTCTGTACTTGCTAAACAGCACAGGAATTAGCACAGCTTATCATAATTATACGCCTAGCCTCACCCTTCCCAGGTAGGGCTGGACATGCCTAGCACTTGACTGGGAATCACAAGGTTCTTCTGCAGTTTGCTGTCCCCCCAAAAAACCACGGGTTACCATGCTGCACACACCGTGTCACACTGTCACCCCTGTCCCTTGACTGCATCATTGCTTTCAAGGATGGCGACAATTCTTCACGGTGTGTTACCAGCAGTGGTAACACCATCCCCAACTGTCGGGGAGGAGATGAGCCACCCACGCCTGCAGCGCTATTGCCTGCCTCTGGGCACTGATGCTCTCTTGATCCCAGAAGACACATCTCATGGCGGGGAACGTATTGAGAGATGATATGCTAAGTGCTGTGAGATCCATTGATGGAGCGGAGAAACAAATCCAAAACCCTCTCGCACAACTTCACATGCAGTGGAGCCTCACCTGCCATTTGCTCTCCTCCTCCAAGTACTTATGCACTGCCCTGTCCATCCCATCCACTGATGTTCCTCCTCCATCACTCTCCAGCACGGGGAGCAGATACTGTGAGGGAGGGTAGTACGCAATTCCACACTCTGGAAGGTATCAGACACAAAACAAGAACATTTGGTGCTTAAAGACCTCCTTGGCAGCATGGCCGAGGGCTGGCTGGCGTGTGAGACTGCTTCTAACTGTGCTCCCTCTCCCCACACACAGATGAGTGCCCAAAAGAACTCCTTCAGCTCAGGCAGGCTTAACAACAAGAAGCTCTGAGAGGAGATAGTGCCACCCCATTCCCACCAAGAAGACGATCAAAGCTAACCTGCTCAGAGAGAAAGGCTTCCTGCACACAGGTACAGGCATGTTGACTTCTGCAGGGCTGCAAATGCTACTGCCCATATTAAAGTAAGTTCTGACTGTCCTTTTATTTCAGGGATTAGCAAAATGTCTGGCAAGGCACTTCCCCTGCATAAAACCTCTTGCAAACCTTCCCGTCTGTATTAAATTCACAGTTTACAAACTCACAGTACATTATCTTTGTCCTCTGAGTCTTCCATCTGGTTTCATCTTTCCCTTAACAAACCATCGGTCTGCAGCCCCCAAGTCCTTTCTCACAGCAAATGAGGGTAGAAGGGACCTCGAGTGACTACTGAGTCTATCTTCTTGTCCCAAGGCAGCTATACCTGGACAATGTCTAATCCCGCCACTTGAGAAAATACAAACGAGAAAACAAAATCACAGGAAGATGCAATGACTTCTTACGGTCACTCAGTCTCTGACTCAGCTGTTCTGGTGTTTTAACGAAACCGTTATAAATTTCAGTGTGACAGTAAGAAGCAAGTCTCAAGGAAGGACTCCTGTTTTGCTGTCTGCCAGCAAAGACACATAACGCACTGACTAGCCTGCCATGTGTGCAGAGAATCAGAAATCACCCCAAGCAGAGCCAACCCGATCTTTGTCCTTCATTATTGCAATCTTTGAAGACGCCACAGCACCTAATGAGAGCACAGCGCGGTCCCCCACGTTCTCACTACCATCCACAGACCCTTCTTGCTTACCTTTGCAGAGGAACTGCTGAATGGACTCTGTACCTGCACTGCAAATATCAGGTGATGGGTAGGTCATGGAAGAAGCATCCAAGGTCAGCATCTCCAAAAGAGAACACACACAGCTGCAGGTTATTCCGGTTGCCCAGACAGAGTCCACCTGCAGTTATCCTTGCAGCTCCCCAAATTTTCACTTATGGAGTGATAATTTCATGTTACCCTAAATTCTGACATAAATACGAGTTTGTATTGAATTTCTGCTGGGTGTTTGACACCTTTCAGAGGTGACCCCACCGTCTCTTATTTGGGAGCTTCTGAGCTGGTCCTTCAGTGGAACATCTCCTGCAGACACATCTACTTTGTGTTTAAGCACAAGGGGGCATGGCACTTCTCAATTACAAAAATTTTCTACTAGTTTCTGTATGCTGGAGCCCTTAAGCATGATGCATGGGAGGGACGGGGATACAAAGGACATGGAGAGAAGAGGGGTACCAGTAAGAACAAGTGGAAGGACCGCTTGCTGTTTTGTCCTACGGTGGCCACCAAAAAGACCTAATGTTGCCTCCTGTAGAGAAGGGCTTAGCAGGAAGGCCCAGAAAGGAACCACTTTATCAAGCACAGAGGAGCAAGCTGTACAGATCCCTCATCTCAGAGACTGCCCACAAGAGAAGTGAAGCTAATGTGTGTTCGAGACAGGAGAGCGTTTATTCGCATCCTCCCCGCTGGTGTCTGAGTCAGCCCTGTTGCCTGACATTTGCACAGTTTAGTACTGACAAGTTTGGCAGCCAGAAGGTAACACATCCATAAAAATCTTGATGCTTGTCCCATTTTGAATGTGCACTCCAGGGAGCCAGAAACATACGGAGGCTGACAATGAGTCAGAGATCTGTCACGGCAACGGAGGCAAAAACCTCATCGGAAATATCCCATCTGCTCATTTAGAATCAGCCTTGGTGGAAAGCGGCTGAGTCAACCTGAGCCCACAGACACAGTTCGTACTCTCAGAGAGACAGCCCTGGCAGAAAATACCTGGGGGTTCACTCCCTGTGGATTACTTTTGTCATGATTAAGCCATGGCAAAAAGTGATCAGAAAAGATCAAAGCAGGAAGGGTACACAAAAGCTATTTTGGACACCATGAACCGCACGTAGCCTTGTTACAATCCCCCACAGCGGGTCCTGCCCAAGCCCTAAAAATTCACTTTCTGTGCTAAATTTATTATCATGTTGAGCAAGTAGGAAGGGAAGGAGCCTGCAGTCTGTGAAGGGGAGAAACAGACACGGTTGGCTGGGTGCGTACCTCCAGCGTGCGGATGTGAGCCAGCACCCGCGGCAGTTCTTGCAGCATGTTCTCACTGATATCCAGAGTGCGCAAACTCCGCAAGCCGCTCACAGTAGCAGGCAGCTCCTTCAGCTTGTTACCTAAAGAGAGAGAAAAGCCATTTAGTACCATGTAACCTTTCCAAAGCAGGACCCAGCAAGTTCATCTGTTGGAACACCAAACCATAATCATAACGTATGACTCATTTTCTATACTCTACTACAGGGACGGGGCTGTCATGGGTCACACGAGGACTCCAAAGACTGCCATTGCCAACCAAGGCAAATGGGGATTAACATCTATTTGCACACAGCCCAAGTACACAGCTCCATAACACGGAGTCTTCTTCCCTTCGGTGCAAGTACCAGAAATGGGAGAAAGGGGACTGAGTGTGGGACTGCACACCTAGGGTCAGAGGCCGGGTGCTGCAGACAGATGTGGCAATGAACTGAGCTGCACTGCCAAGTTCCTCACCCTCCATTTTCTTCCCTGTTTCAGCAACAGCTCCCTGTAACAAAGTCTCCTTTTTCTCCCAAATTTATGGCACTGTGTATCTGGCAAATGCCCAGTAGTCTTGAAAAGAGGTATGGTTGTGACCCGTGCGTTAGGGCTGTGCAAACCTGGTGAGGTTACACTGGCTCCCAGGACCAAGCTCCGGGTGTCGGTGGACTTGCTCTGTAACTCAATTTATCCGGGCTGGCTGCTCTGCTTGCTTTACTGAACTGCTGCTGCCAAAGACCTACTATTTTCCTTACACTTGAATCTGCATAGACAGATTTCTTAGGTTGGTCTAAATCATTATCCAGAGGAGGACAAACCCTGGCCTGGGACTCCTGCTGCAGGGCACACACAGCGCTCCCAGCTCGAGGTGGGTCTCACGCTCCCGGAGGAAGACGTGTGCCCCCAAGCCCTCTCAGCCCTCCTCGCCGCCGGAATGAGGCAGCTGGGACTCTCAAATGCTGGCCACGTGCAGGCACACAAATAAGCTTTCAGCTGTTGAGATCGGGCACGATGACCCAACAACCTCTCCTTTGAGAAAAGGCAATGGGCTGAATGAAAACATCATATGGACCAAGTTTGACCCATTTTCTGCTTAGATGATTTCTCCTGCCTTGCCAACTATTTGAATACAAATCTTTCCTGTGTTCTTCCTTAGCATTCATAGTGTAAACCACTTGGTGCTTGCTTTGGTTGAAAGGAATAATTACTAATGCAGCCCAACACGACCCAGATAATAACTGGTGCTTTGCCCAGAGCACCGACAAGAAACATGTGCCATACCTTTCACATTGAGCATCTGGAGCTGGGCAAGGTCTCCTATAGATTGTGGAAGACATTTTAAAAGATTCCTTTCAAGGTTTAGGACCTAAAGTATTAACAGAAAAGATATTCAAGATATTCTTTATACAAGTCTCAGGTCTTCTACACATCTGTGCTGTTGGGACTACTTTCAGGCCCAGAAGGACAACTTGAAATTGGTTTTAGACAATACTTTCTGGGTTAAAAAAGAAAAATTATTTTCCAGAAGCCCTGGATATAGGGGACATCTAGCTACCACATGCAGTGAGAAACCCTATTCACAACGAACAGCAGCAGTAGGTGCTGAACCCAGATGCATGAACCGGGAAGCGGAGTGTCCTCTCCTCCAGAGCAGCGCTCCCCCAACCCGCTCGCACAGGGGAGCGGTGACTGAACCTAAAGCTGCACCCCCAGCAGAGGGGACCCTCAGCATGCACTACGACACGCTGCACTGAGTTCTCAACGTAATCACACCAGGGAGAAGGGTAAAATCTGAATATTTTGGGAAATCAATGGGAATGGAAGCTCCAGCTCTACTTGCTTACAGCACTTGCTTGGCAGTGTGACCCATTTAGACTGACAGCCCTTGCGCTAAGCTGGGACTATATAAAGCAGCGTGCCTGCTCCTCTCCTACTCTTCTCCTGCTCTCCCTCTCCAACAAGCCAGTTCAACAGCAACAGTCAAGTCAATGAGATAGATCTGACATTCTGAGGACCATCATTTAAGTTGTGATTAATTATAAAACAAATAGCAGTAACCCCATATTTGTGCTGTCCTGTAACATGCCCTTTACAGACACCTGGGCAAATCTTTTAC
>NW_008825051.1:1213997-1221506 GCF_000699105.1 Pygoscelis adeliae | reverse complement strand
CAGCTGGTTGTCGTGCAGGTCTAGAACCTGGAAGAGTAGATGATTTCACCAAACAAGGTTGGGAAAAAAAGTCACGTGCAACAATGAAAGGTCATGAATTATCTAGCAATGAAAATTACTTCCCTTTCAACGGGGTTTCGAAAAGTGGCTTAAGTTTTCAAGGAGACATAGGCACTTAACTCTTGCAGGTCTTTTGAAAACCCCAGCCTCTATACACCGATAAACAAACAGAAGACTAAGGAGAACGGTGACACCAAAGGAGCTCTTCCACCAAACTGCACGAGCCAACCGGATAAATCGTCTCCATGGAGCCAGCCTGGCAGAAAAAGACAACGTTTTCTGCAGGATCAGTGAGCTGAACTGCTCCATGGAAGCTGAACTGCTCCAACACCAGTGCTGGCACAGGGAGAGGGCAGGACTATGCCTAGGAGACCTCCCTCTATGGGGAGAAGTGAGCTGCTGGAGTGACTCTGCCTCTCGCGGAACCAGAACACGAGGGTGGTGGAGCTGAAAGCCCTCAGCATTTATATGACAGGTACGGTGATACAACCCCATCACACATGGTCACCCATCACCAGTTTCGTTCACATTCAAATGACCCACCGGAGTAGGAGAGAGATGATCCACCCCACAACACACTCAGCCTTTCTGCTGAGACTGACCACCACCGTGAGAGGCTGTTGAGGGGAAAGGTGTGGGATTGTGAAGAGGATAAATGAGTCCTGGGACTGATTATGATTTTATACAAGCCACTCAGTGACCGCTACCTGTCTACCTGGGAGGTAAACCTAGGAAAGGCAGGTTTCACATCTCGTTACTGATTCTTGGCGATGACAGTCAGACAGAAGGGATTTATTTGGGCTCGTGTGTTTTAATGCAGCTAGAATGGAAAGAAAATAGGCTGCAGATTAACTGTTAAGAATCACAATTACCTTCACAGTTATGAGACTCAGAAGGCTGCAGGACTTTGGAACTAAAGATGTCAGATTATTCGTATGAATAATCAGCACCTGAGGAGGAAAAATCCCATTGAAACATGAACACAAGAGATACTGCTGTCTAGAACAAGCACATTTGTTGAGACTTAATTGTATAAGAGCTCAATATCTTATTCAGTATCATATAAAATATTAAAATAGTAAATGGATTTTCACAGAAGGTCGAACATTTAACATGACATCTAAACAACACGGGAAGGGCTACAGATGTCGTCTATCTGGACCTCTGTAAGGCCTTTGACACGGTCCCCCACAACATCCTTCTCTCTAAACTGGAGAGGTATGGATTTGATGGGTGGACTGTCCGGTGGGTGAGGAATTGGTTAGATGGTCGCATCCAGAGGGTAGTGGTCAACGGCTCAATGTCCAGATGGAGGTTGGTGACGAGTGGCGTCCTGCAGGGGTCCGTATTGGGACCGGTACTGTTTAATATCTTCATCAATGACAGAGACAGTGGGATCGAGTGCACCCTCAGCAAGTTTGCAGATGACACCAAGCTGAGTTGTGCGGTCGACACGCCGGAGGGACGGGATGCCATCCAGAGGGACCTGGACAAGCTCCAGAAGTGGGCCTGTGTGAACCTCATGAGGTTCAACAAGGCCAAGTGCAGGGTCCTGCACCTGGGTCGGGGCAACCCCCAGTATCAACACAGGCTGGGGGGTGAAGGGATTGAGAGCAGCCCTGCCGAGAAGGACTTGGGGGGTACTGGTGGATGAAAAGCTGGACATGAGCCAGCAATGTGCGCTCGCAGCCCACAAGGCCAATCGTGTCCTGGGCTGCATCCAAAGCAGCGTGGCCAGCAGGGCGAGGGAGGGGATTCTGCCCCTCTGCTCTGCTCTGCTGAGACCCCACCTGGAGCACTGCCTCCAGCTCTGGAGCCCGCAGCACAGGAAAGACACGGACCTGTTGGAGCGGGTCCAGAGGAGGGTCACAAAAATGCTCAGGGGGATGGAACAGCTCTCCTGTGAAGAAAGGCTGAGAGAGTTGGGGTTGTTCAGCCTAGAGAAGAGAAGGCTTCGGGGAGACCTTCTTGCAGCCTGTCAGTACTTAAAGGGGGCTTATAAAAAAGATGGCGGCAAACTTTTTAGCAGGGCCTGTTGCAACAGGACAAGGGGGAACGGCTTTAAACTAAAGGGGGGTAGATTCAGACTAGATATGAGGAAGAAATTTTTTAGGCTGAGGGTGGTGAAGCACTGGCACAGGTTGCCCAGAGAGGTGGTGGATGCCCCATCCCTGGAAACATTCCCAGTCAGGTGGGACGATGCTCTGAGCAACCTGATCTACTTGAAGATGTCCCTGCCCATGGCAGGGGGGGTGGACTAGGTGACCTTTAGAGGTCCCTTCCAACCCAAAGTATTCTATGATTCTGTGAACAAGAGCCTAGTTTCTTATATGAGAAATATCATTATATAGGCTAAGATAGAAACAATCATCTCGTCTTTCATGACAGAGGTTAGCTCTAAAGCACACAGACACGATTAGTCCTACACAAATTGCTCTCTATGTAGTATCATACAAGTGGCCAAATTCATTACAAGCAAACTTCTTCTGAAGGAACACATAAACAACCACATACAGTCACTTCAAACACAACAATAATACTCAAGCATAATAACAGAATTATCTAATAATTTCTGATTGCAACATTACCTTTTTTTGCAAGACTTTACAAGTTGCAAAGGCCCCATAAGGAACCTAAAAACAATTAAAAAATAGTTGTGTCAGACTTCTCAAGATACTATCTTTGTAAGCACTTCTACAGTATCCACCTGTAAAGTGTGAATAATCAACTTTAATGAAAACGCAAATGATGCTTAAAATTACTGGCCCCTGGTTTGGCCCAGGATGCCAGTACTCCGCTTCCATTTACACAGCTTGCAACGGCTCTCCACAATATGAGAGTGTCACGCATAGCACAGAACAGACTGAGGTTTAGGCAGAAGTTCAAGTCTCACATGATTTAATATTCAATGTGCAGATGACTCAAGAGTTCAGGCATATTTTCAGTTAGTCATCACACAAATGAATTCTGTGGTTTTGCAACCTCGGCAAACACACTGCAGTGGGCTAAGTGAGAAAGGTGAGCAACAGGCAGGACTCAGTGTCCTCGTATCTGCTAGGCTCTGCACGGGAGGGGCAGTCAGAAAAGGGATATTCCAGCAAATCCAGCCCATGCCAGCCAAGGCTCAGAGCACTGTGACCTACTCTGCAGCATGGAACCAGCATCAGCCAAACTGTTGTCCAGAGTTAATTTTAAGACCAAACTGATGGCTCACTTTATTTATTGAAACAACAAAGGCTAAAAAGAAACAGCAAGACAGAGTTCTATGGTACCGATGCAAAACGAGCAGCTGGGCATCCAAGACCAGCTGCGGCTATGAATGGAGCTGGCTCAGTGTGCATCCTCTGTCTGCCACCCTTTCACCCAGACTGGCTCGCAGACTGTCCCACACAGCTCGCAAACCTACACACAAGATGCTGTTGGCTTCCTATCTTGGAACAAAACATCCCAAAGTCTCAGCAAAGCCATTTCACACTGCACAGCAGACAGCTATTCTCTCCAGGATGGTCCCAAATCTCTCCCCAAAGAGCAGTGCAGTACCTATTAGCTTGCTTGGCAAAGGCATCCTGTGACAAAAGGTTACACAGGTACCAACAGTTTAGAAACACAAGACAATGAATAAAAACTGAAAGTGAAATGGAAATGGGCTTCTGCTTAACAGGATTGCCTGGCTGCCAGAATGAAAATCTGTGTCTGCTCTGAAAGCCTGGCAATCTGTCACTAACCGCTCACACTCCAGCAGACAGCTTGTTTCTAATTTAGTTGGCTGCCATAAAAGAAACCAAGCTGGAAGTGAGATTTCCATCCTTAACCAGCAGCCTGGAACCAGGGATTTTCACTTATACAGAAAAATAAGTGGGGGTGGCAGACTTTGTAGCTCTAAGATTAGAAACAGTCAGCCTTTGGCAAACAAATTCCCTCGTGACTAGCAAAATTAGGCCATGAGGTCCCAAACTAGGGTCCTACCCAAGGTACTGGTGGAGGGTATGAGCCCACCCTGCCCTTCCCATCTTGTCAAATGAAAAAGGAATCCTGGGACAGAAATGTTGTGGAAGCATCAGGTAGGACAGGCAACCCCCCACAAAAAAAAGGGGAAGAAGCCCCCACCTGAAAGCCAGAGTTCAGCAGACAGCAAGAAGCAGTCCAGTGACAAGGCCATTTCTGTCTCAAGGCTCACAGACATGATACTAAATCTGACAGTTGGTAACAAGAAGCAGACAGGGAACTCAGACCCGTGAGCTAATACTGGAAGTTGCAGAGAACATACCTCTGAGAGTTCACATTTGGATATGTCAAGAATGTCATCAGCACCAGCTTCTTTTGCCTGGAGAGAGAAGATAGGCATCCAGAGAATCAGACCATGCAGAAATAAATGGCCTCTTGCTGCATATTGACTAAACTACTCAGCTGGTCCTTCCCTAGAAAATGCAGTTACAGTTCTCTAGAACTGTAGCTGCAGCTACGTAATTCAGTGACAACGCTAAGAGCAAAGGGTGTGCTGCTACAACTGCAGCAAGCGAAAGGAACCAGGAAACCAAACTGCAGAAAAACCCTTTTGGTGCAATAAATTAATTTCCGCACAGAGCACCAAAGCACATCCTAATTCTGCAATTTTAACTGAAAGCACATGCAAAGGAAATGATGGGTTCCCAAGAGAGGCACTTCCTAGGAACAACAGTAGTGCCATCCTAGCGCGTAAAGAGCCTGCTGTGTCACTGGCATGTCTCACCCAGCCGACCAACCTTCTCCTGGCTGTACACAGGAACCAAAATAACCTGCTATTACATTTTGCTTCCATGGGACCTGCAGAGGCAACTGTGCTGTGTAAGAATAAGCAAGCTTCTGGACAAAAGTGGTTTTCCATGTTCAAATCCGCCACATCCAATGCAGCTGCTAACAGCAACGAAACTGGACAAGCCTCACTGTGAGCAGCATTGCATCTCTGGACTTATTTTCCTAAATAAAAGATACCGCATGAGGCAATAAAACCTGCTTGTGTTAGTGCTTCTGTTAAGTCTTCAGAACTGGATGTCTGACTCTAAACTAAGCATATGCAATACAGAACTAATCCTAGAACAGATTAAGCTATCCCTCCCCAGCCCCACAGGAGCTGGACAGAAACCCTACCAACTGAATAAATTCAGTAAAGCTGGTTTAATTATTGGTACATAATTAAATGGCCTTCCTTTCCAAAATACCTTACTGACATCCAACAAGCATAATTTTGTCATTTTTAAAATGCAGGTGCCTCTGGGGTAGAGCACAGTAGATCCCCTATGCCAGCGCTGGTCCACAGCTCCCACGGCAGAATAGGTGAAATAATTCAAAAGATGATTGCTTTGAGAAAGACAACTTTAAATCTGCGGCTGCTGTAAGGCAGGCAGTTCTGCTGACCTCGCTGGCGTGACAGCAACCTGCTGAGGATCAACCCCAGAGGATCCTGGCCAAATCCTAGTCCAGGAAAACAAACAGCAGCATCTTGCAAGTTAATCCTCTGAATGATAGGAAGAAACAAAATAACAGTGAGAAGCAAAGGAGGGGCACAAAGAACGCCAAGTATGATGGGAAAGGGGATGTCACAGGTTCCTTGGTAGGAAAAGCAAACTGGGAGATCTGTAAGAGTGCAGAGGATCCTGGCATGGAGGAGAAAGGAGGGGTGGTGTCCCAGGTGCAGGCTGGCAGGAGGTGGGGTGGGGTGGAGGACGTTACGTGGAACCACAGCAGCAGAGAGGGGTGGAAGTGGCACGAAGGGGACCTGTGGATGGGAGGGCAAAGGGAGACGGGGAAAGCAGGAATTCTCTGATGTACATTAGGAAGATGACCTGCTGTCTTGGTGAGATCAGTAACACGGTTACTGGTAACACAGAGGAGGCACCGATTCACCTGGCATCCAGGACTAGACACAGAGAACAGAAAAGACCTCGGCATTGCTTACCAGGCACATTTGGTATTCAAGGCGCTTTCGAGCGTCATCACTGGGTTTCTTCTTGCGGAAGAAGAGTGGCATCTTTAGTTTTGACTATAGCTCTGTCTCAGTGGCACAAATGATCAGCGTAAATAAAGGCAGAGCGCTCCTGGAGTATGCGTTTGCTGGGGAGCCTGGAGTACAGAACTATGCTCTAGTAAGTAGGGAAAAAAAAAGGAAAAAAGAAAAAAATCACTGTCTCGGCAATTGTCTTTGTTTAAGCCCTTCTCTGGCTTGATCAAACAGGCGGATTCCAGCACACCTCCACGGTGGAAGTGTTAACATGAGCCGCAAAAGCACTGCTGTGTCTCTGAGAGGGGTTGATTGTCTTGGTCACCCCTGTGCAAGATAAATTAAGTCAAGCTGGAACATGTACAGAGAAAGGCTATTGAGTGATCAGGAAAACGCAGGGTCCACTCTAGGACAGGAACTAAAAAGGCTGTAACTGTATCAAGAGATCAAGCACCAGGGACAAAACCCAAACTACTTAAACTCAAAGTTAATTCTGGCACAATAACAAGCAAATGTAAAATGCTCTAGAATAAAGCTAGGCTAGAAATGTGAAAAACTCCTAATCCTGAGAGCCACACAGCTGCCTTCCCTTTCCAGGCAGGTGAGAATAAACAAGACCCCGCAGTTCAAAATACAGACAACTGTTTGAAAGGGACTTGGTGACTACTGAGTACAGCAGAGCCTCCTCTGGCACATCACGCAGCCCGTCCCAGCTTCCCGGGACGTCACGGGGACCCCAGACAGACACCGGAATCAGGATGCCCAAGCTAAACTTTGCTTCTCAGCTTTAGGGGTTGTCTCAAGTTAACAAAACACTTGATTCATTTGCTTTCTAGGCAGAAGCAGAGTCTTCACCCATTTTAGTCACACAGTGAGACGAAAAGATTCTGCTTAAACACTCAATAGCTTAAAGTCAGACTTTTAATAAAATAAAGCCAAATCAATTTCCAATAGTCTTAATAACTGCCTGCAAAGCTAAAAGCACCTAGCTTCAAAAAAACTCTGACTACAAACCAGAGCCAATCGCTGCTGCCCCAGCCACGTGCCGGGCTGAGCTATTGCCCTCCCAGGCACGTGGGAGCTTCTCCCAGGCTGTGTGTCTCCAGGACAGATTGCTGTACTCCATCCTGGGCTTACAGGGCAGCCAGACCTTCCCCAAAACGGTTGTTCCAGGTCACTACAGGACTAAGAGCTGGAGAATGTTTTTCTGTTAATTCAACTGGACTGTATGCAAAGACACCAGCTGATTGAAGCGTAAAGGGAAGAGAATCATAGAATCATAGAATCATAGAATCATTAAGGTTGGAAGAGACCTCTAAGATGATCGAGTCCAACTGTCAACCCAACACCCCCATGCCCACTAAACCATGTCCCTCAGCGCCTCATCTACACGTCTTTTAAACACCTCCAGGGATGGGGACTCAACCACTTCCCTGGGCAGCCTGTTCCAATGTTTAACCACTCTTTCAGTC
>NW_008825051.1:1210799-1213644 GCF_000699105.1 Pygoscelis adeliae | reverse complement strand
GCTGGCCACACTATTTCTGATACAGGCCAGGATGCCATTGGCCTTCTTGGCCGCCTGGGCACACTGCCGGCTCGTGTTGAAGTTGAACCAGAAAGGGGAAAGAGTGGATCGCAGTAAGATGCCTCATGAAATCAGAACTGGAGGTGGGTGAAGGGGGAACAGAAACCGGAGTCAGCTCTGGAAGAGGACTGAGCCAGCAGGGGAGAACACAGAGTGCATTGGCAGATTTTGCGGGACGGGCAGAAAGCTAAGGCTGGACAAGAAACGGGGAGACCAGCTGGTAATTAGATGGGTACCAGTTGGGATGCTGGGAAAAGAGGGACGGGGACCAGCTGAGCAATAAAATCAAGGAGGAAAAGGGGTTCATCTGGGGCTGCATGAGAGCAGGGGGCAAAAACTGGCAATGCAGGAGTCCAAGTTGGGGCTGCTGGTGAACAAGGTCTCACAAAGGGAGCTGATGCAGGTGGGACTGAATCCGGCTCGGTGGTAAGACTGGGGTAAGATGAGAGAAGAGCAGAAGAGCAACAGTGAGCCCAAAAGGGGGAGACTTGAACTGGCTGGACAAGAAGCCTCGGGGTACACGAGGAACCTCAAGAACCACGATCAGCACTGCATGGCGAAGAGGGTGGGCCCAGGCAGGAGCTACAGCTGCCAAAAGTCCAAATTGAGATACACGCTATGAAGCTTGCATTGGAAGTTTCACCTTGCGATGACTTTTTTAAACATTGTTTTAGTAAGCAATTTTAAAAACAATACAAAAGAGTCAATACTTCACCAGTTCACCAGTAAATGGCACAGCTATACAATGCAGTTAATTCAGTGCTCAGTGAAGCTCAGGTGTTGTACATAAAGAAGATGGTTCTCTGCCAGCTCAGTGTCTACAGGTTGGTCTCAAACTATACTGAAAAGCATGTAGTCACAGGGTACAGCCAGAGATGTTCCTCGTGCATGGAGATCTCTGCCAAAAACTAAACAGAGCTTTATGGAGATAAATCCTTAGTGTAAAAGCAAAATATAACTTCAGTCTAAATGCATCCAAGCAACTACCCGTCATTTCACTCCAGAAACAAGGAGGCAAAGATGTCCTGTTTCGTTGTACTGCCGTCGTACCACTCTGCCGGAACAAGCTGAGACACAGCAGGAGGTGGCTACAGACAAACTCATTCTGTGCGTTAGAACCAAACCCTAACAGTTTCATGGCTCTTTCTCTGCCATCCCACTTCGCTGTCTTTTTAACAAGTTCAGACTACGGAAATGCCCCTCAGACTCACCTCCCCCCAGGAGGGGAGGCAAGAGCAAATATTCAGAAGATGAAGCAAGAAGGGAAGTTCATTGCCAGGAGCTACAGTTTGGAGATGCAGGAAAGCAATCAAGAGCCATAAGCGAGGGTCAGCCATCACGGACAGTAACAAAAGAGAGAAATTTAAAGATGAGAAACCAGAAGGACAAGGGTGCCTGCAGCAAGATATCCGTAACTTTTTCTGAACATGTTCAACTCTTTGCCGAGCACTTATGCACCCCCTCGTCATGTCTTACCTTTCTCTATTACAGGTAGATATCTTTTATTAGTCACGTGGACAATGGAAAATCATTAAAATTTCACTCAAGAAAATACATAAAGACATGAAGGCTGAAGGACAGACAGTTGAATTGTTGTCTCAGGGGTCAAAAGATGAAGGAGCAGAGACTTGTTAAATGGATTGAACAGCCTTAAATGTCAAAACTTGCCTTAGTGAAAAGACATGTCAAATCTGCAACAGCAAAGCTGCGCCTCTCTCCGACATTGGCTTTGTGTGCTCTGCTGGCCATCATCAATTTCAAGTGAGACTAGCACTCAGCAGTCAATAACGAGAAGGGCCTTTGCCATGTGACCGTATTTTATATGATGTAATTTTTATTTATTAAGTTATTGAAAGAACTGTGTGTAAGTGCCTGGGACAGCGTCCACCCTGCAGTGAGTGAGCATCCATGAATTGCAAATCCCGCGTCCCTACGGATGGCAGCAGCTGGTCTTTGCAGGCACCCGCCCTGCCTGCCTAAGCAGCAGCAACGCACACACAGGGCGAGAAAAGGTAGGGGAACGTCCACCGTGTGTTCTACAGTCTGCAGCTGTTTGGATGCTGAGAGTAAAACAAAAACAGAACCCTAATTTTACAAACAGATGTAATCAAAGCGAAACAGCAACAGGGCTATATAAAGACCCAAACCAAACCCCCCAATTTTTGAAACATTTTGGGCATCCTAAATAAGGCATGGCACTCTAACAAACAAGATGGGGGTCTGGAAGGAAGAGCGATTTTATTTTCTCTGGGAAAACATGCTCAGGAGCACAGCAGTGAGTCAGCATCTGGATCTGAGTGGGGCTCCTGCAGAGACGCCGCCTAGTCACGAAGGACAGAGCTGTCACCAAACATCTCTCGGGCAGCAGGTCCCGCTCACTGAGAGGAAGGTTATCAAGCGACTAGCAGTGGTAGCAGCAAGCCCTGCAGCCCAGCATGCACTGGAACAAGATTCAGGAAGGAGACAGAAGGCGAACTGCAGCTTTGTAACTCACTCCCCCACAGCACGATTGCTCTTTGTGCCGGAGAGCTGTCATAAGAGTTGTACCACACCCCCGTAAAAACCAGGCTCCGCTCAATCCTGTCAAGGTCCTCCCCCGGCAACGCCTGAAACAAATCTCCTCTCTTCTTCACCAGCTCCAGCTCTGCCTCTCAGTCCTTCCTCTCCCTTGTTGTCACTATTCTCCTCGTCTTCTTCTCTTTAGGGATTCCCTCCAGCGTCCCCCTCCCAGGTTTCACACAGTTTCCAAAGGCTATCTTTCTCGGTCCTCCTCTTCTTTACTCTT
>NW_008825051.1:1206914-1209617 GCF_000699105.1 Pygoscelis adeliae | reverse complement strand
CGACCGTGACGTGTCTTGCCCGCCTTAGTCTCCCAAGAAGGTCGGCGATGACATTGCCAAGGCCACGGGCGACTGGAAGGGGCTGCGGATCACGGTGAAGCTCACCATCCAGAACAGGCAAGCTCAGGTACCAAACGCCGAAAGGGGGGCGGCTTCGTGGTGCAAGCGTCAAGCACAACCGGGCTCTGCTTGCTCGAACCACAAGCTTAAACCCTGGCAGGGTTGACTCAGCCCTTCATCCTTCCGAGGTGGATAAAGTGAGTTCCACACAACGAGCTGTGTGGGGGCCTTCTGGGAAAGGCCTTAAAACACCCGCGTGAGCCTTCTGAGCGCCTCCGGCTCAAAGCCGGCGGCGGGTGTCTTTGGTGAAGCCTGGGGCTTGCCAGGCCGAAGGGTCCCAGCCTGTGAGCGACGGGAAAAGATCTGCTCGCCTGCAGAAGTTGATCTCTCAGGCTGATGCGGATAAATTGTTCCTTCTACAGAACATCTGACTGGGGGGAGGGGAGGAAACTATTTCAAGCAACGTAGAAATGACAAGAAACCTCCTTACCTAGTTCTGTAGCCACCTGCCACTGTACCTGTCCTGAATTCCGTGGCTGGTATGTTCCAGTGGTGAGCTGAGAGGAAGCCCCAGTCCAGGAAGCAGTCCTCCTCTGGCTGTGGGGAGGCCTGTGCCGAAAGGCTGGGAACAAGTTTCCGCGTCACAAAAAAGCCTCGCGTACTAGTGAACTAACCAAAACGGCGGTGCGCTGGCAATAGCTTTCCAGGCGCTGACTGCTCTGTGGAGTGTTCTCGCTGGCTACTTAATTCTGCTTGGAGGGGGGGGAACATTAATCTCTCTTTATTTAGATTGAGGTTGTTCCTTCTGCCTCAGCTCTGATCATCAAAGCTCTGAAAGAGCCGCCTCGTGACAGAAAGAAGCAGAAAAACAGTAAGTTTTCATCTAGCTTTAGTTCTGAATGTGATTTGGTGCTAAGAGGGGAATAGGCACCTGCCTCTTGGATTATTCAGCGTAAACTGGCAAACGAGCGCCACGGGGCTGTATCCTGGGCAGCGGGGATTCCTTAAACGTCAGAGTACAGGCAACAGGTTGTACGCCAGCAGGGTTCGGTTTCTTGGGGGACGGGGTAGAACAGCCACCCGCCACTGTACCTGTCCTGCAATGCATTGACTGGCACAGTCCAGAGGTGAGCTGACAGAAAATGCCAACTTAGGAAACAGAGTTATTCTTCTTGTGGGTAACTCTGTGCCGAAGTCTGGGAACAGGCGTACTGATCGCCGTAGCTGTAAACTCTGGTTTCCATGCGGTCCGAGTGCTGGGAGTGGTGCTTCTCTAACGAAGCATGGGGGAGTGGAAGTGCCCCGTGTTTACGTGAAGCTACTGGTGCTCTTGCTCTCCTTCACAGTTAAGCACAGTGGCAGCGTCAGCTTTGATGAGATAGTGAACATCGCGCGGCAGATGCGGCACAGATCCCTGGCTCGAGAGCTCTCGGGTAAGTGCTGGGGTCGCGGGGTCCTCCCTCTGCTTCCTCTGAGTGCCTGAGCCGGGTGCTGGTCTGATTCCTGGGAGGACCCCCACAGCTGTGGGGTGGTGGCGGAGCTCCTGCAGCTTGGCCACTCGGGCACTGAGCACCGCAGGAACTGCCTTGTGCAGGCTGTGTGAGCCGGCCTCGTGCCTTCTGGTGAAGGTAGTACAGGATGGCGAATGGTACATGGCAGCAGCTGTGGTGCTTTCTGGTGCATTCCCTGGAAACGAGTCTGCCAGACGTGGCTAGAGTGGCTCGCTGTCCCCCTTGTGAACCCCATGGCTACGGCCTGCGAGCCCCAAAGGGAGGGAGGGAGGGACAGCTGAGGGCGGCGAGGAACTGAGTTCTCTAACGTGTTCTTCAGAGTTCTTCCCGTGGTAAAGCGCTGTGTCTTCCCACTGCAGGGACGATCAAGGAGATTCTTGGAACTGCCCAGTCTGTGGGCTGCAGCATTGACGGCAGGCACCCGCATGATATCATTGACGACATCAATAATGGTGCAATTGAGTGCCCAGCTGTAAGTATCCATCTCTGAAACTTGCTGTATTAGGCTATTTACTAAAAAGCTCTCTACTAATGAGCTCTATTTGCTTCTTTCAACAGAGCTAAGACTGCAGGAAAGAAGTTGCCCTGTGAAGGCTCCTTAAGGTTTTTTGTAGCACCTTAAATACTTAATAAAAGACCCAGCTGTGTGCAAGCAGTGCTCCTGGCTTAATTTGTCCTTGCCCCATGCTGCATGAACAGCAGGTTTTGGCTGGGGACCACCTGCCCTCTGCATCAACCGAGGTGATGGTTCTTACACAGACTTCTAAGCTGGAAGATGCTCATTTCCCATTTGCTGCCCTGAAATCGTTTGCTTGCAGCGACACTGAGCTTAGAGCAGCGGGAGTTGCCTCAAGCCAGCGCTCCGGTAAAGAGCAAGCATCGCTAACTTGGGGCCGGTGCAAAGCTTTCTGGGAGCGCTGTTCTTGCCGGTGCCACGTGCGCAGCTCTGGGAGCGGGAGGTGTTGCCCGTCATTAGGGCAAGCGCTGGAGCAGCAGCTCCGGCTTCCCCCGAACCACTACAGCCAGCACACCAACACGTGCTGAGGTTTGAAAATAACTTTGCAGGCTGCTGGCCTCGCAACCCTGTGCTAGAGCAGCTGCGAGTGCTTGTGGGGTGGAAGGGCCTTGTTTG
>NW_008825051.1:1201761-1206890 GCF_000699105.1 Pygoscelis adeliae | reverse complement strand
TGTGGCTGTTCAGTCTGCAGTCCCAGGGACCGCAGGAGCCAGGGGAGAACGGCTCTCGTGTGCCTGGCAGTATGTAGCTTGGCCTTACCTCTGGCCTGTCATTATTGGGAGGAACCTCTGGCCTAGGTGGCATCGTGGGTTTTCTATTGTAGGACAGATGGGATTCTTTGCTCAGCTTTTTCTCCTGCCTTGAAGCAGAGGAGGTACTGGATTTTCTACCGGTGACCAGGACAAGTACGCACATTCTCGTTCTTGAGCTGAATTCATTTTGTGCTTTATTTCCTCACTGAAGAGGAGCAGGTCCCTTGATTATGGGCGCAATCCTGTGGCCCTCTGCGTTTCAGAGAGTTGTAAAGGGCCCGGTCTCATGTTTCTTGGGTCTCCTGATTCCTTGAATGGTGATACTGGGGGAGCGGGGTAAGCAAGCGTTATAGCCCCTCTCTATATCATATGCTCCAGGTCCTGGTGTATTCTCTGAAAGAAAAAAGGAGTTTAAATGTTGGTATTTCCATTTGCATGGGCGTTCTGTAAATCAAGTGCTACTGCTTGTCAAGAGATGGATCCTAAAACCTGGCTGAGGCACAGAACTTGTTCAGCAGTGAATATTCTGGCTGCTTCTGCTAGTAACGGCACCCCGCAGGAGCGCCAGCTTAACCTGCTGGTGAAGAGCTGCTGCTCGTAGACTAAAGGGGCATTACACGCCCTACTGATAGCACCTTCCCGAAGGAAAGGCAACTTACTTGGGATGGCAAACCTGTCAGTAAGAGGTGTCCCTGCCCATTATGGATGGCATGGATTGGGGTAGGGACGCAAGTACAGCTGTCGAAGCAAGGTGAGGAGGGAGCGAAAGGTTTATCTTTGCTTATTCAAAATGAGCTTTTTTTGGCAATACTCTTAAGGAAGGCCTTGCAAACACTGTCTTGGGGAGCTCATCCCATGTGGATGTAAGGAAGCTAAGCTCAGCTGTAGCACATTTACCTATTTAACCTCTGGAGAGGTCCCTGTGTGTTTCGGGCTTGATGCTTGAAATGGTGCTTCATAGTGTTTGACACTTGGTTCTCGCACCTGAAAGCTCTGGCTGTTACAGTGGTACAGCTTGGGGGGTGTGGGTAGAACCGAAGTTCTCCAAAGATCCTGGGAAAACCTTGTTCTATTTCCAGCAAAGGCTGGATTTTCCCTTGGGGCGGCACAGCGCAAGGGATGATGTGTGGTCTTTCAGGCTCTGGAAAGCTCTATTAGAAGTGAAGTGAAATTATCCTGGTAATAAGAATGCTTGAGCCGACTGAGGTTATTACTAAAAGCCCTACTAACAGCAGCATTACGATTGCGGTTTCCTTCAGCCCTAACAGAGCGTCCTGGGAAAAAAGTCATGAATGTTAATTTAGGTCCATTTTTTCCAAAGGGAAAAGGGATCAAATTCCTCCCAAGATGCTGAGCTGTATGAGCCTTGGTCTCAGAAAAATGTTGCGCAAGGTATGTTTTCCTCCTCCACAAAGCGGTGACAGTACTTGATCACCTTTTTTTCTTGCCAGTGTCTCTTGAGTTTTGCAAATAACTCTCAAAAGTTATTCTTACAGAGTACTTACAGCCCAAAAGGAAAACTACCTGGCTGGAGCTCTGCTACAGCGAGCAGGACTCCAAAGCGGTGTGCACTGCAAGAACTGGGGGAGGGAAAAAAGTAGTTCTGCTACTACTTCTAAGGGGTGTGTAGGAGAGAGTAGGGTACATGCGCTAGCTGGGCTGCGAAAATGCATTGGATGGGGTCTGGATTATTTACCGGGATCTGCCCGAGTCCTTTGTAGGAAGAAGCCAGCGCAGCAGGAGGGTGAAGCTGGCTGCAGTGGGGAATTGTCTGCTGCTGGGTCAGACATACCAGGTGCTGAATGAGCTGGAGCCTCTCTAAAGAGGAAAACTCAAGTCTCCAAATAAATTCCATCCCAGACTGAATGGGAGGAGGTGAGCACCTGTAGTAATGTTTATTTCTAAAGTGTATGCAAGTAATGTGTTATTTTCCAGTATACAAGGCACTGCAATTCCTAAGCAGCTGTAGTTGAAGGCTACTTGGATGCAGAGCAATTCCGAGCTGGTTTGGTAAAACTAAACCTTTGTGTTTGCTCTGGCTTAAGCCAGGAGTGCGGCTTGGGCTGCGTCTTCAGCGCTGCCTCTTGGCACGCAGCAGAGTCATGCTCTAGGAACGTTACCTCATGCTGCTTGTGAAGCACAAAATGTACATTGTGTTAGCAGTGGGATCTTCAGAAATCACCTCTATCTGCACATGATTTAACAACAAACTGCTGCTTCGACAAGACTTCAGTTTCATATCTGCTCTGCTTCTGTTAAAGGACCTACTAGTAAAGCAGGTAGAACTTCACAAAGGTGGACCCTGGGAAAGGAGAAGTCTCCTAGCCTGTCCCTGCAAGATCCAAAAGGCCAGGTCGGCATCAAGGCCAGCCAGAAGAAACTGCACATCACATCTGTTTTCCACCGTGGTCCTGCTGGCTGAAACGTTTAATGGAGCAACAACTCTAATTTTACAGTGAGCTCGTGGGTGGGAGGGAGATGCTCGATGGCACCAAGGGAGTTGCCAGGATCTTTGGAGAAAGGCTGGGCTGGCAGTTTAGCGGAGGGTAGGTGACTGCTGGAGGGGGGGATGTGCGGGTGGAGGAGTTCAGGCTGACCGGTGCGCTTAGGATTTCTGAGCAGATCCGCTTTCGTCCGTTGTTCCCTGATGAAATGCGGGTACATTGCTCCGGTGACTTGAGGGCCACGGAGGTTGAAGACCAGCTGTAGTGAAATAAGGAAAAGCATAACACACACAAAAAAATTAGCTTTTACCAGATGAAACAGCCATGGCAGACACCAATTTTACAGTATGTCCCAAGCCGTGACTGTCAGTGTGGAGGGAGGAGATGGACGCTTATTCCTAAAGCAAAAGTGACCAAAGCCTGACCCAGGGGTCCCTGGAAATTGCGGTTCCCTGCGGAACCCACAAGGTTTTGCCCACAAACGGTTATGGGTCTGTCTGCTCCTTTATAGCATGGGCTGTACCTTGGGCAGCTTTGCCCATGGTCCAGGCCCTCGCTGGCCTGCCTCGGCTCCCCGCCTGCCCCAAGCCCTGCACACAGGCCCTGCAGGATTTGGTGCAGCCTCTTCAGCTGATAGAAGCAGAAAGCAGGAGAGTTTGTGGCTTTGCTCTTTCATTTGCTTTTTCTCCTGCTGTTTGTAGGGCCTTTTTCTGAGGCAACCAGGGAATAAAACAGAAACAAGGCTGAAATCCCAGACACTTGCCATCTTTAATTCCTCGGCTTGGAGTTGACCAGGTTTCAAGCTAGGAACAGTGCTTGGATGCTCTCTGAACCAGGGTCAGGTGTGGTTCCTCATGCTCTGTAACCTGGCACCTTCCCCACCTCTCAAAGGACCCAGTTGCGACAAACTGTGTTCCTGGCCTGTATCAGAAATAGTGTGGCCAGCAGGAGCAGGGAAGGGATCGTGCCCCTGTACTCGGCACTGGTGAGGCCGCACCTCGAATACTGTGTTCAGTTTTGGGCCCCTCACTCCAAGAAGGATGTTGAGATGTTGGAACGTGTCCAGAGAAGGGCAACGAGGCTGGTGAGGGGTCTGGAGAACAAGTTTTATGAGGAGCGGCTGAGGGGGCTGGGGTTGTTTAGCCTGGAGAAAAGGAGGCTGAGGGGAGACCTCATCGCTCTCTACAACTACCTGAAAGGAGGTTGTAGCGAGGGGGGGGTCGGTCTCTTCCCAAGTAACTGGCGAAAGGACGAGAGGAAACGGCCTCAAGTTGTGCCAGGGGAGGTTTAGATTGGACGTGAGGAAAAATTCCTTTACTGAAAGAGTGGTTAAACATTGGAACAGGCTGCCCAGGGGAGGGGTTGAGGCACCATCCCTGGAAGTATTTAAAAGACGTGTAGATGAGGCGCTTAGGGACATGGTTTAGTGGGCATGGGGGTGTTGGGTTGATGGTTGGACTCGATGATCTCAGAGGTCTCTTCCAACCTTTATGATTCTATGAAATTCTGATGAGTTATGGGGGGGGGGGAATCTTCCGTGACGAGTGGTCACAGGCTGCAGTGGGGATGTGGTGGGGTCTCCATCCTTGGAGACACAGAAAGCTCAGCCTGATGCTGTCCTGGCTGCGTGTCGGGCGGATGGTTGGGTCCCAGCTGAAGTTGTGCAGCGGTTCCATGACAAAGCTGCATGAATGCTTACGTTGCCTGAGGTAGGACAGCCTGGCAGAGGACTGCAGCACCCCTTTCAGCAGCAATTTTAGTTTAACAAGGTTTAAAGTGTTTGTTGACCCTGGTGTTGACCCCCCACTTTGGTGTGAACCCCAGGGGTCTCGGGAGCCATCAGCCTCGTGGGTGCCCGGGGCTGTCCTCTGTACCAGTGCGCGCACACACGCTGTGGGTTTTCCCCCACTTGGCAGTGCTGGAAATAACTGGAAAAAGGATTTCTTTTGCTTAAGGGGAATTCTCTTGGGGCAGGACACGTAACCTTTCCCATGCTACCTTAGGGCATGTGCTCTGGTAGAATCAACATAGTGCTTGGAAGGAGGGTACTACCCTGCCAATAATACATTTTTTCCAAACCAGGCTTCTTAGAAAGGAGGCAAAGGGCTTGTTAAAGATAGTAACAACCTACATTAACTTCACATTTAAAATTCGTCTTCATAACTCTGTTTGTGCTCCAAAGCCAGGATTTCTTCCCACTCTGGTGACCTGCACTTTCAGGAGGAAAGAGGGAAAGGGACATTGAGAAGTGCTGAGCCCTTCCCAGGAGACCTTTGCTCTGGTGGCATAAGGGATTTGTGCGCTTTAAGGAGAATTAGTTTTGTCATTTCCCTGAGACAAAACAGGCCCTTAAAAGCCAAGTCTTTGGGATTCATGTCTTCCTGCGTTACGAAATGTTAGGATAGAAAATCTGAATTTTGTTATAGCTCGGTGTAGGGCACCGAAGGCCCACGGGGCCAGCTTCCCCCCGCCCACCTACCACACATGCCGTAATGGTGGATGCAGTAAAGTTAAGTGCTGTTTACTGTGGGCAGAGTGGGGAAAGGGAGGGCTGAATCCAGCGTGGCCCAGCGGGCGGGAGCCATCGGTGGGTGCTCACGGGGG
>NW_008825051.1:1199505-1201690 GCF_000699105.1 Pygoscelis adeliae | reverse complement strand
TTCGGCCCCGGGGTGGATCAGCCGATGTGGCGGCAGGCGGGCAGAGCGTGGCTGTGCCACTGGGGCCGTACGCTGGCTCTCGCTACCGCCCAGCCCCACGCCATGGGGCTCCGCCAGCCCCCGAGCGCGTCTGTCCCCACGAGCAGGAATTTGACTCTGTGGCCCCCCCACCACCACGGTGTTGGGGAAGATACCCTGCTCTTCGCAAGGGAGGGGAGGTGGTCTCCATCCATCGCCTCCCGCCACATCTCCTGTGGCCTCGGGGAGGCTGTGCCCTTCTGCAGTGTGCCCGAGGGCGGGGAGCCACACTGAGGGGGCAACGTGGGAAGTACAGAGGGTGTCAAAAGGAGGAAAAAAGGCCCAAATAGGAAAGGGAGCTTTTTTTTCTGGCATAAAGGAAGGGAGGAGCCTGCTTTCTGGAGGAGCTGCAGGCAGAAGCCCTGGCTGGAAATGGGGTGCGGGCAGCACGCACCTGTGGCTCACCTCCACTGTGGCCATCCGAGCAGGGCAGCACCCAGTGCTTCATCGCCCTTCCTAGCAGTCAGGCAGGCTGGTGTCCCTGCAGGGGCTAAATGCAAGCAGTACCGACAGTAAACTTCCAAAAGGGAGCTAATGCCACAAATCCTGTGGGGTTTTTGGGGGGGAAGGAAGACGCAGAGTATTTCTCCTGGCTGAAATCATGAACCCGAATTGCTGCAATGCCCTCACGTGCCCACGCGCTGCCTGAAATAACCGCCAGTGCTGGAAGGGCTGACAGTAGACTGGTCCCCCTGGGGAGCCCTTCACCGCAGGGTGACCTCACAGCGGCGTTTTGTGAGGTCTGCGGTCTTCCAGGTCTCACACTGCAGCTGGGGCTGGCCGTGTTCCCCAGCCAGGGCACAGCGAGTTCGGGCACCGCGGCCCACGCCTGGGGTCTCATTAACCACCCCCAGGCAAACCCCGAAGCACGTCGGCATCACCAGCATCACTCGGACTTTCTCCCTGGCCCAGACCACTTCTTCTCCCCACCCGCTGAATACGAAACCCCCGATTCCTGCTCAGTGCGTCTCCAAACCACACGAAAGAGCGGTGCCGTGGGGAACCAGAGGTCCTTCCACCCTGAGCGAAGGCCCTGGGTGCTGAAGACCAAACAGCTTTCGGCAAGAGCAGTACCATGGGCTCTTGGTTTTTTCTCTTTCAAGTGTATGGCCACAGTCATCAAGACCCACAATCATCAAAAATGAAGTGACCCCCTGATAAACCAATGTGCACGTTCATTAATTCATTGCATGTTCCTTTCCTTTCCAATTAACAATTTACTTTATTGGAGTTTTTTTTTTTCCCCTTATAAATTCTTTAAAAAGCAAAACACTCGTTTTACCATGTAGGTATTTTGTTTCAAATTCAACCACGTGATTGGCTTTTTCATTAAACACAATTATTCTTGCCTATCCCGTTGCGAAGGTTCACCTGTCCGGTTCGCTGCCGTGACAAGAGAGGTCAGGTTTGTGCCCAAACTGCGGATGCAGCACTTGCAGAATGAGGTTCTCCCTGGATCTCGTGAGTCAACGTGCTAATGACGGACTGCTCCAAATAGCTGCATGTGTTGAATTTCTCTGGTCCACCATCGTAGCCTTAGGGCGTAGCTCTTCTTCTGTGGGACTGCTCCATTGCAGGGATGAAGAATTCAGCGAAGTTTCCCAAGATTCATCTTTAGATTTAACGTTTGCCTTGTCGAGATGCTCCTCGCACCGGTTTAAACCCACCCCCCTTGTTGTTCACGCTCTTCAGGACACAGTTGTCCCATCCTGCCCTAGAGATTTCTAACGTCGTACATCGGAAGCTTCTTTACCAGCCCCCCCCGGCTGCTTTATCCACTTGTTTGCACTTTGAAGCCCCCCTGTTACACCTTTCAAGCCTTGGCTGAAGAAGCTGACCCGTCCACGGGGAAGGCAGGGCAGTTCTCCGCGCATCTGCCTCGACGCGCCCGGCTGCGGCCGCAGCGCCGTCGGGAGGGAAAGCTCTGCAGGCCCCTCTCCCCGAGTTCTGTCGGGTGAGGATGAACGAAAAAGCTGGCGATTTTTATCGCCGTTTAGGTGCCGGGCACGGTTAGGCCGCGGAAATAAGTAGCAGCGCGCTCGCCCTGCCCGCCCGAGGGCCGTGGGCGGGCGCATCGGGCAGCCCCGGAGCGAACTGTCCTCGGAGC
>NW_008825051.1:1182962-1197847 GCF_000699105.1 Pygoscelis adeliae | reverse complement strand
CGCTGCTTGCTTTATTTTGCATCTTCCTTTACTCGCGATACCGGATCCCCTCCGGTGCGCCCCACGAACCGGCCGCCAGCCCCCCCTTCCTCCCGGGGCGCCTTTGCCGTCGCCTCTTGGGCCAGCGGTGCCCGTGAGGACGTTGCTGTGGGACCGGTTTGCAGCGTTCCTGGGGGCGGAGGCAATTCCGAACTGTTGCTGAAGGTTTGGTTTTTTTTTTTTCCTCTTTCTGTGTGACACACTTAAATAAAACTGCTCATGGCAGTGCTCTGCCCCACGGCTTTCCTGCTGTGGGGAGAAAAATAAGGTTGAAATTATTGGAATACCAATGCCAATGCTTTCAAGCAGGAAAAGTTCTGGGTTTTCACTTTAAACGAGCATTAGTTTAAAACAAATTAGTTTACGACATATTTTTTTGTTTTCAACTTTCTATTTGTAAACTTTTTGAGAACCGATAATTTGTCTTCCCTTATTTGGTTTGGCAAACTTTAATAATTTTCACTCTGCACATTGTCTTGGATGAGAAAAACTTCTTTTATTGTAACTTGCTATGGGACCGGAAAAAATACTTTCTCTCAACATCCACTGAAAGAGGGTAAGTGGATTCTACCAAGGCTTTGGAAGGGAAAGAATTCTTGATTACAAAATCTTCTAAAACTAAGGCTTTTTTGGAGGAGGGACTGTCTTTTGCTCAGTGCCTGTAGCGCAGCGGGTACTTCAGGGCTGCTCTTAAGAGTTTTGGGTGCTGTGGCAATGCTGCTACCAGAAAACGGCATGTTTGCCCATTCCTCCTCTGGGGTAGCTCACTGTAAGCGTGCGCTGTCACGGAGAGTGGCAATACACTGCGAGTATCCTGAATTCGTCCGGAGAGTGGCAATACACTGCGAGTATCCTGAATTCGTCCAGTTCTTAGTAGGGTTGGTGAGCGTTAGCGCCAGCACAAAGTTGTGGATTGGAGAAAAGAGGGCAGGCCCGCTCCTTTCACTAGCAACCCCTAATTAGATTGGTGCAAAGCACCACTGAAAACAAAGCCTTGGTGGCCTGCTGGTGGCTGTGCAGAAAATCTGCGCCAGAGCGGAGAACGGATCCTGGCCCTACAGGCTCACAACTGGATTGTTGCTGCTCTTTGTCCAAGTGGGACTCCTGCTGTGCACAGCCTCCTTTCTTCCCTTTCCCATCTTCATAAACTACAATAGCAGAGCTGGTTGGTTCCCCTTTAGAGGTTTGAAAAAACTCAACTGCCATTAAGGTCAAGTGACCTCTAGGAGACGAGTGTTAAATATTGGGTCCTTCCCGTATCCCTGTGGAGCATGTGCTCTGCTACTCGGTGTTGGATGTTCTCAAAGCCTTTCCCTTTTCTCTAGGCTCGGATGGAGGTAGATGCTGATGGAAATGGTGCTAAAATATTCGCTTACGCGTTCGACAAAAATCGTGGAAGGGGATCCGGCCGTCTCCTGCATGAGCTGCTTTGGTAGGTATCGTAAGGAGAGCTAAGTCCTTTAAGGGTTCACTAAGGTGGAGTTTGCTGCCACCAACTTGTACGTTGTTTGTTTCTCTGCCTGTAGTATATTTCTCAGGAGGCTTGTAGCTACACTCGGTTGGAAACCCAGCACAGGGGCTGCCCATAGATCTTATTATGGTTTGGTTTTGCACCGAGCCTTCAAACAACTGAGTCTCTGTAAAAACGTTACTCTCAGGGAAAACAGTGATAGGCGAGTATTATTCTAGTGGAGACTGTTTAAATCTGAGAAACGCTACCAAAACTTCAGTTCAGGGGTTGGGGGAGCCAGGGACTGGCTCCATTTAATAGGTGAAGACTAACCTTTTGAGGTTTTTAGTTTGTTTGGTGTTTTTTTTTTGTCCCGTGATAATCAAGTGCGTCTTACTGGCACCAGTGAGAATTGGCGGAGCACAGGAGAGAGATAGAACCTCTGATAACTTAAAACTTTGGGTCTTTTTTGTTTGGCCTTTTGCAAAGCTGCCTCAAGTGGTGCTGATGGTGCTTCATATCAGCTGCTGCGTCTTATTTTCCATATTCTAAGAATCGTTGCTTGATATCCCTTACAGCTGCCAGTTTAGGTTGAGGCCAACTTACTCAGTTGTGAGAGATTAGTTCACCCGGTGAGCTAATATATTGCTCATTGTAGATGTGTTCATGGGTTTGTAGAAATGATAGGGTATGCTAAAGAGAACTGTTATTTTTTTTCAAAGCCTTTTTTGAGAAATTAAGCATGTTTTCTATTCAGTTCCATAAACTATACTTTCTCAATTCCATAAACTATATTTAGTAGTCACAGTGCCCAAGATATAACTGTGCTTTCTTTATTGTTCCAGGTTACTTTTTGTTACCCAAACTAGTCTCTGTGCATGAGGAGGGAGACAGGAAGAATATCAGAGACTATTATTCTTATTTACAATCTGCTCATTAAATATGGATTTTAAGCTGCGTCTGTTAATGTTTAATCTTGTTGCACATATAACTTTGAAAATTGTTACAAAGTTGGCTACAGTATGGGGGGTAAACCACTGTCAGCTACTGCTAACTGTGAACCTCAAACAGTAATAATTGTCGTCTGTAAGTAGCACTAAACAGCACCTTAAAATTATTCCAGCTGACTGTTGAAGGCTGCGTAGATGATGATGGTCCAGCTGTTTGCTTATTATACAGCCCAGTCACTGCCTCTTCTGGTTTCTTTTACTTAAATTAGGAAATAATTCTAATGTATTCAGTTAAGTAGTTCAAATTGTGTCACTCTAGCATGCACTGGTGTTAAAAAATCTGAGACTGTGCGTGTAATGGGGGTTTTTGAAAGTCACAAAGGCGGGGGGCGTAAACTGTCAGGCAAGCGGAGCTGCAGTTCTGCAGTTGCAAAGTCAAATTCTTCGACTAGGAAACACAAAATATTTCAGCTGTTTCTGTAAATTCAGTTTGATCCCTTTGAGGGTGTACGTTTTGCCGTGATCTTTAATTACAAGCTAACACAATGCAGGTTAGTATGCCTTTGTGACTGAGTCCCCTAATGTCTTTAGAAAGTCTTTTGGCTACAGGTGCTACGTAGTTACTGCTCCTCCTAAGCAGAATAGGCACATTGTTCAGTTTTACTTACCTGCACTGGGGACTGCTTTGGAAACAAAACAGAAACGTATTTTAGTGGCAGGTCCTTCCCTTTGCGAGGAGGAGTGATGCTGAAGGTTTTGGAGCCTTTGAAAGACAGGAGAGATGGGCAGTAGCAGGCATTACTCTTTCCAGTGCCAGCCTTACTTCTTGGGTAAATTAAAAGCAAAGAACTTGAATTACTGCAGGTATAGAAGTGTAGTTTAACTGTTATCCTCTAGATGTACCCCAAAAAATCAGCTCACTCTGAAACGAACTAACCTGATTGTGTGCTTCTGGTTTAAGATGAAGTGAGCAGGCATGTGTTGGATGCTATTGCAAGTAAAACAGGTTTTAAAATCTTTTTTTTTTATTATTTTTTTAAATTTCGTTAAGCAGGTATCATTGTTCACACAGTACGGCCCTCACAATAGGAAGCTGGTAGCTACCGAAGCTGCAGCAATGACGGGGACCTTCTCCCCCTCTTCCCACAAAGTTTTTTTTTAGAGGGTGGACTGCAGTACTGAATGAGAACCAAGATCTGAAAAATACCCGTGTTTGCTGCAGATATTCTTTCAGGAGGAACTTCATGCAGCCTCTCTTGTGCTTGCTGTGTTTTCAGGATGGACTGTTAGCTCCTCCAAAGCAGGATTTGAATGTCTCTGGCTAGGGACCTGCAGAATAAGTCTGTCATCTTCTCCCCCTGTTCCCTGTATAGAAATCCCAGCTTGCTGTATTTTGGCTGGGTGTAGTGATGTTCCCTGGGGAATAGCAGCATCGGGAGATTAGTCATAAGTATCGCTAACTGCGTGTTCAAAAAGACATCTAAGATCTGATTTCTTTCTCTTTTTTTTTTTTTTAGAGCACTTACCATCATACTGCCTATAACCTACTCGGTTATGGCTCCCGTTGACTTGAATTGCTGTTGTCTGTGCTGGCACTTTTCTTATGGGCCTCACTTCTCAAGTTAGCTGCTGAAATACAAAAAGAACAATATCCAGTTAATTCTGTGAAAAGTTTTGGTTTAAGTGTTTTGCCTGGCATTGTGTAGGAACTCAGGTGTGGTGGGAGAGGTAGAAGCTACGGCTCTGCAGGAGAGTTGGCTGCGTTACTGAGGCTGTTTCTTCTCTGCCCCCTTCTTCTTCCACGAGCCTGTCCCTTCACTGCACATTTCTGATTAACTTCTGGAGATGGTCCGTACTGCATACTTTTGAAGCGTAGGTCTAGGGAGAGAAGTAGTACGTGCTTGTGCGTTCAAAGGTTGCTTGATTATGTGTGGAGAAAAGGGACCGTCCTAAATTTGCTAGCGCTAATTCTGGCATCTCAGTTGAGGGGTATTGTGTTAATGCTTTTACTGGTCATCAGCAAGACCCAATTTCCACGTTTACTTCAAGACCTTTGTCACTTGAGGTAATAGAAAAACTGACAGCAATGTAGACGAATGGGGGTTTATACAAGGTGAGGAAAGTGGGCTCACTGTGCTAGTGAATTTTATCAATATTTGCTGATGGAGGGTTGTGGGTGCAGACCTAGACTTTGTAGGAGCAGCAGTAGGCATGTGCCACTCTGCTATGGCTTCCTGGTGTCACAAACAATCTCTCGTAATCCTCTCTCTTTCCACAACTCCAACCTTTCTTAAACTCTCATCATCTAATCCATTTCAAAAATATTTCTTAACTTGGTCTTAGACTCCCCTCCTCCCTTTCCCCCCCTAAACAGCTTGCTCTTGCTCTCAACTTCTGTCCCCTCCTCCCAGATTCCTCGTTCACACCTCTCCCATCTCTCTTGTTGGCACTTTGGCCTAGTCTCAGTCTGAGAACCTTAACTCCTTCCCTGTCTCTGTATGACTGATGCTCACCTTCATCTTCTTGGGTCCCTGTTGTACCTTCTGGGTTCCCACTTGTAGCCCTCAGGATTCCCGATTTCCTTGCCAGACCCTCCGGCAGCCTTCGACAACTCAAAAGTAGCTTTTCCTCCTTTAGGGCATTTCAGCAGACTCCTTTCCATAGTTTGCTTTTGTGTGGGGTTTTTCCACACCCCCGCCAAAAGAAGGATTTTATTCTTTTTACCTTCAAAGGGGAGAGCTTCTCCCTGTTCCGCGGAGGCCCAACAGACTCCCTAGCAGGAGGCTCCATACTCTGTTCTCGTGCAGGGCTGAATTGCTTTGCCTATGAGCTGGAGCACGGGCTGTGTGTGGGTGATGCGTGTAGCCTCTCCAAGGGAATTTTACTCATTAAATTCTCGGAAGTTTTGGGGCATATGTGAATTGCAAGTGTTTTTCTTTCCCCCGAGGTATGTAATTTAACCATATCTGGATGGATTTTGACAAAGAAAACAAAAGACTACAGTTTTCATTGTCAGTCACATTGAAATGAATTTCCCTGTTCTGCTGGAGCTTTGTAAAGGGAATTAAAAAAAGTGGGAATTTTTTAGCTTGGGCAAATCGTATCTCTTCAAAATTGGATGAGCCGTTTGAACTGAAATGTTCAGTAAACACTGAGCTGGAAGCAGCAGCCAAACTAGACTTGGGTAAAGTTGTAAGTAGCTGTTAGAACGGTGTCCTGGAAGGGAACGCTGGGTAACCTGCAGGCAGCGCTGTCAGTTTTACATTGTCCTTCTTGATTGCTGCCAGTATGTTCTCTCTGCGCTGTGAAATTAATCATGGCATGGCAAACGTACCGAGACACAATTTCTGTCCAAGCCTTACATTTCAGGTGGGATGGGGATTCCTGCAAGAAGTGATTCGGAAACTCATCCAGGCATAAGGGTGCTTGACGGTGAACTTGACACTTCATGAAATAGAGAAAGGAGAGGTGAAAAGAAGGTGGAATGGGAAATGAAAACTGTTAGAAGGCAATAGGGAAGAATTGCAATAGGACTTAATGTGCAGCCATCCTCCTTGCTAATAGTCCTGCTTTGCTGTTGAGCAAGTTTCAGTAGATGTCTCCTGGTCGATTGTGGAGTCATTGCAGGCTTTCTATGTGTTACACACAATTCGAGCCTAAAAACCATTTGCATACTTGGTGAAACCTCTGTCCTGTTGCTTGTTAAGAGACATTTCTTCATAAATAACAAACTCTGCGACTTCATGCCGGTGCCAAACTTGCATAAATGTGTCTGATAGAATTTCCTATTAAAATAATAACACAGTATTAGCACCTTTCAAGTCTGCTCTGTGGAACACAATAATTACATAGATGCTCTTGCAGTAACTGGAGTAGTAGTCTCTGGAACTTTCTTTGCAATATGCTTACAATTAAAATATACCATGATTGTCTCTTGATTCAACTCATTTATAATGGAAATAACCTCCTGGAATAAGTCTCTCTCTTCTGGGAGTTAATATATCTGAAGTAGCCACTGTAGTCTGTTGGCAACCCAAGTTTTACAGCGACTGTTTCAGTGACGCCAGACAGCAGGCTGGAATGCAGCGTATCTTCTGGAATTAGTATGATTCTTTGCTTTTTAGCTATGGAGTCTCGTTCATCACTGACCTTCAAGTTATTTTTGTCTCCTCCAGGGAGAGACACCGGGGAGGGATTGCTCCTGGATTTCAGGTGGTACATCTGAATTCAGTGACAGTGGACAACCGCTTAGACAATCTGCGCCTAGTTCCTTGGGGTTGGAAACCCAAAGCTGAAGAAATCTCTAGTAAACAAAGGTACGTCAATATTTGGCAGGGGGTTGCCATCAAAAAAACTTGAAAATATCTTAAATTGTTGTGTCTCCTTCCTTTAGTGATTTTCATCTTGGCAGAGCCTTTTTTATTTGACCTTGGGCTGCTTGCACATCACTATACGTCTTAGCTTCCTCACCCGGGGAACAGAGTTAATGCTCACTGTTCATGCTAGCTGTGAAGGGACCATCTAACCCCTGGTATTATGCAGAGGTCCTGCTGTGCCAGATGTTGTCACCGCAGTAAAACAGTAAGCCTGCGTTCCCTTCCGCTTGAGTGATGGTATCTGGGCAGGCTGAATTCAGTCTGCAGATTTTACTGGCTTGTGGCTCTTGTCCTCAGGCACCGAAATTCTAACACAGCCTGGAGAAGCCAGCAGCTGCAAAATGCTTACACTTCTAATCGTGTATTTGGGTTGAAAACAAAATGAGTTCCTGGGATCAGCTTCTATCGCCTTTCACTTAGTAGGTTGTGGGAACTTCTACATGCTGTGTTGCACTAATGTTACTCGAAGCACATCACGCTCTTAATGTCAGGATGGATTTGTTTAATTTATGATGTAATGCAGGTGTGTTCATTTTTGGTGGGAGACCCATAGACTTAACATCACACTAGCCACTTCTCTGCAGCACCCATGAGATAGGGATGTTCAGAGCTTATTAAACTGATTTTGAGGAGATGCAGCGAATGGCAATGATGCTATCCTAGCATGTTTCTGGGAGTTCAAGAACAAGAAGCAGACTTCAAGCCATTTACAAAGAAATAACTTTGATGTAAATGTTTCTTGATAGATACTTTTTAACTTCTTTTGCATTTGGGCTAAAAAAACCTTTAAAAGATGCTATATTTGAGGAGTATATGTAGTCTGAGGCTTAACAGGCTAAATACAATGTTAACCCTACCTACTTTATTAATGAATTTAGAATCAATTTCCCTGTATGCTTACTATGAATTTATGGACCAAATTTCTACTTGTTTTTTACAGGGAACAAAGTCTGTATTGGCTGGCAATCCAACAGCTTCCTACAGATCCTATAGAAGAGCAGTTTCCTGTACTGAATGTAACACGATATTACAACGCTAACGGGGATGTTGTGGAGGAGGAAGAGAACTCATGCACATATTATGAATGTCACTACCCCCCATGCACAATGATTGAAAAACAGGTGTGTTCAACAGAGTTGAAAGTAAGCATGTAGTGACTCGGGCTACCACGTGTGTCCAGGGGTTTGTTCCTTAAAATGTAAAGCTTTACATGTGCCATTCAGTTGCTGAAAGCGATAATTCTTTTTAACTCGGGTTTTCTTTGGCATGAATCTTCAGACTCTATGATAATTTTCAGTTTGAGAGAGTATAGTTTTGAATTGGGACAATAAATGACCTAGTGGTTTACTGGGAGGAGTGTAATTTCTGCCGAGTGTATGAAAAGGCAGGTGGAAGCATTCCTCTAGGGACCCAGAGCTGGAATGAGCAAGCAGCTGTATAAGACAGGAGGAGAAAGCATTGTAAGAGGTTTTGGGCAGTAGTGGAATAAAAAAATAACGTTTGACCTTTCATGAGAAGAGGGTGGATTTCAGTGGCCTTTATTCAGGGGAGAACTGGGAGAAAAGCTGGTTCTGGTTCTTTGCTGTAGGTAGATGAAATGAAGCAACATACATAGTCAGAGAATGGCAGAGGAGGAGAGGTCCAAGGGCTGTGCCTCTTTGTCAGACGGATGTCCTTATCTATGAATAAGAAGGGCTTTTCTTGTGATAACAAATGCTGAGTAGGCTAAAATCATGGTGTTCCACTTTTTTCTTTGGGGAGGGGAACGTTTGCAAAAATGGTGTTAAATGCTCTCCATTTCAAAGAGAGTGAGCTTTACCTTTTATTTGGGTCTGCATACGAAAGCTTCCTGGATAACCATAAGTTTGGCAACGGCTGAGCTTCTGCGGCCCTCCTAATCATTTCTGAATTTAAGATGCTTGTAGTTGTGAACAGAACTTAAGTTGGCAAAACTTAAGCAGTGTGAGAATAAATGTGAAGTGCTCAAATATTTTGCCCATAGTATGATTCTGCAAGAGCAACTGCAAAAGCAACAAATACAATTGCTTCAAAACCTTTTGATAGTCTGACACTCACGGTGGGATGTTCATATTTGTGATAGGTGCAAAAGACTTGATCATAAACCTACTTGGGAAATGATGTAGGGGTGCTCCTTGGCACTGAGCAGGCTCACTAACTCTGTCTTGTGTTCTTCCTAGTTACGTGAATTCAACATTTGTGGCCGATGCCAGGTAGCGAGGTACTGTGGGTCACAATGCCAGCAAAAAGACTGGCCCGCTCACAAGAAACACTGTCGGGAGAAGAAACGGACCTTCCAGCAAGAGCTCGGACCAGAACGATGACCGGGTGGCACAGGCCTCTTAGCAGCAGGATTCCTTCTCAAAGGCATTGGACTCTTGCTTTTGCACAGTAATGACAGACTGCTTATTGAAGCCAGAGGCACTGAAGAAGAAAAACCCTGTGACGCTTGAGCAGAACGGCTGACTGGACTAAGCCAGCTCTGACTGGTGCTGTGGAAAGGGATTGGGTCTACCCTTCCAGTATTATATTCTCAAGCAAAAAGACTACTGTGGAGGCTCCAGGCAGGAAGCTTCTCATTATTTATATGTTAATACGTTTGTAAACTCATGTACAGTTTTTGTTAGAAATTCTTGATAGGACTCATTAACTGTAATGTTCAGATGAGAACATGTTGTTGGCCTAAAAATTTAAAAGAAAAAAAAAAAAAAAAAAAAATCAGATGAGAACATGTTGTTGGCCTAAAAATTTAAAAGAAAAAAAAAAAAAAAGAAAAAAGAAGTCATGTAGCAAAAGCTTTTCCTCCCATGTGGCTAGAAGTATCTGTGGCTGTGCCAAGGCCAGAAGGCAGGCTCCAACATCAGCAGTTGCTCTGGAGAACTCTGCATGGAAGCTATATTTAAAAAAAAAAAAAAAAGGGGGGGGGCCGGGCCACACACAAACAAAGTAAAGGTTGGAATGAATCATTGTCTACTCTAGCTTTCTCCCGTTCCCTTCCAGCTGCTTTCAGAGCACAGTCACACTTGGACGTTGGAAGTACCTACTCAGTAGGAACCAGTGCACCAGAAACTGGAGCCGAGTGTAGGGGACCATCTGGGATCTGTGCATACAGGCAAGCTATAGCGTGTCGCTGCCTTCAGAGAAGGGCTGCTGGAGACTGATTTAAGCAACCAGTATTTTTAGAAAGCTGAATTAGCTTTCTTGTTACGAAACCTTTGTATATAAAGTAGTTGTAGGGAAGCTCAGGTAGTCAGCTGTGTGTGGATGTGGTTGCCCTTGTGGTTTCCCCGTAAGCATAGCAAATACTATAGTGATGTGCAGATATGTTTAAATGATCTAATATTTGGTAATTTGAGTTATTTATTCATTTTTTAAAGAGATGCCATCGATCCAAGCATCGCTTCTCGATTTTTTTTTTTAAGTAGTAATGAGTAAAAATATGGGAGGAGGACTTGACTTGCAGAGTACACGCTTGTTTTTCTTTTCAGACATTTTGTCATGTATAATCTGAAAGTGTTTTCTTTTTCATTTTTGCCTTAGAAATATAAGGAATATCAACTGAGTTTCCTGAAGAACTAAATGGATAATTTAGTGCCAGGTGTTAGTCTTACTTCACAGTAGAAGAACGTGAGCTGCTGAATGCTTTATGCAGAGCCTTTCTCGGAGTGCTTAGTGAAATAGGTATTTCAATTTTTTTTGTAAAAGCCATTAAGAGTTTAATTTTTCAATCAGGATTCACTTTGCCACTTCATGTTGCAATGTTGGTCTTGCTTGTATTCAGTTTGTTAGAAAAATTGAACTGCTGTGGACTTCCAATATTATATTATGTTTCTGATGTCTGCACAGGAAGTTCTTAATTATTAGTATTTGGGTGGGTTTCCATACTTTGGCTTTAAGCATCTTGGGAAATAACAAGGAACTTCTGAAGCTTTCTGCTGGAAGTTCACTTGGTAGGCACACTGTCAAGTTGCAACTCTTAATTCATGGTTATGCTGTAACTTTCCTGTTGAGGCAGCCTAAAATGCCCTTAAGTGTGAAGAAGTCAAGCAGGACCTAAGGAAATTTTCCTGTAATGAGTGATAATTTTTTTAAGGAAACATTCAATTATTTGCTTTAAATGAACTGTACAGTTTTTGATGAATATAAAATGGGACATAAGGAATATTTTTTTTCATTCAAGGTAATCCATTGAAAAGGGCAGAAGTATTGACTCTTTTTCTTGCCTTTTTAAAAGGCTGCTATTTGTCATGCCAATTTTCCATTGTATTACCAGTAATCATGTCTAGCAAACTGAAGTGCAGTCTTAGAGCATTTAAACACTTCTGCAGCACTGAGCAGGGAAAATGGTCATGGTTAGTCCTGATGTTTGTAATATTGCTGCGAGGAGAAATGAGGACAAAGATAGACTGCAGAGGAAGCCCTGATGGGGCAACTGGTAGATTCCTCTTGAGCAGCAGGTGAAGGGAAGGAAGGAAGGGTGACACTCGAGCTGAAGAGTCTGCAAAAATTGGACAGTGGGTGCTTAGGGCAATCCTGATACCAGTGAACGGGGAGGGAAGGGGAAGGGGTGAAGCAGGTGGGGAGGGAAGATGCCCACTGGGTTAGGGGTCTGTTAGACCATCAACCGAACGAAAAGTAACAAGTTGCCTGGAAGTCCTGAAAGGCCTTGGTGAAATAACACAGGTACTGACTTTAGTATGTAACCTTTGACTCCAGACTGTCCTTGTGCCAGAGGAGGGAAGTGGCTACAGGGATTTTGACTTTTAGAAAGGTCCCAAGGGGACTGCAGTAAGCATGTCACTGCCTGCAGAACAGTTTTTCCTGATTGGTGTGGGGAGCTGTGCGATCAACGATTCTGGCGGAAGATCTTTGGAACCTACAGAGATCTTCCATGTTTGTAAGGTGTGTCAGAAAGGAACCAGTTACACATGAACATGGCAGCTCCGCTTCATATAGCCTGTATGGTTTTTCAGAGGATGAAGCTCTCTTGTAAAGGACCTCCTTTCCCCTCTTAAAGAAACCAGGCTGACATGGATATCCTCATACGGGCAAGTATCTAGAAAAGCACAGGGTTAGAGTACGTGGTCACTTGGAGCAAGCCTGTGCAGTACTGGTAAATGAACCAACTTTTCAAGGACTTATCCTGATGGAGATGCTTTCCATCTAAGATGTTTCCTGCAGGGAGGAAAAAAAAAATCTGCATCTATGTCTTATTTTTTGACTCTCTGAAGCATGGAGTATTCTTTGTACACACCCCTGATTCACCTGTGGGCCAAAGCAAGGCTTAATGAGTCAAGTTTCCTAGACAGGAACATCTGTTTGGAAGAGGAGCTCCAAAAGACTTCTGGGGGAAAAGACTTGCTGGGCTATGAAGAGTACGGAGAGAGAGAAAAGTGCAGTGGGTTGGGATCAGGGTGTTCTGCACCTCCACAGCTGTACAGCCATCTATCTCTAAGCTGTGATGCCTGTCAAGCTGCTTGAGGATCTGCTGATTCGTGTGCTTTTGGGAGACAGAACTTGGCTGTTCAGGCCAGTGCAGTCCTGCTGGCTTGGCTTTGCCACCAGCCGTGCTGCCATGTCTTCGTGAACGCATGTGGCATCTCGTGCAGCTGATGGGGATGTCTGGGCCTGAAAGAGTTCCTGCTGGTGGGTCACGCTGGTTGATCTTGAGTCACCAGGAGTGGGTGAACATCTGTATGATGTAAGCAAGTTCCAGGAGGACCCCATGGGCTTCCAGACCCTTTGGGAGAGTCTGGAGAAAGATTTCTGTCGCAAAGTGGCAAATCCAGCTCATGTCAGGAACCTGCAGGGTTACTGATGCTGGCTGTAACAGAAGGGTGCACACACCATGTAAACACACCATGAAATGTTGATACTTCCCCCCCCTACCCCAGGTACTCTCCTTCATATCAAAGTAGGGTGGTATTACCAATCCCAAACACTCAAAAGTCACAACTCAAACTGATAAAAATCATGGCTGGCTTAAGAAACAAAACCTGAAATATAATGTATTGCAGGGCTCATGTTTACCTTTTGATATTCGAGCCTTTAATACACCCATAGTATTATACTTTCAAGTTTTCCTCTGTGGTGGTGATTTAACTTCAAATGAAATTGGTGAAGGTAAAGGAGGCAGCTAAAAGACTTAAATGCTTGCAGGTGGCATGGAGACAGTGTAAGACACCACATTGGGGCCAGGTTTACCACCCATCAAAACAGAACTGAGACAGGACGAAAGGAGGTTGGTGTGATTAAACAGCGGTGCGTGGGATGCTCGTAGAATAAGAACAAATCCTTTATAAACTGAACTTGTGTCCCAATGTAGAAGTTGGAAAGAATAAGATTTGGCAGGTGAAATGTGGAAAAAAAGCAAACAAAAAAACCCCAAACCCCAAAATAATGCAAAGGAAAATGGAATATGAAGAACATTCAAGTCATAAAACTTGCACAAATAATTTTGAAAAAATCAGGAGCACAGAGACTGCCAGAGTCAGTAGACATGGTGCACAGTAAAGGGAAGGTCTGACCTGAAGTCCCAGCAGAAAAAAAAAGAATTGTTTGCATGTGTTCACTGTGAAAGAGCTGGGGGAGTTCACACAGGAATACTTCCATATGGAGAGTTCAACAGAGAATCTGTTTAAAACTGAAGTGCTTTTAGGAGAGATTAAAGTTCAGATGAAATGAGCAGTGACAAGTTGCCAGGACCAGACGTTGCCACCTACGGGCTCTAAGGGAGCTCAAGGATGAATAAGCTGAGCTACCAGCTGGGATGATAACCTCTCCCTCGGTACCCATGGCAAATGTGCCAACAGCTCCTGAAATGAGTTTCAGGGCAGATGTGGCAAACTACAGCCAGGTGAACATAGTGCTTGCACTTAGCAAATTCGTAGATGCTATGATGCAGCATCAATGGCTAAATATTGGGGAGGAGTCCATGCAGTTTTTGTACAGGGAAGTTGTGCTTCAAAACTCTTAGAATTGTTCTAATGGCCTCAACAAGCAGGGGATAAAGGGGATTTGGTTGGTACAGTCTGCTTGAACTTCCAAAATGCACTTGATTATGACTTTGCTCAAGGCACTTAAAGAAAAAAAGCTGCTATGGGAAAAGGGGGAATGTCGTCACGTGGACAACCAACCATTTAAAAGACAGGAAAGGAAGAGTTAAAGAGAGGGGTTTTTTTTTGGCGGAGGGAAGTCAACAGTTGGATGCCCAAAGTATTAAAACATAATTGGGAAAAAGTAATGAATCAGGAAGGTGACAACATCCACTGATGAGGTTATTCAGTGTAATAATAATATAATAAAGGCTGAGTGAAGAATTGCAGAAGGATCTTATGAGGCGGATCGGTAGATGAAATCCAGTGTCAATAAATGTAGTGTTGCTTATGGGAAAATATCAAAAGACAAGCCCTTAGCTGGCTGTTTTCGCTTAGCAATGAGACCTTTGGGTTGTGAAACACAGTCCTGCAGAAATTTCTGCTTGGGGAACAGCAGCAATGGCAGCAGCAAACCAGGCTCAAGGAAAGGATGGGAGGGCAGAGACCGGCACCATGGCATAAATTTGCTGTGTGCCACGTCCTGGGTGTGCAGTTCTCACCTTCCATCTCGGAAAGGACTGCGAGGAAAGGGGGAAAGGCTCAGGGCAGGGAACAGGATCCCTCTGTGGTCTGGAACAGCTTCTGCGAAGGCACAGCTATGTGGACCATGTCTCCACTCTGGAAGAGAGATGAGTGACAGGGATGTGAGGAGGGTCTTTAAGAGTAGCAGAGGGAGGATGCCAAGGGGATACTAATGCTGATTTTCTCTCTAACTAGCCGCTGCTGGGTTAAAACTGAGCAGCAGTCCTTCACCTAACACGCGTTTGAGCGGCAGACCCCTTTCTGCAGGATGCGGTGGGTACTAGAAGACTGCATTTGGAAAGAGCTTGGTCGGACTTCATGGAAAAAAGCCTCATCCGAGGGCGGTTAAGGATGAAGCGCAGCACGTCCCCGAGCTGCTTGTGCCAGCAAGCCCGGCTTGGGCCACAGGGCTCCTCTCCCAGGCTGGGCTGCG
>NW_008825051.1:1179991-1182325 GCF_000699105.1 Pygoscelis adeliae | reverse complement strand
CCGGTGAGCGTGACCGGCTCTGAGAGAGCTGTGGTGGCTTTCATCCCTTAAGGGAGGGACTTGAAAAGTGGGAGCCCTCTGCCCGGCTCCTGCCAGCCGCTCCTGGCAAGATCTCGGGTGGGGAGAGGCCTGGGGGAGGTAGAATAATTGCTAAGCCTACTCTTTTCTTTCCAATTTTTGATGTAGACTGACTCCCGAGGAAGCAACGGGGCCTGTGACCGGACTGGGCGCCTCTACCTGTATCACTACAACGAGGATCAGCCTTATATCCCGCTGACTGAAATCCAGAGAATTGACACTGCTGCCATCCTGGACATCAAATGGTAACGCTGGCCCGTCGAGGCTTGGGGCTCACAGCAGCGTGGTCTGCCCCTCTGGGGTTCTGTTTTGGCTGTTGGCATGGCAGCAGCAGTAATGTTTACTAACTAAACCGTCCCTGGCTTCTTGGAGGGAAGTATTCTCCAGTTTGCTCCAGTGAGCAAAGGCTGCGCTCATTTCTGTTATGCTCTTCTGCTTATTTATGAACAGCTGGCCAGTGACTGTGGACATCTTTTGTTTATATAATAATATATAGTAGATTTTTCCTATATATAATCCCCTCGGTGCAGGTTTGTGGGAACTTGAGGATCCCTAGATTTTCTTCACGAGATTTTTTTTGGTCAAGTACCTTCTCCTTGTGCATCCTGGAATAAAAGTTATGACTTTGCTCTCCTCCTTAAATACAAGAAAGATGGACATTCAAGACTCGTTTAACCTGATCTTTTAGGTGCCACGTTCCCGTTGCAGAACATCCCATGGTTGGCATTGCAAACTCAACAGGCGCCGTGGAGTTTTGCCGTCTGACTGGAAGCGAGGTAGGTGGCTGTAACACCTGCTGCTGTTGAAGCTGTGTTTAACCCAGATTTAATACATCCCTGGATTTATTAGCAGTGTTCAGAGACATGTAGGAAAGCTGTATGGTTTCCACGGCTTCCTCAGTGTGCTTAGCTTTTTAAACACTTCTTCTTTTGTCTTCTGATAATGTTTCTCATAAATCCCACAAATTTGTTCATGGCACCAGAGAGACTGGCTGGGCTCTACCCACCTGCGGAGTGTGGGAGATGAGAGGCATGAGGGGAGCAGAAGCAAACTCTGGAAACTGTAACTTGAGAATAAGTGTGGACTAACTGGTAAACACAGCAGAAGATGCAAAGTTGTTAAAAACAGGGAAGAATTTTGGAGAGGGGTTTCTCTCGGTCAGTGAGAGAACGGAGTAATCAAGGGAGCCATTCCCACAGAGCGAAGGAAGCGGGAGCTAGTCTATGAGGGAATTCAGCAGTCAGGTCATCACTTCTGTGCTTCATCACTCACTGAGAGGAAGCAAAGTTTAGGGGCGATTTGGTGGGAGATGGGTAGCAGAAGGGTGGGGATCCTGTGTATGCACATGTTTGCCCTTCAGCTAGTACTAAGCAATTGTACGTTGCTATGGGGTGTTTCATCTCTTCTTTAGTGTGGGACCCTAATATGCTTGTCCATCTCTGGAAGACACCTGCCGTAGGAGTAAGCGGTACAAGTGTTATATACCTTGCTGTCTTCCCAGTCTTAACCCATTGCTTTTCTTTCCAGTAGAAGAAGAGCTGCATGTTGGAGCCATGCTTCAGGGTCGATCTCGGTGCACAGCATCTGGCCTTGTCTTTAGACTGGTCCACAGGACGAGAGCAATGGTGAGGATGGGAGATAAAGGCTGGTACTGGAGGTGGTTGTGTGTGTGATAGTTTTCAGGCGTAAGTTGAGGACTTTGATGAATGAATCTTTGGTGGCTTTTTGTGAAGCGGCTTAAGGCTTTCTTGGTCCCAGCTCTCTCCCTGCACCTTCTCTAGAAGTTACTATTTCCAGAGCAAGGGTAACAAAGGAACAAGAACATATACCGTGGCCACTGTCACAGAGACTAAACCAACAACAAATGTGAGGTTGTGCTATGGTGAATGGCGGCAGGTGAGCCAGGGACATGTCTTCTGTTGCCTTTGCTAAAAGGAAAGGCCAGAATGGGATGCAGATGGATCCGCTGGTTCCAACTCTGCTCTTAGAACAGCGGAATTTTAGTGTGATGTTCTGCTTAAGGACTGCTAATAATAGCACGTGTAGGAAGTTTAAACATGGGTTAGTGAGAAACGGGAGAGAAATGGTTTGGAAGTGGCTCCTTCCTCTCTCAAATGCTCATACATTTGATTTCAGAAATAGCATCTCTGCATGAAATAACATGAATTAGTACCTTGAAAGAGGTAGGGTATATAGAATCATAGAATACTTTGGGTTGGAGGGGACCTCTAAAGGTCATCTAGTCCAACCCCCCTG
>NW_008825051.1:1170089-1179381 GCF_000699105.1 Pygoscelis adeliae | reverse complement strand
TCTCAATCCCTTCATCCCCCAGCCTGTATTGATACTGGGGGTTGCCCCGACCCAGGTGCAGGACCTTGCACTTGGCCTTCTTGAACCTCATGAGGTTCACACGGGCCCACGTCTGGAGCTTGTCTGGGTCCCTCTGGATGGCATCCCGTCCCTCTGGTGTGTCGACCGCACCACTCAGCTTGGTGTCATCTGCAAACTTGCTGAGGGTGCACTCGATCCCATTGTCTCAGTGATGTCTGTCATTGATGAGGATATTAAACAGTACCGGTCCCAATACGGACCCCTGCGGGACGCCACTCGTCACCAACCTCCATCTGGACATTGAGCCATTGACCACTACCCTCTGGATGCGACCATCTAACCAATCCCTCACCCACTGGACAGTCCACCCATCAAATCCATACCTCTCCAGTTTAGAGAGAAGGATGTTGTGGGGGACCCTGTCAGAGGCCTTACAGAGGTCCAGATAGACGATATGTTTTCTGTAAGTTAAGTGCAAAACAGAGAGTGGTGCCTTTGGTGGGAAGCTGGAAGCTGAGGGGATCGGGCAGTTGTGTGCTTAATGCCGTAGGGCAAATATTTAGTAGCTTTTGCTAATTAAAGCTGTTTCTGTGTATGTTGTTTAACGGATAAGTAGAATTCCCAGTTCTACTTTCTTCTTCCTTACATTCCTTCTTCCCCTTGTCTCTGCCCTTCAAGATAAATGATCGTTGCCATGACGAAAAGTCCCTTTAAAGCCTGTCACTGTTGTCACTTGAGAGACAAATAACCCCTTCTAGAAGCCGAATGTGCAGCCTTCGCACATCTGTAGGAAGGGGGTGACCCTATCTCTCTTGTCTGGAAGTTTGGGATATTCAGTAGAAGCCCTGAGTCACCAGATCAGTACCTACAGTTGCAGGTAACCAAACAGAAGGTACCTAGTTCATGTCAGGGAATGTCAGAAAATCTGTGCATCGTGAGCTGCAAAACTTTTGCCAGTGCTTCAAGTACATTGTGTCCAGAAACTGCAACTCTGCTGTGCCACAGGAAGAGAGCAGGAAAGGTCAGGATCAGCCAGTGCTTCAGATGCCTGTGACAGCAGGGACATGAAACATTTCTTCATACTCCAGAAGAGGGAAGAGACTCTGAGAGGTCCTTGTCAGTCTGACTTGGAGGAAAAAAAATCCCTCTTCACATGGAATTTGTTTATTGATGTAATATCAAGCATGTGCAAAGTCAAGTTATGCATCTAGGAGAAAGAAAGACCCAAGGCTGGTTTTCTTTCCCCAACATGAGCGTGAGGGTTTGCTCCCCCTGTGAGATCAGGGAATGGGGATCGTTGATGTAGATGATTTTAAGATGGGATGGGCTGAAGCTAAAAGAACTGTGTAAATGCCTGCATTCCTTCCACTGTACTACCGGTTTCTATCGATGTTTAGTTGAATCAAACATATATAGTATTATGTTACATTATCTGTCTATACTTTGGCTGCTATTTTTTACTCTAACAGCTTCTTAGGACACGAGTTTCAGTAATTTCTAATGTTTTCTCTGTACTGTAGTGGATGTCCTTTGAGAGTGATCAGCAGTGATTCAGAGGGGAAGCTGAATCTTTTCTCCATCGATGAATCTGCTCCTTCTGTGCATGTCCTGAACCAGTGGGAAGCTCACAAATTTGAGGCCTGGATTGCTGCTTTTAATTACTGGGACACCGATATTGTGTATTCAGGTCTGTAAGGGTCGGGAATCTCATTTGGGGGTGTTGGGGAAGGGGCACCTTGTTTAGGGAGGTGTGTTCCTTGGGATTTTACTTTCCAGGGTTGGGTACACTGCTTGCATCACGCTGCTTTTGGGAGCTGGGGCCTCTGCTTGGTGTAAAAGGCTTCTTGATTGTGGGAAGCGGTTAGAGTTAATTAGGAGAAGCTGTGCCTTTTAAACTGTGCTTTGGCTGGCTATTGGCAAAAAAGGTGTTAATCTCTTGTGGTGTGCAAAAGAGAGCAGAGAGCTTCTGGAGTCCAGTCTTTTTTCCTTCTGAATTTTTTTGCTTAGCAAAGTGAGGGTATTGTTAATGCGTCTCTTCTGTGGTGACGAGTACTGTGAGCCTCAAATGATATTTGGTATGTTCGTTAAATGCTATGAGACCCTAGGGCTGAAAAGCACCAGCTGGGTGTTGACTGCGTTGCCTCGGTGCCCTGCACTGGTCATTTGGATGGTGTGCAGGGTATCGATGTTTTGTCTTTGTGCAGGAGGAGATGACAGCCTGCTAAAGGGCTGGGACACCAGGTGCAGTCCAGAGACTCCCGTCTTCACCAGCAGGAGGTAAGCAAGCCGTGTCTGCAGCTGGACCCTAAAGCTATCGTGCATGAACATACGGTGCTACCGTGTCCCTTCCCAAGCCACTGACTTCAGAGACATGCGGTGACAGCGGAGTCCTGTTTCTGCCTCCCTTGGGAAATGGAGACATCTGTTAGTTTTTTTTCATCAGGACAATTTCAGGTTGAAACTTTCTTCTCTGTGTCCTTCAATATAATAAACTAACAGGTCACTTCCACACATGAAGATGGTGGTATCTTCTTTCTAAAAGAAGGATCCCGATTTACACTTTTATTTTGGGAATTTTTGTGTGTGTTAAATCCGTCTTGTGTTAAAGTTCCATATCTTATTATGGAACTTTCTTTTACAAAATATTTTATTCTCCACTGTTCACTTATTTGAAGTAATCTCTTTTTTCTGGTGGCATAACATATCTTTTAGAATATGATTAAAACAATACACACGGCTCACCAGTGAATTTTATATGTAACCTTAAAATACACTGGGGATTATCGCTATGGAAATACTAGTGTTGGGAGTAAAATCTTGTGGGAATAGAGTTGTTGTGCTGAAATTTGCACAGGCTCTGAACAGCAGTTTATTTTTATTTATTATTTTCATTATATTTTATTATATAAACAACTATTACTGGAAAATATTTGTGCCGAGAGACTATGTGAGTAGAAGTTTTGCCCCAGAAAGGCTGTTGGACTGCGTAGATAGAACTCTGCCTGTGTGTTTCACTGGGCTGAAATTTGAGTTCACGTTGCTCTCCTTTCCTGAGACACCTTGATGTAGTTATGTGGACCCCAAATCCTTGAAATTCAAGGAGGAATCCCTTCTCAAATTGTACATTGCTGTCTCTTCCCTCTGCTGTATGTTAACTCTTTTGCAGACACTCAATGGGTGTGTGCAGCATTCAGTGCAGTCCCCACCGGGAGAATCTTCTGGCTACTGGCAGGTAAACCCCTTCTAGCTGCTCTTCACTAGTGTGACAGCCTCCTCTGTTACTTTGAACGCACTACTGCTGCTCGAGGTGTGGTCTTTTCAGACATTCAGTGTGGTGAAGAGCATGCGATCTTCCCTAGTTTTCTTCTGTACTTGTCGCACTGAATCAGCTTTGTCTGCATATTTATTTGTGATATGTCTCCAGCTATGACGAGCACGTGCTGTTGTGGGACACCAGGAACATGAAGCAGCCGCTGGCGGACACCCATGTTGAAGGTGGAGTTTGGAGGTTGAAGTGGCACCCAACCTGTGATTTTGTGCTGTTAGCAGCCTGTATGCAGAGTGGATTCAAAATCCTTGACTGCCGCGGAAGCATGGGTGAGTGTTCAGTGGAACAGAGATGCTCTTGTGCTGCTCTGCTGCTCTCCTTTCCTACCTCCAGGTTAATGGGGGAACTCCAGCTCTGAGCCTGCTAGAAAGATCTAGATGTTGTTAATAGCCATAGACTTGTCCTCCGACTTGAGGTAACTCTTCCAGCTTTTCCAGACCTATCCTCACCGTTGGCGCCATCGGTTGTGCAAAGGCACTGTCATTATTCAGGTGTAAATCTCTCGTAACTTCTTTTCGTGGAAGAAAGCCTGTTTGTCTCGGTGTAAAGGCATTACCCGTTGACACAACTGTTCTGGTTTGTATTCATCTTGATGGTTCAAAGAGGTTCTTCTGAATGCCAGGTGATGCCTTCCTGTCAGCAGAAGTCACTGATCTGCTGGTGAATTGGTTGTTGCCTCAGAAAGGAAGTGCTGTGCAGTCTGGTTAATCTAGAATAACGTGAATAAGCTCTCCATGTGAATCAGAAGGTATTTACATGATTAAAAGCTGTTTGCATTTACATTACAAATACAGTCTTGCATAAAACAGTTGCCTTCCTAGGTTCCTCCAGGCCTTGGGCAGACTCACAGCTTGCGAAATGAGGATAACCCTTCTGCTGTACAGGGAAGGGAGGAACTTGATGTCCATTTAATATCAGAGTCAAATGCTGAAAGCTCGTGGGAAGAACACATCTGCAATTTATTAATAACCAGAACCCGGTCTGACAATCTTACCAGTTGTATTTATGGCTCAGTGGGGATCGCTGTGTGATCTGTCTTGTCTTTCTTGAGCCTTTTTTGATATTTTGCATAATGATGCACGTTAATGCACGTTAAATCTTCTCCTGTCTGCTTACTGAACCAGGGAAAATCAAGGCTAATGAGAGGTGGCCGAAAAATTGTCAGGAGAGCCAGAACCTCATTTCTCCTAGAATGCTTAACTCTGTTGTGAGTAAGGCAATAACCAGAGAACTCTTCCTGTAGGACACAGCCAGTGCTAGAATGGCTTGTGAGCAGTCTGCAACAAACCCTTTCACAACTGGATTTCTGCTCATTTTGTATTTTCACTTTTTTTTTTTTAAGCGGAAAACACGGAGGAATGTATCATCCTGTCATCCTATGTCTTGCACAATTCCTTGGCCTACGGGGCTGACTGGTCAAGGCTCTGCCCAAGGGATACCTTGACTGCAACACAGGACTCTGCTGCTGCGTGCCAGTCTTCGGAGGAGCTTGTGGGAAGATCAGAGGAAGGAGATGAGAGACTGAATTTGCAGGTCCAAAACCTGAAGATAATTTATGAGTCTCCTACAGCTACTTTTGATGTAATACTGGATGAGGAGAGCGAAGGCCCTGCCTTGCCGCTCAAAGCAGAAGGGGGCCCTAAGCTGTCTGGGGATCCTGACCTCGTTAGGGGCTCTGATTTAAAGGGGAGTTCAGATTTGGCTGGGGGTCCTGACGGAGGGGGAGATCCCGAGTCAGCCAGCGGTTCTGACTCGGGGGCTGAGAGACCCAACGGAGCGGGCCTGGACAGAAGCGGTGATTCAACCAGGTCTCTAGACAGTCCAAAAGAAATGAGCATTGTAGCCACTTGTTCTTTCTATGACAATATCCTCCATGTCTGGAAGTGGGAGATGAGCCTGGTGACCCCCTCGGAGACGCCAAGTACTAGATCTCCGTCTGAAGGAACCGTTGAAAGTTTGCATTGAGCAGTCCCAAGGCAGAGTGGTAGCAAAACCCCTGTACTGAGCGTGACATCTGAGCTTATGCCCTGTCTAATTTCTGTTGGGCTTTTCCAGTTCTATTGTTGAGCCTGTGAGTCTTTTAAGGCCAGTACCAATGGAATTACTGGCGTTTTGTTTTCAGCACTGAGGAAAGCCTTTGCTTTGAGGCGTGTGGTCAAGCACAGGCACGTTTATTTAGTTTTCCCTTAATGTACTAGCGCAAAGTAGGACAGCCTCCCTCTCAAAGGCTGCTTGTTCGTACCTTATATTTGAATCCCTTCCAGGCTGGTTTGCATGTGTACGATTGATCTGTTAAGCCTGTTCTCCTCCTTCCATCACAAACCAAACTTGTCTGCGCTGCCACGTGTAGGCAAACACACAGTATGTGGTCAGAGGCTGCCCTGAATGTCTCGGGAAAGCCCACGAGTAGAGGCTTAGCTGTGTGTGTAGCTTGCTGTGCGATCTGTAAACTAGCATGCACCTTGAGAAGATGCTCAGAGACAGTCCAGGTACTGACAATGCCACGTGCTCACAGTGATCTTTAGTAGAGAGAAATTCTTTTTCAGAAGGAAATCCAGACTGACCGGTATGACGGACAGCAGTTCAGCGACGGGAAGCTTTGTTCCGAGCAGGGCCTTTCTTGGAAGGATTCTGGTGTACCTGCATAGCCTAATTTTACATCAGACTCATCACCTGATTGCAGTCTCACTTCATCACTCTCCCAAGCTAAGCACAACCTGGTTTAGCATAAACTGTAGCGAGCCCCGCTATATTTTAGTGCCGTACTTAACCATCCCCCCCATAGCCTCTTGGTATCAAACTCATGTTTCCTGCTCTCCACAGTGAGACATGCACTTCGGTCCAAAGTCAAGGTCTTTCAGTTTTGTAAAGGTGAACAGCTTTAAGATCAAAACCTCCAAAAAGTACAAGCAGTGTTTCCTGACATCTTTTAAGTTCAAAATAAGTCAGTACAGAAACCAAAATCTTAACAACATTGCCCTAACTACCTCCGGGAATGGCTGCAGAATTTCTCATGGTTGCTCCGTTAGCTTTCTTTTTTCACTGTGAAATATCAGCAAAACACCGTTTCTGGAACGCTTTCTCTATTTTCTTCCTAGAAACAAAAAAACCAGCTTAAGCTAGGTAGGTAGCTTCTAGCTTGCATGGTTTCTCTTTGAGGGTCCTAGAGAATTAGTTGCCTGGAGGGAAACACACACCAGCAACAGGTATCTATCTATCTGTAACAGTGCTGCATCTAAACCGAGGTACAGCAGACCAGAATTTTACTGCTTTGAAACTCCTTTTCCAAGGGTGAATGTGTATTTTAGAAAACATTCTTGAACACTGTTACATGAAGATCCATGTTAGTATTGTCAAGAAGAGCTTTTGTTAAAAAAAAAAAAAAACAACACCCTATTTTTGGATGTTTCTAAAATAAAATCAATAGAAGTGATTTATCTTCCTTGGTCATTTTGATTTTAAGAAGTCCACCGCAGACCCCTCCGCCTTGTCCCGTGATGGCTCGGTCCCTCTGAGGGCGTTTGGTGGTGGCGTTGAATGGTCTCTGGCAGTCAGAGTAGGCAATCCAGTTTCCTCATGCCTCGGTGAGAACACGGAGGGTGTGTCCCTGCAGCGACACGGCTTTTGACTATGACTCCATCTTAAAAGGTTGTAATGCTTTTTTTATTGCCGTGTGAGATTAAGAGGAAACAGCCTGAGGTTAGTGAAGCTGGGGTGGCGTCACAGAACGCGACCGGACCGAGGCACTTGATTCATGGGTTACGTTAGTCCTCGCTTTGCCCTCGGAAGTGAGGAGTCTCCTCCTATAATCTGCCTTCACGTAGGGAAGGTAAGGCAAGCGACTGGTTCAAGACCAAGCTGGTATTAGCATCAAAGGGTACGGGATCTCCTGCTCTCCAGCCTCGCGTTCACCTGGCCCCCACCCCCTTCCACCCAACTGCAAACGGTCGTCCCTTCTGGATGGCGGGAGCTGGGGCCTAAGAGAGCGACGCCTCCGAAAGGAAGGGGCCAAGCACCACCTCCGCCGACAGCAACCGCACCCAGAGCTGAAGGCGGGAAACAGCCACTTGCATATAACCATTGTTCCGACAAGCTGAAAAATAGGTGAAAAATGCAGGTCGGGCTTAATGAAATCAGAAACGCTGCGCCTTCCCTCACCCCCTCTACAGATGGATCCCTGAACCTTCTGTGCCAAAGTGCAAACCGCTGTTTGCGGTTACTTGGGGCTGCAGCACCACGAAGCGGAAGCCCGTGCAGCGTCCCCTCCCCGCCAGGGCAGCCCCATCCAGCCCTGAAAATACCTATTTTTTAACAGCAGTTCAAGGACTCGCCTGTCGGTCTCCATTACAGATGGGATGTTTACACAGTAAACGTGCTTGCTTTCTCCAGAAGTGAACATTTTAATTGCGATTTAATTCTCTAATGCTTAAGCTTTGCACTATTTCGTATTTGGAAAACCTCATGGAAACCCCCCGCCCCGAGTACCTCCTGGGAGGGCTACAGTCCCCAGACACAGAACTGCCGCACAGAAGAATTGTTTTCTCAAAGATCCAGCACTTGGGTGTCAGAGAAAACGGGTTATTTCCAAAGACATTTAGAATTTAGCAGTTTCTACTTTAAACAATTGCACACAACTGTCTGTGTCACTCGTATCCGTTTAATTTGATGAACAGCAAGATACTGTTCTTGTAGGAATATCTCTCCGAAAATAACAATTCTTGAGATACGTTTCAAATTTAAACAGTTATCTTGCAACTTCAAGCAGCTGCACCGCTAAGTGTACCTACTAACTGTGTCTTGATTTACTCCAGAAAAAAGAGTCACTCTAAGGCTTGGGAAAGTCTGGAATAATTGTGGCGTTCAGTATAAGCTGCAGTCCTCTCCTCAGAGAGGAAGTCTGGGGTACAGACTTGGTTTTGCCCGTTGGAGGTCTCACTCCTGGTTTAGTGGAACGCTTCGTTTGGGCCGGGGGTAAACCCATCGAAGCGTTCCCTCTTTGGCTGCAGGTGCCGCTCGGGGCGAGCGGCGGCAGCGCTCTCTGACTGGGGTACGCCGCTCGGCTTGCGGTGGCCTGCTCTCCACAGCTGGGGAACTCCAGGCTCTCCCAGGGAGGTAAGAGTCGTCCTCTCTTGTTCCCAGAAGGAAGGAATTCCTTCCCAGAAGGAAGGAATGATGTTTCAGCAGCCTGGAGAGAAAATGCCTCCTGCTAACGATCAGCACCTGGTCAGTCAGCTCTCGTCCGAGAGCAGGACACCCGCACGCTCACACAACACAGCTACACGCACGGTGCGAGACACCGGTAACGCCTCCCTCAGGGACGGGAAACGAACCGCCAGGTTCCCCGCAGCAATTTACATCAGACATCGCAGACAGACAAAGCGGAGGGGTTTGTTTTTAATAGCCAGTGACAGCAGCTGTCCCGTACTTGCTGGTGCGGTCGCGTCCCGCGCAACGGCCAGGCTCTTTTTTTTTTGAGGCGCCGCAGCAGCCCCGGGAGCCCCGCCGCTTGCTCCCTACCGCACGTAGTTCTTGGGGAAGAGCTGGAAGAGCTTGCCCTCCTGCGTCGGCTCGAAGCCGTACTTCTCCAGGTTGTCGGGGTCAAAAGCGCCTTCCTTCACGTCCTTCTCGATGCGGGGAGCCACCACCTCGGTGAAGAGCTGCTTGGCCGTCATGGGCGGCTCGGAGCCCTCGGGGGCGCGGTACGAGACGTAGGGCTTGAGCTTGAAGCCCGCCAGGTCGGGGACGACGAAATGGGGCACCATCTCCTCGATGCGGATGAACTTCTTGTTGGAGGTGAGCACGCCCAGCTTCTTGGCCCCTCGGCCCTTGTTGTAGCTCCGGGGGCCTCGCTTGCTGGTGAACGGGGACATGCGGTCGGCGCCCCGCACCAGCCCGCGGGCCAGCTCGGTCAGCAGCCCCATGCCGGGCACCCGAAGGCTCGGC
>NW_008825051.1:1137405-1169123 GCF_000699105.1 Pygoscelis adeliae | reverse complement strand
GCTCTTCCTTGAAGACCCGCTGGTTTTTGTTGCTCGACGCGGAGAAAAAGGGACAACGAAGCAAAAAAAAAACCACCCCAGAAATGTTGTTCCCCCTGAATTGCCTTGTCCTGCCGAACTGGAAGAGCAGTCCTGGTACGCGTCGCGTTGCGGAGTTAACAAGACTTCGGAGCAGAGCGCGCGGTCGTCTCGTAACTCGGTCTTGTCTTTTTTCTTATAGTTGCTCCCGCTGTACCTCCAGACATGGATGAAGAAGGCAACAGCACCAGCCTGGAGGTACAGTGTGCTTTGCTGTTATTTTTGGACGTGTCTGTTTCCCTGTTACTTTTTCCAGAAGCTGAAAGCTGCTGTACCTGATTTGATAACGTTTGGGTAATGTCTTTAGACGCAGTGATTTTGCTATGAAAGAACCTTTCCTGGTAAGAGTTTTATCCTTCCAAAAATGTCAAGGTTGGTCCCATTTTTTTACGTGTGCATGTTTTTATTATTATTTTTGATTTTTTTTTTTACTGCAAACCATTCACACTTCACTTCACATTCTAAGCCGTTAGCAGAACGATACGATACTTTTGCTTCAACAGTACGTTTTTAGCCTAAAGATGGAAGAATTGCGGAATTCTCTGGCAGCTAGCTCTTCTTGCATTCGTTCTTAATCATAAATACAAAACTCCTAGTCCAATGAGGCACGTGGTGCTTTCCCTAGAAATGAAAGGCGAGGCCATGGTAGGAAATAGTTCTTCTCAGAACTGAAAAATACATATAACCTACTCGTACGCAGTTAAAAAATGTTTTGTGAAGGTCATCTGTAGTCAGAACGTAGGCTTGTGGACCCGTGTGCTTATGAGCCAGAAGGAAGTCTGATGTTTTGGGCAGTCCTCGTTTTAAGGCCGTGCTTTCGGTGCTGATAAGCGTTTTCCTCCCCTCCCTCGAGGGGGCATATCTCACTGTTTGCCTTTGATTGCAACGCCAAGTTGTTAAACTCTCAGCAGAGCTGCTTGTTCTGTGCTTGGTACTCTGGATGAGCGTGAGCATTGTTTATGTAGCTGTGTCTTTTTGTTAATTACCGTTAATTCTCATTTTCTTAATGAAATTTCAACATCCTTGCAAAAAGCAGGCAAATGCTATTTATGCTAATACATAGCATGTCATTGCTGCATTTTCTGGTGAAGCGAGGGTCTTTTCAGGGCTGTTCCACGTGTGGTTTGTCTCCAGGAATGGTCTGAGGGTGTGTAAGGCACGTGTGAAGTCCTTGAATTTCGGTGCTGGCTGTAGCCCTCCTAAGGGAGGTCCTGCAGGCCTGGGCTGATGGGAGGGCCCTGTAGAACTGATGACTTCACTGTGACCTCATACCTGTCTCCCATGCTGTCATGTAACAATAACTGCTTTACATGTCTCAAGCGTCTGTGCGGTTGCAACCTGTCTGCTTGCTTTCTCTGCTTTTCCGGGAGGACTGTCGGTGCTTGAAGAGATACCCTGCAGAGCGGGGGGGGGGCAATGGCAAATTTTCTCTGGTGTTTGTGAGAAACCTTGCAAGAACCTCTTGGTTTTTCTTGGAGGCCTGAATTTCTTCTTTCCCTCGTTGTTTTTCTGTATCGAGGCGTGAGGGCTCAGTGTGTGCTTGTGTTTTTTAATTCTTTTGCTCAGGAATTTGTTTCTTCTCCTCATGTAGCAGCAACGTCCCTGTCAGTGGGCAGCTACTATTTTTGAAGTTATCTGAGATCATACAGGCCCGGATAGTAGCAGAACTGTATGTGTCTCTGACACTGTCAAGGGGAAATAAATTACGCGACCACGATAGACTTATTCCAAGAAGAACTCGCTGTATTTTACCAGAATGTGTTGTATTTGTTGCTAACAAATTTTCACCTTTTTTTTCCAAATTCTTGTGACTTTCCACTACAATCCCACTAATAATAGTCTGATAATAATAGTGATAGTTAGTTTGACTAATGTTGGGAAGATTAATTGTCAATATGCTGTGTTAAAGCAACCCAAGAAGACAAACTTAAGACAGCAATCTGTTTTGAGTTGACTGGTCAGGCAGGAGTTTTATTTGCGCTGGAACTGGAACGAATTTCACGAGAGAAACTAGTTTGGCGACTCTTGGCGAGTACTTCATTGTCCCCTTGGTGGCAAAGCTAAATTAAGAGGTCATCCAGATCTGGAACTGAGGGCAAAATCTGGGACCAGAACTGTGTGTATGTAGTACTTAAGAGTCGAGTACTTGTAAGGTTCAAGCCTTACAGGAGGACATATCTGTCCTTGTACTCGGTTTGCTTCCTACTTGTTCCTAATATTTGGTTTGCCTTTTTCCCCCGTTCTGGTAAGTTGTGAGCTGACATTTGTGAGACTATTGTAACTGCCAGATTTTTTTCCTGAGTAACAGGAACAGCACAGGTCCCAGGACTGTATACTTGAGGCTGGAGCTTTTTCCCAAGTGCATAATGCTCTTTTTACGGTGAATTTAATCTGCTGTTTTATGACTTATTTTCTCAGTCTCATAAAGTCCTTTACGTCCAATTCTCGTCCTCGTTGCTCTGAATAACATAGAATCATCAAAAAAAGTTATCGCCTCGGTGTTTGACCCTGGCTTAGGACTATTTAGGGATGCGTCGAACTGACACCGACGTAGAACTCCACTAAGGACCCCTCTCCACTGAACGTCTTGTGTTTGCGGAGTGGGCTGTAGTTGACGGACAGATGCTGGAAAATACCATCAAGTCGCGTTATATGTGCCAGGTCAGGCATTGAGGTGTTTTTATGGAGGCTTTTTGCCAGATGTGGGAAACTAATTTCACCTTCCTTTTGGTGCTAGGCTGCGTTACCAGCAGGTGGAACACGAATTCTTCAGTTTGTAGAAGACAGGATACAGACTACTATGGTAATGTATAGCTTTAATCAACTGGATGAAAGATTGTGTGTGCGTAAACGGTGTGTAGCTTCTCGCAAGTTCTCTACTAAGTCACAGTCAATGTCCGAGTGTTTGTTTCTTTGCTGTCGCTGTGCATGAGGCAGGAATTAATTCCTGTTATTGCATCCCACGTGCATTGAGTTGATCTGCTCACAGATCTTTGGGGGGAAAAATGCTGAATATTTTGCATGTGAGCTTATGAAAATGCTGAATATTTTGCATGTGAGCTTATGAGTGAGACCCTGATGTAGTTTAAACTTCTTGCATGCGTGATGTTTTAATTAAAACTTAGGTATTTACGAATGTGCTTGACTTAGCATCTTGCTGAGCTAAGTGTTCTTCAGCCCTCCAAAAAGTACTTAATTTTTCAACTTTAGAAGTTACTAATTTCTTTCCCCCCTAAATTCCTCTCACAGCTGACCGGAATTGCAATTGGAGCTGCAGTCGCATTATTACTTATAGCGATTGTTGTGTTTGTCGTTTACAGAAGAGTGAGACAATCTAGTAAGTACTCAATAACTGTGTATGTTTTAAAAGCAGTTTCCTCAGTTATCTTCAGTATTTCTGTAACAATATGTGGTAGATTCTGTGCCGATTTGTAATAATTGCTTGCTGTGAAGGTAGTGGTTCTTGCAGGAAAACAGCTTTAAAAGGATGAAGAACATGTGTTGATTCACTTACCCAGGTCTGAACACAGAATTCATAACTGTCACGGGCAGGATGCTGGAGGTTTTTATTTCTCTAGTGGATGATAGCCGTAGTATCAGTTGGCATGCAAATAATTTCAACCCTGCTGCGATTTCGCTGCTATAGTAATGAGAAACGGGTGAATTAGAGGTTTCCTCTGTGAGATTAAAATTACCTGATCCTTGTATCTGTTTAGAGAGCCTTTTTATCTCCTTCAGTGATTAGGTAGAGCCTCAAGCCAGCTCTTCCTGGTCTGGCGTGGTTAACCGGAGTTGGATGATGAGGTATCTTGTGTTGGTTTAAATTTCAAACGCTGGCCACAAGAGCTTGCTGCTTAGTTAGACAGGAGCCACAGCTGTTATGGAGGTAGCAAAATTGAGAGCCTGCGCTCAGTTTTGTTTCCCTTAGCATAGAGCTGCAGATGGTCTCTGATGCGATGCTTCTCTTTCTCAGAACAACTTCAGCCACATGTGCCTCAGTACAGATTTCGCAAGCGAGACAAAGTGATGTTCTACGGGCGGAAGATCATGAGAAAGGTAAGCGCATCTGGCACGGTGGGAGGGAAGTAAAGATTAAAATCCAGTTTGGGAGGTGTTGTAAACTTTGAAGTACTTCAACTCGCTTAGCCTGGCCCAGGGCCTTCAACCTATAAAATTTCACTGGAATTTTGGGGATGTTTCAGAGCTCCTGGAATTCTGCCTGAATTGCTGATGGAACAGCAATAGCTGCTCTTTCTGGCCAAACCTTACATCTTTCAAGAATATTTGCGGACACTGAGGATAGGGATAAATCTATCTCCGCTATGGAGTTAATGTTTTTTATGTATCTATAGTAATCTGTCTTTCTCAGTATTTAGGAGTATATTCAAGATATTCAGTGCCTCGGGATTGTCCCTTTCAGATAATGACTTCCAGTACTGCCATTACGTTCAAAGCTGACACCTTCTTTCCCGTGTGAGTCTATCTGTGGAGCAGATACTCAGATCTACCTTTCTGCAGTCTACCTGTGAAGAGCGCTAAGCACTTCAGCATATGAGCCCTTGTTTTCTTGTTATGAATTGCAAGTAGGACTTGTCATTAGAGGCTGTTCAAGAGGGGTTTGTCCCAAGATTGACCTCTTTGCCTTGGATCGTCCCAAGGAATACCACCTGTGCGCTCAGGTTCCTGTCCCGATGTTGTTGCTGTCTTATTATTCTGAAAGGTTTCCTCAAGAATTTTCCATCAGTCAGGAATGTGTTTCTGCATAAGTTGGTTAAATCCTTCAAGTCTGTGGCTGCCTGTTTGATATTTAGTTCTGTTTTTTGTTTGTTTGTTTTTTACTTTTGTCTTTGCAAGTGGCTTTTCTTGGGAAATTGCAACAAGAAGGCTTGAGGAAATCTGAAGACAGGCATTTCCTTTAATGGATTAGGTTAATCTTAGTAGGCACGCTAGGTGTTCACCACTGATTGCCTGGATTTCATTTAACTGAGGAGATTAATCTTCCTGTCTTTCTCCTCAAAATACATGCTTCCCTTGAAGCTACTTAGCATATGCGGAATGTGAGATTCATTTTTTTTCTTATTGACCGTGGTCAAAAGAACTCCTCTTTTCAGAGGTGTCGTGAGTGGCTATGTCAGTGCAGAGATTCTGTGTGTGGTTTTGTTACAAGCTTGTGCAATAGGTCCTGGAGGTCGAGGTGACTTCCTTACTCAACACTTCTCGTGCCAAAATCTATGTAGCAACTTCTTGGAACTCCATGCGCAGTTTTAGTATGTATGATGCTGTTGATAAAGCCTGACTCTGGAAAGCTGCCTCTAACTTAGGTGGGGACTCTGACCCCTTTTCAGAGTAGCAAATGGTTATTGCCTGCTTGTATCCGTAGATACAAATGGTTGGTGAATGAAAAAGCTGTTTAATTCTGCTCCCTGCCCACTGTCGGGTGGAGTCAGAGCCAGGGTGCGGGTCCAGTGGACTCTCCAACCCAGGGGAGCTGCGAGGCAGGATTGGGCCTGGCCCCTTCTGGGACCATAGGCAGAGTGTGGGGTATCCTAGCTGTGCCCTATGGGATAACCTGCTCGAGTCCAGGTGCGCACTCACATGCTAGGGCACTTAAAAACAACTTCAAATTTAGAATGTAGAAAAAATAAGGTACAGGTGAGTAACCTTGCTTTGTTAGTCACTGCTTGTTGAGGAACTTGTTGTTGCTTGTTGAGTTCACCCTTGTGAACTGCAGCCTTCTGCCTCACACGCTGCTAAACTTCATTGAGGTGAATTCAAATACTTGGACACTGAGCTGTTTTTAATATTTGGTTCTGGGTCTGTGGGTCATTGTGGAGGGAGGAGATCACTCCTTGAACGTTGCTTTTGCATTGCACATCAGGCTTCACGTAGAACTTGGTCAAAAAAGCCCCCAGTGAAAATAAATTGTGTGTGTTGCCAGCAACTTCTTAATTTTAATATTCTTTAATGCAGTTGTTTGTATGTAATGCACATAAGTAAAGAATGCTTAGAATTCCACATGGTAAAATCATTTCAGGTAGTTTTTCGTTTGGGGTTTAGACCTTGCTTTTTGCCTTTATTCCTGAATAAGACATAGAATATTACAAACTAACTGCTGTTGATTGTACTTCATGAATTTTTGATAAAATACCAAGATTTTACTTTCTAAAAAAAACCAAAAAAAGTGAGCCTCCAAACTAATTAAAGATTAGGGTTTTTTTTTGTGAGAGAAACTTTCTCCTGGCATTGAAGTCCCCGAGAAATGGACAGAGAGCTAGTAGTGTTTTGAAAGTCACGAATGAGGTTTTTTCTCCTAGGTCTTGCAGTTGTTGCATTTCTCCAGAAGGTGGCACTTAGTAACTGTTAAAAACAAGTACAAGCCGTGCTGCATCTCTCCGTTGCTGTTTGTCACCAGCTCAAAAAGGAACCAGGCCCTAGTCCGTCAGCATCACAGACTGCCGCAGGAGTACTGGAGCTTTAAATGTTACTTCTCTGCCTGATGCTGAGTGTTCCTGAGCGAGAACTGTATAGCTAAGGGGTTATTTCCCCTCTACCATCCATTACCACTGTAGTAGTTGCTTATTAAAATCAAAGTATACTCCACTTGCTTTCTAGAAAGAAAGTGATCCTGGAGTAGGTGTTGTTCCAGTCCTCCAAGGTCTTATGAGTGCTTCACTCTGCTCATGTTCTACTGATAGATAAGTTGGAGCCTTTGCAGGGTTGGAACTAGTGGGTTGGGGGTTTTTTTGGTTTGTTTTGGTTTTTAGTAAATGTTTTTGTTTTCATTATTTCCTTCTAGGTTACAACTCTTCCAAACTCTCTGGTTGGGAACACTGTGCCTCGTCAAAGGATGCGGAAGCGGGCAAAAGTTTTATCTTTGGCTAAAAGGTACTTGGGCTTTTGGGAAGGGGAAGATTCACACCGTGGAGGCTGGTTTTGTGTGTTGTTTTGGTGGTGGTGTGGAACCTGTCCCTAGCATAGCGCTCTTCCATAGCTGCTGTTTTTTCACAGTCCTGTCAGCTGTGCGTCGGCCTTGCGTTTTGCTGGGAAGTTTGCTGAAATGGAGTGGTTCCTGCACACAGCCCTCTCTCTAGTTTTGCTGAAGAAAGGCAGGAAACGAGCAGTTGGAGGGTGGAACGCTGCTGTTCTATCTGCTTGATAATGTGTAACTTGGCGTGGTGTGCGTTCAGTATTGCAGTCAGCCTGTGGTGTCAGCCATCCTTAAGGCCAACGAGGAGATTTCCTGAATGTTCTGACTTGTCTTTTCCTTTGTAGGATTCTGCGTATTAAGAAGGAGTGTCCAACTCTACAGCCGAAAGAACCACCTCCCTCTTTGCTAGAGGCAGATCTGACTGAATTTGATGTAAAGAATTCCCATTTGCCATCGGAAGTCCTATACATGCTTAAAAATGTTAGGTAATGTTAAATGGAAAGATAAGTTTGGATTTTGGTTTTGGCGGATGTTCAAGTGATCTAAATATTTGGCAGTTCATGTCAAGTCTTAAATGTTATCACTGCATGGTCAGAGTCTTTAAGCAGTTGACTGGAAGTTCATCTGAGCATGAGGAAAGAATAAACGACTTCTAATTTTCTAGAAACATTAAGAAAATAGTTGAGTGTGTTTAAAAAAAAAAAAAAAAGGATGTAGATTAGTGGCCTAAATTTGGGGATAATGATAATAAAGCTTTTCTAATATGAACAGATTTCTGTTAGTACATTTTTAAAATTCCCTTTAGACTATATCAGACAAGTTTTTGGTACAGAAAGGCATCATAATTGGTAAATGTTAACTGGATACCATATTGACAACTCTCTAAACTGCAGAATCTTTTATTTCTCTGGCTAAAAAGGTTGTTGCAAACAGAACCAAAGTCAACTTAATCCCCACAGCTCTTTGGTGGGTTGAGAGGAAAGGATGGTCTTTGTGCCCGTTCAGTCAAGTGTTTATATTGCTGACACAGCAAAGAGGATGAGATCTTCAGAACTGTAATACTGGTTTTGTTTGTGTATGTTCATTTTTCTCCCAATTATGACACAATTTAGTCCTGAAGGTCATACATACTGTAATAAACCTGCGATTTAAATAATCTAAACTTTCTACTGCGGAATTACAATCTCCTATGGCTAATTGAAGTTGCAGTAGAATTTGATTGATTGATCCTGTTAAATATGAGCTATTGGAGCTGTATGAAGGGCCCTTCCGGTGCTGTGCACCGAATGATCAGGTTTAGACAGTATTTCTGTCTGACTGACTAGTTTCAGTATTGCAGGAGTCCAGTTGCGTGTTACCTGCAGGAGGTGGAATATTCCAAACTTCCAAGTACGTGCAGATGACAGGAGTTTTTCCCTTTGTATTCAGTATTTCTCATGTGTTCTGGTTACGTGGACAGGGTAGCTGATTGAAAAGGGAAAGTGCCATAGAATAACTTTTCTCATGCAGCGTGTGAATCTTGCAGGTTTTTATATTTCTTCCCCTTCAAAAGCCATGCTGGTGTTTGCTTGAGGAAGACTGGATATACTTCCTTCTGAGCCTGCTGCTATTGCTCGGAGTGCTACTCAAAAAGGAACTCCAGTATTTACAGTTCTCAGCGTTTCGCAGTGCTCTTGCACTTCTTCCTTGGGGAGCTCTGCTCCGTCTGCCATGCTGTTAAACTGCCATGCAACAACTGCCTCTGGGGTTCCTCTGCTACTCGTGCCTCGGGGCTTTGCTAATTTAGGAAAGATTTTCCAAAGGCAGTGACGATTTTAGGTTTCCCTTTGCAGAAAAGGGAAAAAGGCTAATACCTCATTTTCTTTCCTGCAGGGTCCTTGGCCACTTTGAGAAACCTCTTTTCCTGGAACTGTGCAAGCACATGTTTTTTGTGCAATTGCATGAAGGTGAATACATCTTTCGTCCTGGGCAGCTGGATAACAGCATCTACGTTGTGCAGGATGGCAAGCTGGAAGTTTGCATTCAAGAAAGTGTAAGAATAAACTGATCCATGGTTCTCGAGATCGATCTGTGGCATAGCATATAGGTTGGCATGCATCATTAAGTATTGATTAAGCTTAGACATTTGAATGGCGGTGATTTAGAAAGGATTACTTCCAACCCTTCAGGGCCATGATATTTATAAAGATCAAGGTTTTGAGCTGTCGTCCCCCGTGTCTTAGATAAGGGAGTGAAACACAATGCTGATCAGCATTCTGACACGTCCTCACATACTCTTGTTGCATAGTTACTGAGGGAGGACAGGGTGCAAGACTGGCTTTGCATAGCGTTGGAAACATTCTCCTTTTGGATGGTAGTTATATAAAATAGGTGTACAGATCAGGAGAGACCAAGTACGCTTTACTCCATAATATTTTAGCGTGGTAGTTAGCAGATTTGCCTCGGAGGAAGATTCAGATTCACTTTTGGGTAGACAGGGAAAAGAAATGATGGCTTGTGTTATAGGTGAGTCTTAAAATGTTGACTGCTAGCCCTTGCGATCCCTTCTGCCAATTTAGATTTTTATTTTTTTTCCTTCTTCCCGACTGAACTTTGAGTTTAGCTTTGCATGTGAACAGTTTTCTGATGGCTGAAAATGCAGCCGTTTTGTGTTTGTATGTTATCCCAAATTTGCTGATTTCTGTATATTTTTGTATTCTGCCGTTCTTTGTTTTGTACTACCTCTTGACATGTAACCCCTCGATAAAGGGAGCTAATTCTGTCTCAGAGTGAAGGAAACTTTTTTTTTTTTCCCCCTAGTTGGTACATAGCAAAGGCAAGCAGGTCACGTCTGCCCCTAGACAAAACTGACTTTCAGTTTCTTTTAATTTATCACTTTTAGAATGGCAGTTTCAAACTTTGGCGGTTTGAATTAGCACATTTCCATCAGAGCAGAGGGAAAACAAGCATCCAAGTTATAATGGGGCACCATTTCTGTTAGGGCTGTTCAGAGTATCTGGGAGAATGACAGCAAGTTAAGCTTTCTGAAATGCTCCATATGTGCCAAATATGCAACTGTGAGCCTGCAGTAGTCTTCTATCCTACACTTGCAGGATGGAACAGAAGTGGTTGTTAAGGAGGTGCTGGCAGGAGACAGCGTCCACAGCCTTCTCAGCATTCTCGACGTTATCACGGTAAGTTCTTGAACGTGCAGGTTTTCTGCAGTGCTGCTTTATGCCACAGAGCCTGTGGGGGAAATAGACTTTGAATATTGCTAGGAAAGAATCAGAATGGAACATGTTTCTCTGACCAATTCTTTTCCTCTTCCCAGGCCTTCACAGCTGTAAACTTAGCTGTGCGGTGTGTAAGTTGGTTGTGAAACATGTATGCTTGACAATGTAACACTGGCTATTTCTGATAAGCAGTAGGATTTGAATTACTCTTTTATGGCTGGAAAAGTGAGGTATGGTTTGATTTGCTCAAGGTCACAAAGCAGTCAGGAGGAGGACCAGGTTGAGGCCCAGAAGTCCAGGCTTTCACACTGTTTGATTTGTTACTTGCTAAATTTATTTTTATTTAGTCTAATGAAAATAAATCTGACAGTTGTTATCATTGTAATTATACTGTGAAACCAGTTGATGGATCTAATTTTTTCCTAATATGTTAATGTTGCTGGTGACCGTCTGAAGGTTGTGCTCTTTGGCAGGCAACAAGATGAGCTAAATGCTGGCTGGTCATATTTATTGCACAAATTAGTGGTGTGGATTTTGTTTCAGTTGGAATTACAATGATGGTTTTGCTGAAATTGTCACAGTGCACCTATTTAGGAATACCTAAATTGAAGGTGGTGAATTCGTCATCTTCGATAATACGCAAGTACCTGAAGTGCTTACTTGAAGGATTTTGATAGTTGAGAGGATGAAGGTAATCTAGTCAGTAAGTTGTTCGTATTTGACCTTGTATCATGTTTCTCTTGTGCTTGGTTGTCATTAAAAGGTACTGTTTTAATGATTCTGTAAAGTGTTCTTTATCACTTTCAGATGCAAGCATATATCTATATATATAATTTCCATAAAACCTATCGAAAGCGATAATTTTTAAGCTTGGTCCCGTTTTGTTCTGTAGAAAGTAGTGGCACGTGAATAATTTGGACTGTACAAGTCTAGTTCTTGCTGTCAAATCCATATTAATAGCTGATTTAGAGGTATTTTTGCCCTTGTTACTTCCACCAGTACATTTTCTTAATATTCTAAAGAGCAGGACCATCATATAGGAACATGAATACTAGTCATGTTCTCTTCCTATATTCTTTTTGAATAAACAAGAAGAAATCCTTCTTGTATAACAGTGGTTTCTGGTTTTGTTTTTTTTTTTTTAAAGGGTGGTTGCCATTCGTTTTGTGTTGTGTGTTTTTTGGTTTTTTTTAATTCTCATTCTCTTTTTTTTTTCTCTTTCTCATTAGTTATACCACTGGTAAATCAGAAAATAAAAATTATTGAAAGTGTGTTGAAAGAGTTATTAGTGTGCAGAAGAGTGTATAACCAAAAACCTTGCAAATTTTTTTTGCTGAAGTAACTTGTTCTCATTTATTTTTTTACAACTCTCTCTTCTCCCTGTTTCCCAGCTCTGTGAACTCGTTGTTTTATTTCTGTTTTCCTCTCTCTTATGCTCCTTGCTGACTTCAGGTATAGGAGTAGCATGAAAACGGGCAAGGAGGGAGAAAGTAGCATTGATCAAAATAGAGGAAACTTCTCAGTGGCATTCCAAATTAGCAAACGAATCTTAGAACTTCCTGCAGATACCATAACCTTAATTTTTACTGTACCACCAAACACAGGGATCTGACATGAAGAAAGAATGTATTCAGAGAGGATTTGAGTTGTCTGAGCTGAATTTGTGATTCCTTTGACTGATTTTGTAACACATGACGTCAGGCTGGTTCCCCACTTGGTTGAGAGATGTGCAAGAAAATTGAAGTTGCCGCAAGAAGTGGCGACCTCTTGTTGGATCTAAAAGAAAGGTCACGCAAGAGGTACTTTTCTAATTTAATGTTCCAATTTTTTAAATTGAAAAGTCCCCTTAGATCTACTAAAAACAAAGATACCAGCTGTGACATAAGAGACTTGTTCTGTATTTCACCTATTCTGAGAACAGGTAAGTGCTGCTTTCTCAAAACCGGACGGAGAAATTGGAGGCTTTGAATCCAGGCAGATGCTAGCCCTTTCCTGGTATTTTGGAACGATTCTGTGTTGTAGTTAAGCTGACTCTGAACTGATACTGCCTCAAATACTAAAGAAGTCTCTGAACTGAACATTGGTGATGCGCGTGCGAGTGTTTTCAGAAGCTGATGCTGAGTGCTCACTCTACCCCTATGTGCAGTCAGGTCTGTTTCCTGAGTGGTGAATTTTCATTCAGAGTTAAACGGGACAAATAGAGACGGCGTTTGATGCTGATTGCTGGAGCTTTGGGTTTTACTCTTCCTTTGTCCTCCATGTGGAGATGGTATTTGGAAAACTGTGAGGAGGTGGCATAGTTGGAATGAAAAAGAAGAGACTGGGAGGAATATTGAATAATTGCCAGTGACTGAGGGGAAAAAAAAGAAAGTCTGAGGGTTAAAAGAAGCTGAAAAAGCACTTGGATAAAGGTGAGCCTGCAGGGCTCAAGGCTGTTTAAATGACAGTGGACAAGACAGATGAGGTTATAAAGAAGCAATTGATTGCTGCAAGAACTTTGGGTTGCAGCAGTGTCGGTGTAGTGTGGAGGAAGATGAAATCCAAGCAGTGGGAATAGAGAGAATATGCCAGGTTTTTGGGTACAAAAAGGAGTTACCACTCCAAGTGCGAGAATGTAAGGCACCTGTGTCTCTTGTAGCAGATTTCTTAACAAATTCATTTGGATTTGGCCATTGGCTGTCATCTGGATTCAGCTACTACTTTAGCTGTGACATTTGTCACCTACAATATTTAATTACTCCACAGCTCTTAGAGCAAGACAGAAGTAAATAGTTATCCGTGTTGAGAACAAAGTTCTCTGTTGAAAAACCCCTAGTTCACTACTGATTATATCTTAACTGTTCCTTGTGACCTCAGTGTGTGATTGTAAAATATTGTAATTCAAACGTGGCATTCTCCGCGTGCGGCTGATTACATTATATTTGAGAGAACTGACAATTACGGGAGCATTTCCTTTTTGCGTTCCTCTGACAGCTTTTAGCATGTTCCAGACCAGTTAGACATGGTGGTTGGCCCTTTCAACAGCAGGCTGCTCTCATGGAGGGCTTTCGAAAAGGAAAAATTATACGCTGAAAAACTGGAGGGTTAGGCTGTTCTTTGGAGAAAAAGGCTGCTGCATCATTACCTGTTGTTATCCTTAAACTGGTTTTCTGAGAGACTGTCAGCATTGGTCTATCCTCAAACAAGCACTGTTCAGAAAAAATACCAAACACTTTACTGGGTAGAACGTAGGCCATATAAATGTGATACACGGTGCTTATTTTGCCCTTTTGAATAGCTATTATGGAACACACTTAAACTTAGTGTGTTATCGCTTATCCTTTGTCCAGCAACTACAGGTTTAATAGATTTCTTTAGTTTTTCATTATGTATTGGGTATAGAAGTTGGTAGGAAATACAGTTGATGGTAAGTATAGTGATGTATGTACTTATTCTCTGACTATATACATTTTCTTTTACATTTGAGTATAAGCAGAATTCCAAACTACTTCTTTGTCTGAAGCCAGGCTTTAAACTGGCCTGTAAAAGAGGAATGTTGCATTTATTTTTGGTACAGTAAAAGGCACAGAAATGTAATTTGTTAATTTCTTTACTTAATGAAAAGAAACTCAGGAAAACTGAGGATGCCTGGTAGCTTTGCACTGTAGGTCAAAGAGATGTTTAAAATTTCAAATCCCTCAGGAACTTGAAAATCAAAGCTATTAATATCATCCCCAGATTTTATAAAAAGGTCAGCTGAAGTTGGTGTAATTAAGAAATTGGTTCCAATTAATTTAATTTAATTTTAGAATCTGTTTCATCGTGACTTCCAGACCAGCAAGGCAGGCAGAGCTGTAGCTTTATTTTCCAGAGCGGTGATAGCTGTACAGAATGTATCTTGTTTGGTTTTGCTGTGTTCTTTAGGCAGAAGTTCTTTTGCAGTGATTGTTTTTAGTTGTCTGATGCTCTGGAAGACTTGCAGGTTTTCCTGTTTGTAATCAGCGTTTAGCATCTGTGTGTTCAGTGTTTGGAAAAATTTGCTTTCTGCTGCTCAGGAGGAATGAAAGCTTCAGAAGCTGAAAGGTGACTGTGTTAAAGTAGAAACTCCATTTCTTCCTTAGCTCCTGCTCCATACCACAAAAGGACTCCTTTTATCTTAAAAATATTGGATAAATCAGTGTTTCATGTATTAGTAAATGAATTCATGACTTACAGTTATTCTTTTCAGCATTTACTCATGGGGTAGAAGGGGTATTGTCTGGAGTTTTTTATCCAAGTGTTTGGCCGTAGATTTTTGTTACAATCTGTTTTGGTTCAAGGGGGAAAATCCTACACCAGAGGCTTGCCTTCCAGTGTAAAAATCTCTGTATTCTACCCACTTACAGTTTTACCTTTCATTGGTTTGTTAATTCTCCATCTGTTCTTTGAGCAACTCGGGATGGTCTGGGCCCAGTTTATCTCAAGTAAAGAGAAGCTGTTTGGCTTTGTCGTTTGGAATATTTCATATATATATATATATATGAATGTATATGGAGATACATATATATCTCTCTCTCTTAGAACACAAGAAGCCTGCCTGGTTTTTGTCTTATTCCATTATGTATGTAATTACTATACGATTTTGTTATATTTTTTGCTGATTGTGTGAGTCTATGATTGTTATTGCAGCAAATAGCTTGGTCGTCAGTACAGATAATAAAATCAACAAAACCTCTTTTCTCTGCAGTCTCGAATAGCTGGAAGTTGAAATACTTCTGAAGCCTGGCTTTCTCTGTAATAAAACTGTAACAGAGTTGACGGACTAGCCAGTTCCCCCTAACCTGATACACCTTCTTGTAGCTCTTATTTCTTTACCTCTGTCTCTGTTTAATGCTAGTGAAATTGCTGGTGTGAGTTCACCTGACCATGCTGCCCTCATTACACCACCTGTAGGTCATGGAGCGTAAGTTCAAGGCTTTTTGTGGTCAGATGGTGTCTGTCAAGCATATACAATATCAAAGCAGAAATTTGGGAAGCGATTGGGAAGAATTGGGTCAGATAATTGGTGGATTAACCTTGTGTCTCTGAAACTTTCTATTAGGGTCACCCGGCTCCTTATAAAACGGTCTCAGCCCGAGCAGCCATTCCGTCCACTATATTGCGACTTCCAGCAAGTGCCTTTCAAGATGTCTTCCAGAAATATCCTGAAACTCTTGTTAGAGTGGTACAGGTAAGCTTCGCTGTTAAGTAGAATTGGGGGGGCAGGGGGGGGAATCACTTTAATTTCAAAGTTACAAGGAAGACATTCTGAAGTTCGGCAAGCTCATCATCCTTTTGCAGATGTGGAACTGTTCAGCATAGCTTCTTTTCAAGATTTGGACTAGTTCTGCTATTCCTCTCACTCTTAGAGCCCTAGACTTAATGATCTCAGCATTAATCATCTACAGGAAGAAATAATTCATATATATACACACACACACACACACATTGAATCAGTTTCTGCATGTGATAGTGTCTCGAATCAGCCTGACCTGCACTGTAAGCTCATTGGTCCTGGTGGAGTAAAATGTGCTGATGTGGGCTCTGCATTATGGTTATTCACCAACAAGGCTTCAAAATGGCTCTGAATATGGAAAAGACTGTCGCATATTCTGAAAAAGGACTGATGTAACCTCAGAAGCAGTTTGTTGAGGGATGATGCTTTGTAAAATTCACAAAATTCAGACTGACATGTGAATTTCCACTTCAGAAGCAATTGTCAGCACCTGAGGAAAGAGCTGTGCTTTGTACTAGTTTTAAGTTCACCTCCCCTTGCTTTGCAGGAGCTTAGACAGTTTTCAGGTGAGCACTGCAAATATGTTTTGTACATCCTGCAAGTGGAAGCTAGTGCAGGGACTGCTGTACTAATGATTTCCATTTGGAGAGCTTGCCAAGTGGCGCGTTGTCCCACAGGTGTAACAGTCAAATGGGTGCACGTGACCTGATCAGTCATGCTGGTCTGTCCTTCTGTTTTACTGTCGCTTCTAAATCTTTTTGTCCTTGCAAACTGTTCTGGTATCTGGATGATTTATGACTGACACATGAACCTCCTTATACTGATGGTTGAGGGGAACAGATCATTATACCAATTTAATTTGCTCTGAGAGCTGATACAAAAAAGAGGATGGCTAAAGAGTGGGAATAAGCTGCCAGGGCAGAGGAAGGTCAGGTGGCAGTGATGTCTTATGCTAGTTTAGAGTGTTTGTAGAGCAGTAGCACAGGCTCTGTATGGGGAAAGCTGAAATAATTTTTTTTAATGAGGGGGGGCAAAAATGGAGGCAAATGCATTTATTTCAAGGCATGTTTATTATTAACGTTTACAGAAAGCAAAAGGCATTATTTGGTGTTTGGAAATAAGGCTTTGGATTCTTGTGCCATTGAATGATTATGAAGTCTTTGGTAAATCGCTTGGATCTATCTTTGCCACAATTTATCAACTGCTAAAAAGGAATTTCAGCTTAGGGTACAGTCTGTATTTTATAACGTGCCTTCAGGTACTCTGGTACATAACTGTATCTAAATGCAAGAACGAGTGTGGGAGAATACTAAATCCATTCCTGTTGCTTCTTGATTTCCCATTTCTAGATCATCATGGTAAGGCTGCAGAGAGTGACGTTCCTCGCTTTGCACAACTACCTTGGTCTGACTACTGAGCTCTTCAATTGTGTAAGTTTGGGGTACATTTTGTCTGCTCTTACTATCCAGCCTGTCTGTGACTCAGCACAGAGAGGTTTTCCTTTTTTCAGAAGATAAATGTTACATATTAATTTAATAATGACAGTACTTGAGAAGTAAGGTACTTGCTATAACCAGCCCATAAAATCTAGCCTATGCTGATGCCTGGGGAATTGGGGGGAAGGGGACAAGCTTAAATTTCAAAAGTTTGAAGAAGTGCATCACTTCAGACTGGTGTATGTGCATCGCTTTTCACGTACATCAGTATGTTTCAGCAAGTCCTGATGTGTTAATGATACTGAGTCACTTCTACCTATAACAGTTTGAAGGATGACGTACCCTTGGTAGAAGAGGATCAGGTCAGGGAATACTTAAGCAAAATGGACATATGTAAGTCCATGGGCTGTGATGGGACACACCTAGGAGTGCTGAGGGAGCTGGCAGATATCATGGCAAGGCCACCCTCGATAGTCTTTGATGGATCACCACGTCTGGGAGAAGTGCCCCAGGGGTCAATACAGGGTCCAGTCCTGTTTAACATGTGTGGGTGTGTGTTTTATGTTTGCCTTTTCACCTTGCTGCTTGCAGCAGAGCCAAGCCATCCCACTCATCTCCGTGGCGAGTGTAACATCTGGAGGAAGTTCAAGCAAAGCAGTAAAAAGACAAGTGTCTAATGTATCAGAGGAAGACCGTGGAGAAAAGTTTGAAAAGGCTGGGGAAGCACTGGAAATAGGTAATATTTCTGGAAACGTGTAGTAACTATCCTTTGTGATGTTCTTTAATCGTTGTGCTATTCATCAGAGGATTTTTATTTGATTAGAGTAGTTAGGGCTTATCTTAAATCAGCTTCAGGTTTGAAGTTTTTGGATAGTCCTTAGCTATAATAGGAAATTATTACTGTGTTGTTAATGATATCGAGGGGTGAGGGGAAGGGATAAAAAAAGTGGCTCCTAATGTTGACTTCATAGGAGGAGCTGTGAAAATTCTGCACTCTAGGTAGTAGCAGAAGAATTGCTGGATGTGCGTAGGCTTTGGGGTTGAAGTGTCAGTACGGAAGCTGAACCTAGGAAAACACATTGAGTTGAATTTTGCCTCTGAACCTGAAAATTTTTTTTTAATTAAATCAAAAGCGGGAAGCAGGTTTAAACAATGTTTAACATTGATATTTCAAAACCTTTAACACAGCCTTTAAGTTTTAAAAGTGGGTAGCGAGAGGTTCTTGCTGTCAATGAAATTTATTTTATTAGGGAGTACCGTGTGTTTACATTCGTGTAACTTCTGTTTCTAAATTTCAGATGCGTTGAAGATTTCTGGTACAGAAAACTCTGAGCATGCTTTCAGGAGAAGCCTTTCTTCACCTCCCTGTGCAGGGTCTGCAGAGACTTCTAGTAAGTAGTGCTTGGCAAAATTGCGGGAAATATGTAATATATCTAATCATATTGAGGAAGAGACATGCTCTCTGGAGCACTGGGTTAGATAATCTTCCTGTTGATGTTAGATAATCATCTTGCAGTAGTACTGCTTCCGAACTCATTTGTCAAAAACTTATTTTCTGAAGTAACAAATGGACTATTATCTAAGAGAGCATTCCCTTGCTGTGTTTATTAGTCGTGGGGAACATACAGTAATTTGGCTACTGAGAGACTGCAAATGAAGAGCTTTATTAATTGATATAACTGAAACAAAGTGAGTTACGATGATATGTTATCATCTTTCATGCAGAAGATGACACACGATTCTTGCTTGGCTGATTGTCCCAAAAAGCACATTACATGGCTTTGTTGCTTTTAGAAGACTGTTTTTTGAGTGGGTAATAAAGGTGATTTGTCATTGGATGCTCTGATGAGACATTTATGAGGCTGAGCTGTTTTGATGCTGCAGTATTCACTTCAGTGAACTTCAGTCATCTCCACTGTAGACATCTTCCTCTGAGCCAGTAGTTTAGGTTAGCTTTATGTTCAAGGTAGAGAAACTGGAACTTCTCGGGTGAACCATAAAAGGAAGGAATCTCTTTCGTTAGCTGAGCACCAAACTAACCATCTTGAGGCAGTTGTAACGTCATGCTTAGATACTGTAGTCATTATGGAGTTATTGTTAATAGAGAAGTCTTTTAAAGTTTAATCTGTGGAATGAAAGTACCCTGGATACATTAGAAGATACATGTATTGCCAACATTGACTATTAAATGGTTAAGGAGATAAGATCATACTATGAGGGGTTAGAGAGTACGGAGGCAAGGAGAGAGGAGGGAGACAGGCTGAGGCAGCCCTCAGCGTTGAGGGTTTTCCCCAGTGTAAGGTTTCTAACACTTGTTGCTATCGAGTTAAGTTGGTGGTACGTAGAGGAGAGAAGAACGGGTAGTAGGGTTTCTTACATCCTGCTTCATTTTTAACAATAGAGAGTTGATTCGCTTTCTCTTCAGTTTCTGCTATGCAAATGTACAATGTCCCAGTTACAGTTTTTCATAACTTCCATGTTACTGTCCAGAGGGATGGATGTGTCAGAGAAGTAGGATTTTGGCTAGTGACAAGTCGATCATCTTTCTAAACCAGGGAAACAAATTAAGGGAAAATATTGAAGTGACCCGTGCGAGACTTGGGTTTATTTTCATATGTCTTAGGTTGTTTTGCACTATGCATTATAAAATGTACCAACAGACTTGATTCAGCGGTGAATTCAGTAACACTTACTCTGAACATAGCCATTTTTCCCCCGGGTAAATAAAGCAGTACAGTGAGATCTGCCTATGCAGCCCTGTAACACTTCTAAGGTAGAGTCCATGTGTGTTCTTAGAAGCTTTTATGTGGAAGGATCCCTGCATACTTAACACTCAATATGTCCATTTGTCCTTCCTTTCTCCTTTTATGTGTCATAAGAGTTATGTCAGGGTACACAAAGCTTAGCAGAGAGAGAAAATTAATTTTTACTGACAGAAGGAGCATATCTAATTGGGTAATTATGATTTGCCTCGGTTAACGGAGCTGATTTCTGTTCACTGCACTGAGGTTACAGTCACTGTTTAGCTTGCATGGAAAGTATCTTGATTTCTGTAAGGAAGGGATCAAGATTTTGCTTCAGATTCTATTCCACTGCCTTACTGTGTGTTCAGACTCCGTGGGAATATTGACTGTGTTTATTATTGATTCAGAGAGAGGAGAACTGTCTGTTGTTAGAGTCATACAGGTGCTATTATCTCAGCATCTCTTCGATTTGCTTGGCTCATTAGAATTAACCAAAACTGCTAAAAATGACTTTGGGGAAAACATTTTTGCCTCAGTTGCTCCTGAGGTTGGGGTGTAATTTGTTCTTCTGTTTTTTGTATAGCTATCTAACTTGAAACATAACAACTGTGTACATGAGGAAATATGATCCTGCCAACTTAGGATAGTCTACTTTTTAAGTATACTAACCCTTTATGTGCAGAAAGATGTAATTAAGTCATGTGGAGTATCTGGGCTGGGGAACAGAAGTAGATGAACCAAAAAAAACAACGGGATCTTTTGTATGTGGTAACTTCATCAGTTTTATTGTTCCTGGAAGTAAATGTTCCCAACTTAATTTTTTTAAGGTTAAATAGCAGTTATCTTTTATTGGTTGGTTTGTTGGGGATTTTTTATCAAGAGTTAAGAGAAACTGCTTTTCCTTCTTCAAAACTGAAGCCGTGACCCTACAGCATGCATGCAGGAGCATAGGACCACCTGCATTAGGAAAAGCAGGTAGTTCAGTGAGCGAGTACTTGGAAGGAAGGAGGCAGCTGAAATGCTGCCAGGGACTATGTCAGTTGCCATTGTTTTTGCAGTGACTTCCATACCAGCAGTGTGTGGGATACCAGCGAGCATGTGTTCATCAAACAGGATTGCATTCCACTCTTGAGTTTCCCACTGCCTTCTGTTCTTTTGACTCAACAGTTCTAGTTAAGGCTTGTTCTGCTGTATCCTTTCTAAATCCCATTTGAGCAATAAGACAGTTTAATTAATTGCTGCGTGGGAAGCTCGTATCTATGACTGAGATGGAGACTTCTACTTTGAATAGAAGTCTAGTAGACATAAGCTTTCACTCTTAGAATGCCTCCTCTTTTTCCTCTCTCTGATTTTTTTTTTTTTAATATGCATAGCTATGTAGAGGGTGCTTTTCATGCCTACGTGCCCATTATCAGATTACTTAGGTTTAACCTGAGAAGCCTGTGTTTAGATTTAACATGCACTTGGTGTATTGGGGCTTAGTAATTATGCTGACACTGTGATTTGTGGGGCAGTATAATTGACAGGTAGTCAAATCAGCCCATATGGAGTTCCATGCTGCTATTTCTACTAGCCCAGCTTTTTTTGTTTATAACTAATTTAGGGTCTTTAATGTTGCAGTGTGTATGAAATCCAGTTAGTAGCATCAACAGCTCTTTTTTTTTTTTGTCTCACAGTTTGTAAGTTTTGCTGATGACAGTCTTTGGGTCAACTTGTTGGGTTTCTTGTTTGGAGGCTGGTCATTAAATGATGTTACGACCCCAGTGGCAGATGTGGATTTACTACATGCAAAGATTTGTTCATATTTGTAGATAACATGAAAAGAGTACTCTGAGGTAGATTTGAATCCTTGGGACAGTAGGATTCTCTCCTTGTCTTACCTGGGGCAGAGATAGGAGTCAAGCTCCTTCAGAAATAAAATAATTGTATTTTTAAAATTAAATTTGTAGACAGCTGTTCATGGGAGGGTAATATTTTCACATGATCATATGTAACAAGGGTGTAAATATAGGGTAGTTCCATGTTTCCAAAAGGCAACTTTCCAAAGATCAGGGCTATCCTGGGCAAACTCAAGTGTGTCTGGGGCGGGGGGGGATGGGGGAGGAATTCAGAATTAAAAATTTGAGCCCTTTCAGAGTTTATTAGGTAACAAAATTCAGCAGTCAGGAGAGACAATTGCTTTTCCTAAGGGCCCATCCTATTTTTGAGCAGCAATTTGTATTTAAAAAAGCAAAAGTATAAGAACAATGTAGTAACAGAATGAAAAAAGTGTAAGGGAGAAAACTTAAATTTTTCTGAATACAGTATATTTTTGAGATATATTAGGCATAGAAATATGATAGAAATTACTATAGGTTTATTTGTTAAAGGAAATTGCAATCTCTGCATGATTCTTCAACCCATCTGTAAATCATCAGGCTGATATGTGGGTATCCTATTGAAGGTAATTGAATGGGAAGCGTTTCCCAGTTACATTTGCATTATTAATTAGCTCAGATAAGTTCCTGGAAGGTGGATGAGATAGCCAAGGAGCTAATATAATTAAGATGTATTAAAATTGGGAAGTGAGGAGCAGAAGTTGTTAGTGACTTCAAATTCATGAATTAAATAAGTGAGACCTGTGAGGGAATTCCTTATGTATCTCTCAGCACATGACATGCATTGAAAGTTTGGACAAGTTGTAGAAACGAACTGAAATTATTTTAGGCATTGGGGGGAATGCTTTCTATGGAGAGACTTTAGGACTCTGCTGATCATAATATTCTCCCTATGAAAGCTCTTGCAATATATCGGGTACAAAAAAAGTTCTTTGGTTTAGTGGAGAAAAGTTTAATTAGACTCATTTCCTGCAAACAATGAGGAAAATCTGTTTGGTGGATTTGCCTCTTCCTGATAATCTTCAGAGCCGAAAGACTCTGTTTTGTCTACCCCAAAATAATCATTGTGCTCTGTACAAGAGTGCATGTGGGAATTTTGGGACATACTGTATACATGAGCTCAGATGAGAAGACTTAAAGTTTCCATGAAATCTTCTAGGTCAAAAGGAACTAGGAAATAAATAAGAATATGAGGATGCCACTTTCTAATTTATCCTCAGCTTCAGAAACAAACAAACAAAAAGTTGCTCGACTTCGTGTACTATCTGCTATTTCTGAGAAACTGTAATAAAGGAGGTGCTTAAACAAAGATTTTTATATTGCTCGTAGATAATTCCAGCGGTGCAAAGTCAGACATGGACATGGCATATGAAAGAGCCAGAGTGCACTTTGGCTCGGAGGACACTGCCAGCAGTCCTGTTGTGGGCAAGGTAGGTCTGCTCCTTTGGAGACTCCAGCATGTTTCTTGCATTGTACTTCCTTACTCATCATTATCCTTTGAGTAATTTAAATGTTTTGTCCCTTACTTCGAAACGCTGCCCTTGCAACTCTGTATGAGTTGTGGTATTTGGTGGTCTTGTATTGGTGTGTTTTAACTTACGGTTGTCTCAGTAGATTTTGGTGACTGTTCAGGCTTTTTAGTGCAGATCTTGAAACTCTGTGGAGATTCCCTTGGCAAGTAATGAGAAAGCACTGCTGCAACTTCTTGATTTTAGGTATTGCCTTCCTCTGACTCATGAAGAGGATTATCTGGAAAGGTGAATTTGTCAGACCATACTTTTGTGAGAACTACTTTGCAGCAAGGAATTAAAAAACTTGTATCAGCCTGTGAACTTCCTGTAGGATTTCAGTCATGTTTTATAAATCTGTTTTTCTTTTTGTGGTCTGCTTTTTACAAATACTGACCTGGAAGTTAAGAGCACAAAAATGCTCTTGAATTATAAAACTGCAAGCCAAAATCTGAAGAGAAACGGTGGCAGCTCAGTGTGACCTTGACAGACATTTTATCTTTTCCTCCATCTTTGTATACGGTGTTGATCAAGTTTTAGTTCTGTCAAGCTGGCAGCTGCCCGGGTTCTGAAGTCTCTTATTCTTCCCTTTCGCAAGCTGTGATGTGTAACTTTGTTTGACTTGAGTGTCAAGCTTTGCAGAAAAATACAAGGATAATGAAGTTAGCGAGCTGTTGCTTTTTTGGAAACCTAGCTTTTTTTTTTTTTTCCCAGGCCACCAGTTGTGGTGGATCGAGAACACAGATGATACAGCAAGTTTTTGCTGGGTAGGTGCCAATTATAACATCTAAACTGATACTCGTTGTGTATCTGTTCTTTGCAGTCAATATTGAAGAAGACGGTGACGGTGACAGAAACTCCTTCAGCAGTTTTCCATTATAGTGCTGTGCAAGATTCCTGTAACAGCAAACATATCGATGCCATCGTTGAAGCAGCAAAGAAAGACCTTTCAACCTTGATGAAACTTGATGTAAGTTATTGCAGGAAGAAATGGCTTTGGTTTTGCTTTTCATCTCATTCTGCCAGGCACTAAAAAGTATATTGTCTCCCTAGTACACTGTAGACTATCTGAATGTTTTATTCTCAAGTCTGTTAAGTTATTAGCAGGACGGAAATAAATCTAAATTATTCTGCCATTTGGAAAGACTATACTGAAATGCACTGCATGAATCTTTTCTCACTGTGTACAAATTTATTCATGTGAGAAGTAAACGTGCAATTTCTGCTGCCTTGTAATTTCATGCTCTCACATCCCGTGCGAAGAAGTTATGTAAAGGCGTTCAGGTGATTGTTGAATCTATTAATCTTGTTGGCATAGCATCTGAGTGCCTCGTTTGATTTTTGGAATTACTCCGTGTTTGGCCATTGGCTATGAATGCATTTCACAGCTGAGTGACTGCGCCATGCCCGTTCCAAGGTGGATGCTTGGTGCCCTCGCAGTCGTCATTGAGCTCGGCCCCTGCTTATCACCTTCACGTTGTAAGAAGGAATGCAAATGTTTGTTTTCATCGTTCCTATGATTCCAGCTGCATTTCATTACAGAGGTGTATCTGTTCATGCAGCTCATCAGACAATTTGGGAAAATTGCACATCTGTCTAAATCAGTCACAGATACCCTAGTTTTCTTACAGCTTATATTTCAATAACTCGTCTGTTGATGCTGCCAGAGGCCTGGGCACAGCTGCTGCAGCCTCCTCCTCTGCCTTAAGAGGTCTCACCAAGTGACACTTGCTAGAATTTAAAAGACTTTACTTTTAAATTCCCTGCTGACTTCCAAATTATTCCCCTTGCAACTTCGAAATCTTGGTCATGATCTTTCAGCTACCAGCAGTGAGGCTCCAGATACGTGCTCTACATTGTCACTGATTTGACTAAGGGGTGCAGTACTGGCTGTTTGTCTGCAGGAGACTTAACTGTCTTGTTACGTTAATTTTCAGTTTTTTCAGGCATTTATATCCTCATGAAAGGCTACGGACTGTTTTAGAAGAAATTCTTGTTACAGATAGAATAAAATAGGGCTAGATACTTTAATCTGTTCTCTTCAGCCTTTTGTTCTTGATAGGACTGGCCTCAGACGCCACTTGTGACAAAAGTTTGTATCCAATATACAACTGATGTCTTCCTTTTTAGATCTATTGGATCAGGAGCAAAAATTCCAGCATCACTGAAACTACCGATTACAGCACTTTTTTTTGTTTTTGTGAATCTAGAGTAAATATCTCCGTAATTAACAAGTAAACAGATTAGAGTTGAACTTAATTGGAACAGTATCCTTAAAATGCAGCATCTAATAAGCAGTGTTTTTAACATGAAGATGTAAATAATAATGAAATAAGGTAGGCTTTTCAAACTTTGATATTATAGCAACTCAGTTTTTCACAAGCAAATAAGAATCTGATGGAATGTAGCCAAATGCTAGAAATCTCATTTAAAGGTCAATGTTGTTTTTTTTTCTATGTAGGATAGCAAAAGTTGATTCTTCTACAGGCAATGGAAGAAAAATCTTATTGTGTTTAAAATATTTGGGTTCAATAATACTTAAGGAAGAAAATGAATTCTGTAAGCTCTTCTCTTAAAAAAATAGCTCAGATCTTTTATTTCTTAGCTGGCTGGAGGCATTTTAAGATGTCATTTTTTCAGAGCAGCCAATCAGTGTGAATAAAATCAAGATATTTTGATGACAGATGGTGGTGTTTTGTTTTTTGGTTGCTTGGTTGGTTTTTTTCATGAGACTGTAAGGGGGGGGATGATTTGCTGTAGGAGAGGCAATATTATTTCAAATGACCCTTAGGTATCTGACTTCAGAATTAAGATTTTCTTTTTTTTCTTTTGTTTTTAAATAACTTGAATTCCTTGGGTCTCTGTCATGAATGGTTTTCATTGCTCATGCAACTTTTACATGTTTTCAGCTTTATCTGCAGTTTTGATATGAGAGTTAAACAATGTTGCAGGGCATATCTTCTGTGTTGGTTATAAGAGAATTAAGTCACTTCCTTTGACAAAAAAAATATTTGTCTGTCCCGGTTAATTACTGCTTTTGTTCATTGTTTAGAAGTGGTTTGTGCTTTCACTTCTGCATCATAAACCTCTGCTAATTTATTATCTATTATAGTAACACAAAGAAGAAACTTGCTGTGAAATGGATTTTGTTGTGCTAGCGACGACTTTTCCTAAAAGCCAGTGGCTGGATGAGGCTGAGGGGATCAGTGCCAAGTTATTTAGTTCAAACCCTGTAACTATGCGATGCTGAATTTGGGTTTGCTGGTCTTGCCCATTCAAGGGGGAAGATACTAGACAGGATGGATCTTGTCTGTGATCTTGTTTGTCAACTCCTTTGTTGCTTAATCAGGGTAGCAATAGCACAGAAGAGTAGGATTTCAAGGACTGCTTGGAGGTCATTCAGTCTCTTTTCATGCCCAAGGCAGAATCAAATATTGCTAAGTCATTTCTGGCAGGTTTTTGTCTAACCTGTTCTTAAAGATCTCCAATGATGAGGACTTCACAGCTTTGAGTGCCATCTATTCCAATACTTAAGTAATCTTAGACATGAAGAAAATCTCTGCAACAATTTTTGTCAGAGCTAATGCAGCCAAAAAAAGCCGTTGATAAGTAGAGCTCATGAGGGAGTTTGTATTCCCTTACTGTGAGGTACTTTCGTAGTTAAAACTTTCTCTTTTATATCGGTAATACTATACAGCCATAAATGTATAAATATAGAAAAAACATCATAGAATTAGTTGAGTTGATATTGCTGAACTGAAATATTTTGACAGGTGCTTGTCAGGTTCTTTGCATAGGATATGTTCCCCTGAAACAGATTGGTTTCAATAAAACTATTTTTTGATGAAAATCTGTTCTTTTTATCAGCTGTAGGTGTAAAGAATAGTTCTGATTATTTCACTTGCTCTATTTTTTTCCAACCAAAAATGAAAAGAGAAAAACCTGGCGTAACAATTACAATGGTAAAATGTTTGCAGCTCTACTTTATTGTTTTCCTGCTGCAGTAAGGTTAATGACTATGGGCAGATTCTGCTCTGCTGCTTGTGCTGCATGCAGCTCTCTTGCTTTTAGTGGCTCTACCTCTGTGGCAAAGTACTGGACACAGTAGTGTCCGGCTTTGCCTTGCAGAGGTTAAGCTGCGAGATGCCAGGACTGCACTGTCTCTCTTTAGCATAAAGCAAGAATCACATAATTGAGCCTACATTTTTGCCCCTACCCATTCGGATGATGATAATAAATTGTTGAGCTTTTAAAGATTTGCTGGTTTGGGTGAAAGTTTTGCTGAAGCAAAGGTGGCCTGAAGCATTAGGGTTTGATACTGACTGCACACGGGACACCAAATTGTATGGGCAGTTCTTTGAGATGAAAGAAAATTCTCTCCATGCCTGGCGGTTGTCTGTGTAACGTACTCAGGATTACGGTGGTGACCAGCTTTGGAGCTGGGAAGGAATCTTCTGATCAGCTGATGCACTTAACCGGATCAGCTCCTTGCCATTGCAAGGATTTGGGGTTGAGTCCAAACTGAGGGCAGGCTTTTGGAAAGACCCTCCCTCCTGTGTGCTCTTCAGTCAGGAGGAAAATTCCCACTCTCCTGTGCAATCCATGTGCGCATGCACGCCAGAATTCGTTACTTTGGGGAAGCTTTTGGTCTACAGTGTGTATGAAAACCTGCCATGTATGCACAGCACAGCTGAGCTGTGTGACCAGGGGAGGGCTGCAATAAAGCAAGTGTTAGATCATCTTGTCCAGTTCCTCCATGATGTAGACAGCCTCTTCTGGTTTCACCTTCCTTTGAAAATAACTTCATATTTCATGATATTCATGCCAGCTGATATAGGTCTTTTTTTGTTATAGACCCTTAAAAGAGTCTGGGGGCAAAATTGACAAATGTAAAATCCTTAAGAATCTTAAGTCTGATCAATTGAAACGAATGAAACCTTTTTTCTTCTGGAAGGAATGTTTGTTGGGTAGAGAAATATAAAAATCATGCACCATATTTAAAAGAGATTCAAGTACTTATTACATTGTCTTTAGTAATTATTATTCTTATTTGCTTTATTTCAATGCTTCCTCACATTCTCGGATCTTTACATGAGCACCGACAAGTAAATTGTACCCCCCGCCCCTTTCTTCTCCAGGATCCTTCGTTGTTGAATGGCAAAGTGACGCTACATCAGGTTACTGCTGGGACTGTGCTATCGAGGCAAGGAGATCAGGTGAGTGGGCGTCATCTGAGAGTAGAGAGAATGTAAGTCTGGCTCAGTCTTTGCCCTCCACCATAAGGTATTTATACACATTGACGATAAATAAAAAATCCCCTCCCGACCCCTCCCAAACCTTCTCTTCTCGAGGCGAAAGAATCCCAGCTCTCAGCCTTTCTGCCCACACAGAGTAAGCAGCGTAGCCAGAGCCAGAGTGGAAATCTGGTACCTGTCTGGTTTCAGCTCTTGGGCACCTCATGAGAAGGCATGGAGCATCATACCTCCATCCTTCCTGAGGAGGTATGGAGACTGGGCAGCCCTTTGTCATGCCCTGCACTGCGGGCTTTCGGTCGTGTCACTTGGTTGCACTAAAGTATTTTTCCCCCCTATACAATAGAAATCCAGGGTTATTTGTTTATAGCAAAGTGTATTTAGGATATAACGAGATTAATTTATAATAATACTGTGTAAATAGACAAGCTTATGTAAAGCAGATATGGGGCAGCTCCAATTATGGTGCTGCTGTATTCTGCTCTGCTGAACTGCGATGTCCCTCTTCATGCTGCTGTGATTACCCCATTATCTCCATTCTCAATTCCGTTGTTATTTCTTGAGATCCTATAGATGCAGCCTTCATTTTTCATAACCGTATGAAGAGAAACACATTTTTCAATATTGTGGCTGCTTAGTTTTAAATATTCATAACCTGTTTTTAATAATTCACTATTGTGTCTTATTTTATCACCTAATTGTTCAAAAACTATAGGGAGCTTTCTGGAAAACAGATCAGTCATGATAGTACTGTCACTGTGATAATTGCTTTTAAAATCTTATGGGATTTTATTGAGCTCTTTTTCCATTTTCTCCAGGATGTTAATGTTTGCTTTGTGGTCTCGGGGATGCTTCACGTGTACCAACGGAAGATAGACTCGGAGGAGGACACCTGTCTGTTCATTACCCATCCAGGAGAACTCGTAGGCCAACTCGCTGTCCTGACTGGGGAACCACTGATTTTCACCATCAAGGCCAACCGAGACTGCAGCTTCCTGTCTATTTCCAAGTCCCATTTCTATGAGTGAGTTCTGCCATGAAAACATGTATTGATTTTTGTTTTTTTTTTTAATTATTATTATTTTTTATGGCCCTTTTGAACAAATGGGAGTGGTGGATGTATGTGTGGCATAGTACTGCTACAATACGTGCTGTAGCAAACCAGATAGCTTACATGAGAGTTTTAAGAGCCCAGATGATCTCTGACCCATCTATCAGATGGCCTTATCTCCAGCAAGAGGTAATGCAGGGAACATGGTAATATTAAATGGTGGTATCTCCTTTGTTCCAGGTTTATGGAGCACTTAACCCAATGGGGTGTGATTTATGACCCAAGACTTGTATACTTCATAATCCAAATGAGAAAGTCTGGCCAGAGCCTGTGCTTTGCTGGCTTAAGTGCTTCTTTGCCAGGCCCTTTCTCTTAGATTCATTATTCCTTTTTGCTGGAGAGCCACCCCAGTTCGGTTTCCAAACACAGCCCAGGCTGTTGGATGTCTTATGAATGATTGGTCTTGGTGTAACTGTAGGTTTTCAATGCTCACTAATAGAATTGGTCAAAGAATAATGCCCCCTGTGCAAGACAGGTTCCTTTCTGGACCTTGGAAGTAGTACATGACTTGTGACTTAATGCCTAAAGGGGGATATAGGTATTTCTTGATTAAAAACCACACACCTAAACCTGATATGATGACTGTGGTTAGTCTCATTGTCCAATATTAATGATTAAAGCTCTTGATTTATTCCATGATCCATCCTATTGTTAAGACTTACTATTAGTTCAAACACGTAATTTGTGTCAAATACCTCTATTTCCTTTTCTAATCTCCTTTTTCAACTTCTGCTTGAATGTGCCATCAGTCTTGTGTTATGTGTAGGACTTCTTGAGGTTGTGTTTTCTAGGCCACTATTATTTTGTGTATTTCCATGTACTTCTTACTTTCTAAATAATTCTAATTGTTTGTATTGCTAATCAACTCTACCACAGAATCTTATTCTGTGATTTTTGTTTTTTCACCTCAGGCGGAAGGCTGTATGCTATAAAACTGAACATTCTGTTCTCAGCAGTGTGCTTGGTTGATTAGCTGTGTTTTTCCAGGTCTGTGCAGTGGATGTCAACTCTTTGACCTAATTTCTGATAGATGCTCCCCATTTGTGCCATTCCATGTGCTATCGGATCTATTTCTTCTAAACTCCTACTTTTTCTTTCTTTCTTTTTCTACTGTTGTTTTCTCACTTGTTTTTTACTTTAAATTTCATTTTGTTGTCTCAGCCAACCAGTCAGATTCTACCTTTTCCTCCTCTTTTTCAGTTTTGATATTCAGTCCTGGATTGACTCCTTTGCTTGAGCTCATTTTCCTGAGTTTTCTCTTCTCTCTCGAGAATCGAGTTGTCTCTTGTTTATTCCAACTTACCTTTTCGCTTCCATTAACTCCTTACCAGTCAGTGATCTCAAACCCATCACTGCATCACCTCTTCATCATTTCTGGGACCTTTGCAAATCTTTCTTTTTCACCTTTAAAGGGTCTGTTGCCAGTTCTCTGCATTTTACGATCTCTGTGATCTTCCAGCATTCCATCTTCACAATTTCTCCGGAAACCCAAGTTTTATATCACTTCTAACTCCTGTTCCTATATTTAAAAGTGTCATTGTAGAAAGTCTTTGAAAAGCATGAGGTTTCTCCAAGTTTGTTCATTTTTGCTTTGAACTCTATGAGAAAGAAAAACTTGTTGATAAAATTAGAAATGTTTAATTTTCCACTTTTTGTGCCAAATTTCTGTGCTCATAGTCCTACAATGTTAGGCTTTCTCCTTCGCTCAGAATCTCACAGGAATGATTTTTTTTTTTTTTTTTTTGGCTCTTATCTTACTTACTGACCAGAAGAAATTTGACAAGAACCTCCATTATTCTCCAAAATTCCTTTCTTCCTTTCTTGTCAAATGTATTACTCTTTTTCTTTGAGCTGCCCTGGAACTTTTTATGTGTTTTTTCTCAATAATTAATGAGAAGGCAAAGCAGAAAGAACACGGTCAATAGTTGCCATTAGGCAAAGAGCACAGTAATGGAAGTAGCCCAGCAGGGGCTAGAATTGCCAGTTCTAGCAAACCAGCGGGCTTTAGAATTGCATGTTGGGTGTTGGACAACACTTTTCACTGAAACTTTGAGGCAGGAGCCTTTTACGTGGTACTAACATGACTAAATAACTATCTGTAAATGTAGAGTTTAAGTATAGGGGTGACACAAGCTAATTATATAGTATATACCTTGAATGCTTTGCTATTTGCTGAACTGATGTACTAAGTGTGCAGTGCCTACGCTGCAACTGTTGGTGTCTCCTGACGAACAGTGTAATCAAGTTGTCACCACTCTCTTGAGGGAATATGTTCAGGTTCTGCAGTACTAGGGACTCTCCCACATTTTCTGCTTCAGTAAATTTCACAGTTTAGAGTC
>NW_008825051.1:1129460-1137384 GCF_000699105.1 Pygoscelis adeliae | reverse complement strand
AATGCTTTGATTTTCATTTTGTATTGCCAGCCAAGCTGAATATCAAATTGCATCCACAAGAATATCTGCATAAGTCCCAGGCTTTCACAGGCACTAGTTTAGCCTTTTCATCACTGTATTTGGTGAGCTTTCTAATAAAGAAGCCTGAGGATCCCTTCAGGAGCAGCTTTCTGTAGTACAGAGCTTTGGCTTTTAGTTTTCCCAGTGTCGGGCATGTGCAAAGCAGAAGAGCAAAGATGAAAATGCCCAGGTGAAAGGAAGGAAACCGGGCTGATAACAGGGGGGGCGGGAAAAATCTGCTTTTCTCTTCTTGTGCATAAGGGTGGGCTTTTACTTTCCATGCTAATACTCTTCTAGAAGCTGTATAGCACTCAGTTAAATAACAGAGAGCTCCAGATGGAAATAAAAGCAGCCTGTTAGTAGTTTACATTTTGAATGCATTAAGTATTAAGATACATATCTTGAGCGAGGAAAAGGAGTAAATGGCTTTTATTGATCGCAGCAGACAGCCTGTGTGAGAGGAGACTTTGAGGGCTAAATAAGCAAGTAGAGTAAAAATAACGAGCTAAACCATTCAGGAGTTTTCAGGGGGTTTATTTAACTTTTAAATCAGCTGAGAAGGGGGTAGGGCTGGGTGTTTTGCGTGTGGTGAGGGATTAGGGTTGTCTGTTTATTAGTGCTTATCCTGGGGTGCCTTTTCCAGCTCCTTTGTCCTTTGCTCCAAGTCACGGTAGTGTGGTAAAGTTTCCGTAAGATAACCTGTTGTTTTCACATGCAATACTATCTTATCAAAACCAAGGTGATCTGTAGGCATCTTGGGTCGGAGATGGGGGGCGCATGGAAGCCTCGGGGCAAGAGAAGAGGGGCAGGTGAGGAAAGCTGCCCTGCTTTTTCGTGACCCTGTTTTGAGGGCTGGATTTTAAACAGTGCTAAATGCAAGAGTTGGTGTTCAGTTTAATTTACCTAGTAGCATATATGAGGGCAGGGGTATGCATGCGATGAGCTTAGTGTGGAATATGGGATATACATCTATGAATCTCTTCTGTTTCAAATTCAGGGATTTCGGCTGAAGAAATTATAAGCTTCATTATTGCGAAAAGTAGTAATTTGAAGCATTGGGTAAGGAGAGTAGAGAAACATGAAAGCTCCCTGCAGTGCTCCGTGTGCTGCACTTGACCCCTAGTCACTGTTGGCTCTGGGTCTCTTGCTGCAGCTATAGGACTAATGAATGAGAGACCTGATGTTTTAGAAACTTCAGGGCAGTTTCTGTGCTTCATCCAGGCTCCTGGTGAGTTTGCTTTTGTTACCACATTCTAGGATTATGGATCTCTACTCGGGCTTTCTCTCATTTCTGCCAAGTTACAGTGGTGCACAAGGAACCTTATTTCAGTTAGGGAACAAAGACTGACAATGCTCTTTCCATGCCTTTCTCTCCTCCTCCCTGTTTTTTAGGGTGTGAGGTTAGATACGAAGCTTATATGGTTTGTGCTTAGTGAGAGTTCCCACATACACAGGGTCTCCTAAGTAGATTGTCTTATGGCAGTCTGGTATCTTCATTGTAAAGGGAACGTTGATGCAGAAAACATACTAAGTATTTATCGTTTTCTCTTTGTTTCTGCCCATGTGTGGCTTTAACGTAGCTCCCTCATCTCTATCTGCATGCACGTCACGTACTGGGTGTGCATACACTTACCTACTTCTTTCTGAATTGTGCTGCCTCTTGTGAAATAACTATTTTTTTAGTAGTCTGCCATCAATTGCTCTTGATTCTGTGCAGGAACAGAAAAGATAAGATGTCCTAGCGGGTACACCGTTTAGAGATGTGCGTGATCAGTTCACTCCTGTGGAGTAGTGCTTCAGTAAGAATTTGAGTGCTTACTCACAAGGTAACAGGATGCAGTGATCTTTAGGCTAAAAAGAATGAGAAATAAGACATTCATGAGCAGTTACCAGGTGTCTCTGAGAGTGATTTCCCTCAGGCCTCGCAGTCAGTGTTGAGTTTGCAGTTACCACTGAAAGAACATTCTCAAAGTTTTTTGGTTTGGGAAAAGTATTGAATTACATGGTATCTTTACTACTAAAGACTTGAAGCATCACTCAAAAGCTTCAGTGTGAAGATCAGAAGCTTTATTAGGAGATGTTGCAGTTCTTTGTGGTCTTTGCAACAGGGAAAAGGGAACATTTGAAACACAGAGCAGGTCTCTTATTTTGAAGAGCATCAGACTTTGCGTATAATACCTGAAATAAAATCTGGGTGAAACTGTGAGCACATGTGCACGTGTGAGAGACTGAGAGGTGCGGAATGGCAGGGAGGGACAATCTTCTGGACAGTACGAACATTTTCCTGAGTTATAAGAGACCTGAGTTTAGGGGGAGGTTTGGAGGTTGACTCAAACAAGAGCTAGCATGGCTCCCATCCATCCTGCTGCTCACTTAAAGAAGGAAATTGGGCCAGACAGCAGGACTAGCTAGCATCCTACTAGCGTAGTCCTACTGCCACGAGGACAGGGCCAACTTTGAGTGACATTTAATTCAGGCTAGGCTGGAAGGCCAGCCAGCCCCATACTTCGTCAAACTATCACTGATGTAGAGTGGTTGTGGTGATAGTGGAGTGTGTTTATGGCTATGTACTAACTTCTGAATTAGTGCCTATCTAACTGCCCAGTTGCATTGGCAACAGCTGCATCGGGATGTTGTATCTGTGTCGACCTATTCCTATTTTGGGGAAGTACTTGAATAGGCTTTTTTTTCTTCTAGGATAATGCGGGAGCAGCCAAGCGTAGTTCTCGGTGTGGCCCACACTGTTGTGAAGAGAATGTCCCCGTTTGTTAGGCAAATTGACTTTGCCCTGGATTGGATGGAGGTTGAGGCTGGACGAGCTGTTTACAGGTGAGATGTGGACAAAATTGTATGTTGTCTGTTGAATATTTACGTTTTCATAGTTAAGGAGCTGTGCTCCCTTGGTGATACATAGAATAAGAAACTCATTGGACTAAATTTATCAACCATTCCATCAGGTTTATCTGTTTGCCTATTTTGAGATTATTTTCTTTCTACAGTGCCCATCAACATTGCTTCAGTGTCTTGTCTCCAGGTGTTATTAAAATTCTTTCATACTATTCCTCATTCTTTATGTTGTCTCGGCAAGGTTTTGAAGTGACATAATCGATTAAGACATAGGCAGTTGTATGTTCTGGTGGTAGCTTCTGCATTGTTAAGGGCATGAACGTCTATTGCTCAAAGAGTTTTTCAGCCTTTGTAAAATAAACAACAAAAAGGTAATTCAGTTAGGCTTATTCAATAATAAATTGAAAACAGGCATTGCATTTTATGTTTAAGGGGCAAAAGTTATCTTTGGGAAAACTTAGTTTTATGTACTTTTGTATTAGGATACATTTGAGCCATTATATGGTTGCTGCAGTGGTGGGAGAATAAAGGTCTAATTTAGTATGTGTTCTATATAATTATAATATTAATTTTTATAACTATACCTGCAACACTAATGCTAATGGGAGTTTTGGATTACTTTGTGCATCAAAGCAGTCATCCTTGCATTAGTTTTAACTCCCCTACCAGAAGTATGGCATTTCATCCATGCACTAGGTTATGCTGGAAATCTGCATGCCAAACAGCACTCTTAATCATGCAAACTTGACATAGCAAAACCTTCCTGATAGACCAAGATGCGTGCACTGAAAGGAATCCAAATCCTGAGCCACTCAGGGGTTTTTCTCTTTGACCTGCAGAATGTCTCTGTGCATCCATATTGACCTTGCAATGACAGCAAGCTCCTGCTGTAACCCGTAACGAGCCTGTTGTCTCCCCTAGAGACCACTTGCATTCTGGTCATCTGCTTCCAGACCTAACATTAACCAGTTGTGCAAAGCATGTACATTTAAACATTAAACATATTTTCAAGTCACCTTTTAACAGATGCCTGTTCAGTTTCTTGTTTGCTTGTTATGTTTAACCGTTGGTTAAACATTTTCCTTTCTCCTCTTTTTTATGATCAACTTATTAAAAGACTCTAGATGCATTTGCTGAGCAAAGATGCTTCACTAATCCTTGTTATTGATTATTCTTTCTGCAGGCAGGGTGACAAGTCAGACTGCACGTACATTGTGTTGAATGGTCGACTTCGCTCAGTCATACGGATGGATGATGGAAAAAAGCACCTGACGGGTGAATATGGACGAGGAGACTTAATTGGAGTGGTAAGAGCCAGTTTAAAAAATTAATTGTTCGGCTGAGAAATTGGTATTGACTCCATGCTAAACAAACCAAATCTTGCTCTGATCAATTGTTAGTCTTAGATAAGGGCTTTCACAAGTTGAAAAGACAGAAAATCCCTTCTACCTGGAAACTTTATATAATAATACATTAATGGGATTATTACACTTGGTTTAAAAAGAAAGATTAAAAAAAAGTCACAACCAAACCAAAAAGCCGTGCACAATGCTCTTTTGTGATATGGGTTCCTTTCTTTCACATTGAGGGGAGAGCAGCCTGTTAGAATAGTTCGGGAAGAATTGCAGGAATACGCACTAGTGATTTGAATAAATTTAGTATCATAGAAAGATCGAGTTTGGCTGGGGCCCCTGGAAGTGTCTAGTCCAACACACTCCAAGTTAGCAGAGCTAACTTCAAAGCTGCATCAGTCTGGTCAGGGAATATGCAGTTATTAAAAGGTATTAAAGCAACTTTTGATTTCAAAATTGTAGTATCTATCCATGTTTAATTTCTCTCCCATGTTCATTTTTTCTCAGACCGGGTTGAACAACTGAAGTGGGAGTCCTACATCATAAAATACGCATGGCTTGTTTGACTTTTATATTTAAAAGGAGAAGGTTTCTGTAGTTCTGAGGTTGTTGTTCAGGCCCTCTTCTGCTTTCTGAGCCAAAAACTAAACATTTAACGTGTATCTGTTTATAGCCAGAATTAGCATACCTCTGAATAAAGAAAACACGAGAGTTGCTATTAGTAGTATGGGAAGAAATTCTTGTTTATAGAGACGAAGAGGAAGGAGGAGTACAAGGCTGGTTTCCCCTAGAGAGCTGATTCAAGATTGTGCTGATTGCAAAAGGTGGTATTTTTGAAAGTTGAGTGTTACCCACTGGTATAAGAGGTTCTCCTCTGCTACCTTGCCTCTTTCCCGTACTCACTGGCTCTTTCCCTTCATCACTGGCTATGTCTATAATGGAGGGCTCTGTCTCTGCAGCTGAGGCAGGAGTACATCACCACCATGGGAGACCTAGTTGTCTCTGTGGCAGGTGGGTCACAGACCGGTATCTGTATTGGAAAGTGTTCGTGGCAGAGGTCTTGTGTGCTGTGTGGGACTGGGAACTGAGCTAACGTCTGAGTTGTTTTTCTTGAGAGAAGGAAAAAGTTTTCTCGTAAGGAGGGTGAAGTCTCTCGACCTTTTCAATGTGCGTTCACAGCTCACTTTCACTTGTCCAGTAACTTTAAAATAAATTGTGTATCATTCAGAAGTGTCTGCAATAGCCTATAAGAGGCAATTCTGGTGCTACTCCCAGCAGAAGACAAAGGTAGTCTGGACTGGTGACTGCACCATATTCACTGAGTTATATGTGGACAGTATTTAAGGATGTCTTCCCAAGATCAGGGCTACTTCTGGCTGAGAAGTTTTGTTGGCGTGGGACTGTATTTGGAGAAGCAGGTCTATTCTCTCTGCTAGGCACGCTCTTAAAGTTTCTTTGTTTTGGTTTTTTTTTCTGGGGGGGCTACCTCTTTGGGATACCTCATTAAAGGTAAAATGACATGGTTTGACAGGAACCAAAGCTGAGATCTTTTGTGACTGATCGTGCTGGTATGAGGCCTTTTAGTGTGTGAATAAGGGTTTGTCAGTTTTGACATGTACAAGCATTTTCCTGCTCGTTTCCCTGCTTTCTTTCACCAGCGGTGATCTGCAGCTCCACTGTCAAGCCTCTGGAGTTTTGCAGAGCTTGTGGGTTAAAACAACAGAGCTGTCCTTCTACTTTTTGAAAGCAGTTTTAAGTGAGAGTGTAGCGTACGGTCTAAACTCTTATCTCCTGTACGAGCACTAGTGCTGGTTTTGGCATAACGTTTCGTGCTGGCTCAACCGTTTACCTGGTGAGGAGAGAGAGGTTGATTTGGTGGATGGACTGGGACGTGCTTGCTGTAACAGTGTTTGCTGGTGAGTCCCTGGGCACGGGTACAGAAATACCCATGTAGTTTATGTCTAAACCATAAGTCACTTTTCTGGATCATGTTATGACACGAATAATTTGAAGACTTTTGTGACTCCATGGACGTCATCTACTCCTTCCTACCCACAGCTCCCAGGCCCACTGACTCATGCTGCCATTTGTTGAACGAATCTCGATGCTCTGGCTGTCTTTCGAAAACATGGGGGAGGATTTGTAAAGATTGCCAAGATTAATGTAGCTGTTCTTTGCAGAGGGCATTAGTAGAATGACATTCTTCCTTTTACAAAGATTTGTTTATCCCCTTCTGCAGGATCTGTTATAAACCTTTAAAAGCCTGCTGTAGGGTTGGGGTTTTTTCCCTGAAAGTAAAGTAATTGGAGGGTTCTAGGTGCTTGCAGGGAATAAAATTAATAGTTGGTATTGGTAATTGGTATTTTGGTCAACTGATGGCATGTTCCTCCCTGAAACCCTTCCAAGACCCCCCGTGTCATTCTGAACTGTGGGCACTAACTGAATACAAGAGTCTTGTAGTCGATGTATTTTTGTTTATTGCCTTTATCTCAGAACTTTAAAAATGCTGTGTGTCATATGCATAAGAGATGAGTATCTGCCATTTCTCCTTTCAGAAGAAAAGCACTGAAAAATGAAGGATTTCAGACAAGATGTTAATGTTCAAGTATGTGTGCGTGCTCCCAAGGCTAAACTTGTGGCTCGAACTGTTTTGGTCCTTATACTGACTCAATGGCATCTGTTTCTGAGGTCTGTCAATTCGGGGGGGAAGAACAGATTAGAAACTAAAGTTTGCCTTCCCTGTGTAGTTAGTTGAAGAGTGATGAGGATAGTTATGTCAGGGGAAAATGATCCCTACTCCCTGGGAGCCTTTTTGGAGGGGCACTGCCAGCTGCTTGCTGCTGCTCACCCTATCGATGAGCGACTCCAGTTGCTGTATCTGGTCAAATCAAGTCAAAACTTGACTGAAGACCTTCCAGGTAGTTTTTAAACGACAATGATGAATCTGTTAGATAAATCCCTCCCATTTGAAATACAGTTGACCACTTGAAATACAGTTGACAGAAGTCCTGTTGTCTGGAGACTATGATTTGACCCATTTTGGGGGGAATCTTTTAATTTGTTGGTGCCGTTTGCTACAGATGCACTTGTGGAAAAATGTTGAAATGTTAATTCTATTGAACCGTTATGTGAGCTAAAGGGTAAAATGCAAGCTGACTCTTCTAGCGTCACTTCCACCATGCCCAGGTGACCCCAGAGGAAATCAGAAAAGCCCACTGTGTGTTGATAGAGTGAAAGGGCTTCTCTTCCCTAAGTTATTTGTTTAAAATGCTTATATTACACTCTCTTTTTTTTTTTTTTCCCCCCTTGATGTAGCTGCTTAAGTTCTGATCTTGGGTAACTGCTGCAAATTGTAGTTTTTACTCTTGTTATCTTGATCTCATTAATACGTTGTCTGAGAAAGAGGATTCCTTTTCATTCGTTTATTTGTTATGCCTATCGATATCAGGCAAACTGGCCCAGGCTTTGACATTTAGTGTTGTCCCTAGCACTGCTGATGAGGCTGCGGCAGTTATTCAGTATTTTTTTTACAACCTGCAAAATAGGTTGTCCCAGATGGGTTACAGGATGACAACTCCAAGCATCTGTTGAGATGGGTGCTCTTTGCTTTTTGCATTGTTGGAAGGACACTAGTGGGTGAGGAGAAGGGAGGAAAAAACCAACAG
>NW_008825051.1:1092441-1129436 GCF_000699105.1 Pygoscelis adeliae | reverse complement strand
TTTATATACTGCCTGCTCCCTTCAAATATCTGGATGTGATAGAACCTTGTATGCAATTAGCTTTTTATGCAAGTCAACACTTTGTCTTAACTGGGTTCCTGAAGAATGGCTGCAGTGTCGGTAAGATGACTAAATGCGAGGCAGTTCTTGGGGGCCTCACTGACAGCTGTTGAACTTACAATATTTTTAAAAGCTGGGCTTTTACGTAGTTTATAGGTAGACTTATTGATAGACACCTGCCTCATAAAACTGTTGTCTGCAGTGTCTTACCAGCAAACCAGTCAGCTTTCAAAAATGCCCTACTGAGTGGGAAAATTGCAGCAATGTTTTGGTTAATTCGAGATCCTTTCTGCTTCTTTTTAACAACCAGAATGCCCCTTCTTATTAGTAGGATTATACCCAGTCATTTTTGGGTAGCAACATAGCAAAATAAGTGCAGAAAGGCATTTGTGCCCTAATACTTTCTTTTAATGCAGGGCAGCACGAGTGATAAATTGCAGAAAAACAATCCTCATCTGCCGGTGCTGCGGCATACCAGTTCTGCTGTGGAAGAAATCACGCTTTACATTCTGGAAATAATGGCTCTTCTAAGTTTTTAGATGTTTTAGATGTTCATCTCGTTAACACAGTTAAATGTGCATAGCTTTTTTCTCTCTAAAAAGTTGAAAACCAAGAAGAATCTGTAAACGGCTTATGATTTCCTTAGGGATTTGGAGCATTGTACTTTTGAAATGCAACACTAACTGTTAGAAATCTTTAATTGCTGAGTAATCCCCAAAGGAAACACACCGGTATCAGGATTACACTTGTCAGGCTTTTGGTCTTTATCAGTATTAATGTTATCATACGCCACTGTCTTTTGGCACTACCAAAGCCAGCTGAATATCATTGTACCCTTGACAACCGCATTAAAACTGGGCAAGTTCTACTCTATTAAGGCTGGTTTACGTTGTCATTTTTAAGTGTGTGGATGTCTTTTGCCAATTTGCCAATTACATGCCAATTGCATGTAATTTTTTCAGTCTGTGAATTCTTCTGTTTCTAAAGCTTTAAGTCACTAAAAGAACAGATTTCAGGTTAATTCAGGTTAGTGGCGCCTCAGGCACTCTGTGCACAGCCCGTATCTGTGGAAATTGGAGGCAGATGAGGTCCAAGAACTGAGCTGGAAGACGTGGTTCTGAAAGGAGGTGTTCTCTTTCCATCTCTTCCACCATCTGTCTTGGTAATACGTTACTAAAAATTATTACTTGCCTAGCAGCATCTTAGGTGTGAAATTGTATTTAATAAAAAAAACCAAACCAAAACCCCAAACCAACCAAACAAAACCTCCAAATAAACAAACAAAACCCAAACAAAACACAAACCACACAACAACAAAACCCCCAATATTTACCAGCAGCTAAGTGAGACAGAGGAAGCTCTGAGACATGAGTTCACATTTGCACAGCTGAATTAGTGTCAGACTGAAATTAGAAGCTCGATGTCCTGATTTCCAAACCCGTCTTGAGGGTGTTCTTGGCTGAATTGAAGTCACCTATCTGAGCCATCTGAACCTCGGTTTCCTATGAGCATCTTCACTTATGGTGTGAGCTGCTGAGTACTGTCTGTTTTTCTGACTCTTTTCTCTACAACAATTTATTCTTTTATCCACAACAATTTATCTTTTATCTTTATTTGCCTCAAGTTCTAACAGCTGATGAAGGTCAGAGACCATTCATAACCGAGAACTGTTGTGGTACAGTTTAGTGGTCTCATCACTGGCTGGGAAAACCACAGGCACAGTTTTGACAGGATATGGCGTTAAATTATCTGGCTTTAATGTTATGGGGGTGAGTCATTTGGCTTTGTAGCTGCCACAGATAAAACTGCAGAGAGCTTTATCTCCTTAGCCAAATTCTTTTTAGAGACTATTAAGATCTTTGATGACAGATAGTGGTAGAAGTTGTGACCTGCTGGGTTTCAGATAGGTGGCTTAATACATCAAATTGTCATTCCTTAAGCTGTTTTTTGTCTCCCTCCTGCTTCCAGCTGAACTCCCTTGTGATAATATCATTGCTAGTGTCCAGCTATCAACTGTCTCTTGATACAACTTCTGATCCGCCTTCAGGACACTCTTGCACTTCCCCTGCCTTCTGCTCCTTTCTCTCTTCCATTTTGAGAAATGCTGCATCGAACTAAGCTGGCTTGTGAATAGCAAGAGTTAATACCGCATCTCCTTTAACCTTTGCAAAATGCACAAGTTGTTAGCAAAAGAGATTTTTTTTTTTTTTCTTGATTAGAACTTTTCTCTTTGGCAAGCATCAGTAAGTAAGAGTCATTGAGTGAAAGAGAGGTGTGATCCTCTTCATCATGAAAATGCTTGGAGGCCAGCGAGTAGTGGGAAGCAGAGTCCAGCAGAGGCGACAGAAAGTATTTATGGGGGAAGAGTCAGCAGTGAAGGATGGGGAAAGGATATTATCAAAGTTCCAGCCAGGTTTGGTATTCTTGTTGTGTGAAGCTGAGTCAAAGGCAATCAGGTCTCTCCCTTGTTGGAAAGTATTTGAGCAGGTGGTCATGTTCTGCTACCTCTTCTTCCATTGCTGAAATTCAGGTATAATTTCACCATAAGAGGAGCATGCTGCATGCCTGTGAATGGCATTGCACTTGCAGATACTCTTCAAACAACCTGGATAAATTTGATGGATTTGTTGGGTGTTCTGTGTGTGTGTGCTTCAGGTAGCTTTTGTTATGTTTTTTGGTGTTGACTGTGATGTTGGATTAGGGGAGCAAAACGTGCATGCAACTTCCATCTTTTCTACAGCCACATGTATATAAGGAGTGAAACTTAAATACACTAGGTAGGACTGTTACCAGTTCCCTTCCCCAGCTATAATCTTTCCCTTTTCTGTCCCTTAATGACATTCACTGCTGCAACAGGACTGTCATTGCACTGCTACAAAATGCAGGCTCAGTCCTTTCGGGAGAACCTGTAGCATGACTCCCACTGCCTTAATTACGAAAGGTAGCAAGCTCAGTCTTATTTAATTTTTACATATATTTTATATATACACTTACTCATACACAGCTAGATACAGAAAGTGAGACTTAACATGTATGAGTGTGTGTATATGTATGTAAGTTTTTTTATATATATATTAAAAAATGAGAGAGGGAAGTTTGGATTCCTCTTTCTGCACAGCAGAAGTGCTGGATGTCCTCAGTCACGGGGTTAACTTGGCACACGAAATATTGCAGAAGGTGGTTGTTAGAACAACTTTCAAGAGTACATGGTGTACTGCATTCATCCGCTGGCACTGCTCCCACAAATAGCATCGATTTGCAGCTTGTCTGGTTGCTCTTCCCACTCATTCATTGCTTCCAGCAGTGTCTCTTCCTTTGTCCTTTTCCGATACAAACAAGTTAATGTTTCAGATCCCTCCGAACTGATGGCTGGAGGAAACACCTTTGAGATGAGCATCCTCTGCTGCTTCAGGTGCAAATGAGCTGAAGAAGGGTCTAAGAGCAGCTTGTTTAAACCAGAAAAATAATTGTTCCGTGTAGTGTTTGGTTGCCCTTCATGTAACACTGGTTACATTGCTGTCTTCAGTTGCAGCAGCAGCATCTCCTCTCCTTGTCTAGCAAAAATACTGCTGTGAAAATCCACGCGTGTGTCTGTTCTGTGCCTGCGCTGTTCCAGTGCTTGTGTTGGCCGTTGAGATACGGGTGTGCTACCTGGTACCTGTGCATCTGACTTGTTGCCCATCCCTTTCCTTGAGCCTCCTAAACTATCAGCAGATGTCAGTGTTATTGCTTCTTCTTATGCCGCCACAGGTGCATCTGTGCTTCCTTGCACAGTGTATTTCATCCCTGTCCCTTGTGTTTCCCGCTGTCTTGTGATGGTCTGTCCCCAGTGCCTTTGGGTGAGCTGTTGGCTTTGCGTAGCGCCTGGCACAGTTCGGGGTGGACGTTGTGTAAGGAGGGAGCGAGGAGGCAGTTTTGGCAGAGGGACCTCTGAGCCGTTTGTCTCTTCAGTGGGGAGCCGGGGTGTCTGTGCAGGGTGTGTGCACCGGCAGCGGCACCACAGCCGTGCTGGGAAGCATCTGTCTGAATTGCTGTACCCCTGCTCAGGATAGTCTGTACCCCTCCACTGATGCTGCTGGAAACTCTGCCTGCGTTGAAGAGAAGAAAATGCCTTTTTGCTCTTTTGACTGTTACCAGAGTTCTCACTTTGTTTTGTTAGACGTGATGCTGCTTTCGCTGAAGCATGGCTGGATGTGTCCTGGTCGACCTGCCTGGCATGCTCTTTTGTAAGAGGATGCGTGTTTGTGGGCTGTTGGGTCTTGCCAAAGCATCTTTCGGGAACATGAAAACTTGAGCCTACAAATACCAGGCTAATTGACAGGCGGTGATTGTGGCTTTCATGAATGAGGATTTGGATGATGAAGAGTTTAAGCTACATAACTTAATAATCTTTGGGGTCCTAACCTGCTTCCCAGGGTCTCGTTATAACCGATGCTTTCATTTCTGTGGCTGCTGTTCCCTCTTACTGCGTCGTGTCCAGGGGTGGCAATGCAAGGGCTGAAATGCAGGGTACCCTTGATGTGGAAAAATTACTGCTTTTTGTGAGCTGGTAGCAAGGAAAAGGTTGATATGAGGGAAGGAAACATGATGTATGACAGAATAAAAAAATTCTAGGGTGGAATAGTAGCTATGAAGGAAGAGAAACTGAAAGCGGTGCCTTATGAAAATAAACGTGGATGGGAAGGGAATGCACAGGAGGAGCCACTAGGGCGTATGAATGTGCCAATGGTTGAAGGTCAGGGAGGATGGACCTGTGACTATAAGCACAATCCTGTTGACTTGTGTCACTAATTCAGACCGGACCCATGTACTATTGCACTGGGCAGACTTGAAAACTCACTTGGAAAGAAATAATCTACACAAGAAACTATATTTTGAAATTATTGCATTTTACTGTTTGCTGACTATTAGAAAAGTCACCCAGTAATTTGTTAAAGTGAGGCTGAATTTGTATGGAGAAGCAATGTTTTATTGCCAGCAAATAGACTAACATAAAACAGCCCCAGTTTTGGTCAAGCCTTCCATGAAGTCTCAGAGAAGCTTAAGGCTAAGCATGAGAATAGCCGTGCTTATTGCACCGGGGCTATGCACACACTTAAGCAAATATTCAAAGTGATTTGTTGGATGTAGCTCAAAAAGGAATTTGGAGTAACTAGACCAACTTGCAGAAGATGACACTTGCTAGTTTTTACTTTCCAACTGTGGAATTTGGAAAGCTGTAAGAAGAACTGTCAGGGATGACTGTTGAAATTGAAGTCAAAAGAGGTCCCGAGAATATAAATTGCTTTCTCCCCTCCTTTTAAAAGATGTACAGTAACACTTCTTCTTTGTAAAGAACGTGTAAGCTAGGGTTGTGAATCATGTGCATTGTACACGGTGGATTCATCGTACATGTTTTTGTCACTATTTAATACTGAACTAGGAGAAGATATGAGAAACCTAGCTGTCAGAATTAACTGAAACAGGAAAAAGAACATATGTCTATTTATAGTGGGTTGGGGTGTTTTTCTTTTTTGTTAATGTTAGGAACAACAGAACTGCAACAGTGCAGGAGGGACCATCACCTGTGGGGATATTCATGATCAATTACAGGAACCACAAAGTATCTAACACTCAAAATTCATATGTGCTCCTTGATGCAAATTATTGATAGCATTCGAGGCATTGCTTCATGCAACTCTTAGACGAAATGGAAGTAAAAGCAATGGTGGATGGGCAGATTCTTGAGGGTGTGATGGAGGTAGAGAGGAGACGTTGATGCTTCCTGTAAATGAGGAGCCAAGGGGTAGACCTCAGAGACGGGTGTGCAATGGACGGACACTTAGCATTTTTGCATGACTGCTAAAATAAGTCATAGGGTTTGGATTTCAAAGAGCGACGGATTTCAAAGTGGAAATAGCACTGTAATGTAGTTTTGCTGAGTTTACAACACGAGAAAAGCGAACAGCACTAGATAATAAGATGGCAAAGAGAAGAACAGTCAGTCCAGATAGAGCAGAAAAGGTGATGGGCTAAAGCCTTCAGTGAACTCCAGGAAAACTGGAGGATTGTTTGAGAGAGAGAGGAAGAACAAGGGTGGCATATGGGTGAATTAAAATTGAAAGAGAAGACCAGAAATGGGCAGTGAGGCAGAACTTGTTCAGAGGCTTGTTACTAAGAAGAAGGAATGGATGTTACGGGAGAAGATCCGGAGATGTACTATTGCCTCAAGCAAAATACATCATGTTGACTTGAATTTGAAAAGAAGTGTTTCATTCTTTCTTGCACTGGAGCAAGTGTTATAGCTGTGTTCACGCTGGCATGGGTAAATAATGATAATGATAGTCTGGCGAGGAGCTCAGAAGAGAGCCTTGGGTGATTATACTTACAAATATACAAATATATGCTCCCCCCTGGTCAGGTTGAATAAGATTAGGAAGATAATACTATTTCTTGAAACATTTGTTTATTAATGTTATTATGGAGGTGTCTTTGTGTTGTTTGCCGCAGCCGTGGTGGGTGAGCAAAATGTTAAATTTCTTTTTTATGACCAAGGAAATAATCTTATGGGGTTGATCTTCTGATCGCAGGTGGGTTGTATTCATATTAAAGTTCAAGCTAGATCTCTAAGTCTTGTACTATTTACAAACCTGGAAAAATAAGAAACCTTGTTCAAAAGGTTCACTGGGCAGAGGAGCCCAGGGATTTGAATGTGGCTTAAGATTGAAATGATTTTAAGTACTCAATGTTGCATGAAACTTCTTTTTTTCTAAGCAAGAAAAAACTCTGAATAGATGACATCTCAAACGGTTTATTGAGAATAAATACAAAGAAGAAAAGTACCATTTACAGGGGAGGACTACGACTCAGTGTTAGAATATGTTTTTAATCTCCAAAAAAGGTGAGAATAGCCAAATACCTATTTGATTTGGCAGATTCCCATGTGCCAAAAATCTAAAACTAGTGCAAAGAAGGCTTTATAACCACAGGGTGTAAAGAGAGGAGAGGTGAGAATGTAGTGAAGATTGAGGATAATCCTACAGATGGTCCAAATGTTGAATGAGAGCCCTCTCGCTGCCAGTGAAGAGGAAGTATTTTATGAATTGTTTGGGATAACTAATAAAATTAGAGATTGGAAACTGAGGTGATAATATCCAAGGGGAAAGCAAAATTTGAATTTCTTGGTGTACAGTGTCTGGGACCCGGATATTTTCCATGCTAGAATACCAGAGTGTATTTGCATGAAAATATCAAAGCTAGTGGCAACACTTACGTAGTACCTGTATGTAAGAGTAGTACAAGATCCAGTTTCTGTAATCACTTGGGAATGACATTCAACAAATTCCCTGCAGTTGTGGGGGTCTGTAACACTGGTGGTGTTGCAAATGCCACTTGCTCCGGGGATTTGAATGGCTCCTTGTAAAGGAGGTTTGAAAAAGGTCTCCATCTCCCCTCTGATCTGCCTAGGGACAAGGTACAGTTCAATTTGAAAAGACCAAGTCACAATTTGGAGAAAAAGAAAATCCCTGAGGCTTTGTTTTAAAGTTAAAATTTAATTCCCTTTTTTACAAATCTCATCTTTTCTGAAAGACTTATGAGCCCTTTGGAGCACAGTTAATTTTATGCACTCATATATCACAAAAAGAGTGGAAAAGGATATTAGACAGTTTGAGTGTTTTTCTTTTTACAAATTAAACTCAATCAGGTGATGACTGGCTGAGAGGAAGGGTTTTATTTTAACAGTTGAAACTCTTAATCTGCTTTCAGGATAAGGAAGCTAAACTACAGAACCCAAAAACTGTGATAAAAAGCTGGTAATACAGGAGAGAGATAAAACAGATGTTGTTATGCAGCCATTTGGGGAACCTAAAGGGGACTTGATTCTCTGTAAATGTGTGTACAAAGATGGCATGACCTTTTTTCCCCCTTCTGTATAATTAGTTTAAAATGTAATTACATAGCAAAACATCCCTGGCATCTGAACAAAAAACAAAGGGTAGGTCTTGCAAAATGTAGTTACTTTAAATTTACTTGTGCAGTTTTTCATGCATAGCAATTGGTGTTGATGAAACTCTTCTGCACTAGCTAGAGTTAACGTTAGGAGGCTGATGTCGGCTTTCTGGACTAATTGCAGGTTTGTGAGATCTAGATGTCCTGGCTGCCCGAATTGTCCATTTTGTGCACATGTAGTCTTCCAAGAACGCACTCTTGGTGGAAGTGGGGTCATGGAGTTGCGTGTTTTAAATTAATTTTCTTGTACTGTGGGCAGAAGTACATGCCTGGGCACCTGGCACAGCTCAGCCATTGTACAGGGCATTATATATGTTGCGTTAACTTTTTGTGTGTCTGAGCCTCTAGTTCTATAATAAAAGCATTGCTCGTCTTGGAATTTGCTGTAAACATAAGCTTTGGAACTAATTCTGAAAAAAACCAAAACCAAACAACCAAAAAACCCCATCAAACTCCCCAACCCCAAAACAAAACAAAATTGTAAGCTGATATATTTTCTGTTTCTTTTTCTACTGGAAAACTTAAAATAAAAAGTCATGTTCATTTTTATTCTAAGTGTCCATAAATTGCAGTTAGAGTGAGGAATTTTTTTGTTTGTGTTTTAACCTTAGCAATTACAGCTACTACAGTGACAACTCTTTTTTTTTTTTAAAAAACTGATCTATGGATTTTAAACCCAGTAAACATTGCCTGTTGCTAAAACTTGCAAAACTGAGCACCAGGCTGTTTCTAAGCAATTAAATGCTGTAGATCACGCCTAAACTCCCCAACCCCAAAACAAAACAAAATTGTAAGCTGATATATTTTCTGTTTCTTTTTCTACTGGAAAACTTAAAATAAAAAGTCATGTTCATTTTTATTCTAAGTGTCCATAAATTGCAGTTAGAGTGAGGAATTTTTTTGTTTGTGTTTTAACCTTAGCAATTACAGCTACTACAGTGACAACTATTTTTTTTTTTTTCAAAATGACTGATCTATGGATTTTAAACCCAGTAAACATTGCCTGTTGCTAAAACTTGCAAAACTGAGCACCAGGCTGTTTCTAAGCAATTAAATGCTGTAGATCACGCCTGAGCTCTGAATGATGCCATCTCGCCTAGCAGGCTATCTCATTAAGCATGTGAAGATACTTCACCAGGGAATTTGATTTCTGTATTTCAAAACAAAGCAAGAGCTGGTGGTGGGTCTGGGGCTCTGCAGATGGTGCAGTTGGGGATTCGGGGAACAGCTGCATTTTGCAGAGCAGGCTTTTAGAACACGGTTTTGTTTATATTGTGTCAGGTTCTCCCTGTAAAGGAGAGTATCTCTGTATTAATTTTCACTGCGTGATCGTTTTCTTCTTTAAACTTCTACTCTCAATAAAATCAATGTTTCTAGATGAAATAATTGGGCAGTATTCAGGTGGGTGGGTCCTGTCACTGTTTTCCTGTTTACATAGCACAGGTACACATGCATATGTAAAAAAAAAAAACAAAAACAAACAAACCAGAAAAAGCAAAGCTCACTTCTGGACAAAATGTGCTGATTTGCTCCTCATCCCTTTCTTTAATTTTTAGGAAATCTTGATTATTTCAAGGTTGTCGGTATTCAGTTTCTGAAAGTAAAATGAAAGTATTTTAGGGTGGCATTGAGGAAAGAAGAAAGAGCGAGCAGTAGAGGAGTGGGGTCTTCCTTTCTCTTAGATGGCTTGATCACAACTAAAAACGATGGATTAAAAGATGCAAGTGTTGCTGTGATGGTGAGTTCATTGTGTGCTTCTGGTTGTTGTTCTGGCAAGTGTAAAAAGCAGTTCTTACCCTCACTCTGGAAGCGCACAGTGTGTGAGAGCTTGCAAAAGCTCAAACAAAACTTTCTCTTGTAATACTGTCTGTCTGGTGCTATGGGTTCTAGTTCTGTGAAAAACTGCAACTGTCCGATAGCAGAGCGCGCGTCTGAGAGATTTGGATTAAATAGATGCTCATACTTGTTGCAGATGGATGTGCCTCCGGTAACCTCCCTCTGTAAGCGCCCTTGAGGGGGAATAGCGTTCTGTTTTGGACGTGTGTGAGCAACAAGTATGACAGTCCGGTTCTTGGGAATTGTTCAGTTTCTTCATCATGACATTTGATTTTTGCAACATCTTGTGAATTATCTTTAATGTTTTGGCTGTGTACTTTTTCAGGTAGAGGCATTAACCCATCAACCTAGAGCCACAACAGTACACGCAGTCAGAGATTCAGAACTTGCCAAACTCCCAGAGGGAGCACTGACATCTATCAAACGCAAATTCCCCCAGGTAAGAAAATTAAAAGTGTTTTCTGTCTATCTCAAAAGATGTCTGAGGAGCTAAAACTCTCCGTTAGCACCGAATCCTCTGGGTTTTTTGTATGATTGATGCATACTGAGGAAACATTTTGTTCTCTTTGTCTGCCTGATCTGATCTATACCAGACTTTCACCAGCTTCTCTTCCTTTATCTTCTAATCAATTTTAGCGTGTTTTATTGCAGGGCTGTTTTGTATATCTGGAATAAGTTCATGCAGGAAAGTGGAAAAACATTTGCTAAATGCAAAGTGGAAATCACTTAGTGCTATTGACAGTAAATGAAAGTTTGACTTCTAAAATCAGTTTAAAATGTTGTTATGCATTTGTCTTGCTCACTGGGACTCAAAGTCAGCACTTGCTTATATGTACCTTTACTTCCAGAGCATTGATATTTGGGGCTTGGTTTTCTTCTTCCTTGCATTTTAGGCTGTCAGTCCTCATTCTGCAACTGCCAGTGTCCTGAAGATGGTGATTGCTCTCTTTGAATCCATCAACTCATCCATCTTCTTTAATTCACTTGACATTATACCTCTCTCCTGCAAATCTGGAGACTGACGGACTTGAAATTAAATTCTTTTGTCCCTAAGTGCATCAGGGACATTGTACTAAGCACTAAATCATTGCACTAGCCTTAAAGGCAATTCTTTAATGCTGTTACTTCAAATTATTTCTGATTTTTCTTTTTGCTGTCTTTAAGACGTATACTTATTTTACCAGATTTCTTAAAAAAAACTGCAAAAGTAATAAATCTAATTAAAATACTTCCATTCTTCTGCTTTCCTAGGATCCACAATAACATTTTTGATTATTTTTTTTTAAAAACTGTATAATATAAAGCCTGTGTTCATGCATTCTCGTGTTAGAAAAACTGTGGAGGTTTTGTCTGTATTATTGCTAGGATAATTTCATCATTGCAGTAAGCATTCAGAAGTTATGTCAATGAAAAATAATCTCCCTGGTTTCCCCAGAAGCATTATTTTTGCTTACGTGTTTCTGAACTTCTGTTGTGGGTTGTTAAGGCACTCCTGTTCTCTGGATCTCTCTTGAATAGTCCTCGAATTCTGCTGTTCTCTATTTAATGGCACAGATTTCCCGCCCAGGTTTATGAACTGGTAGCAGCGTGCAAGTTCTGTACATAACTAGCCACAAACTGGGTGATGACAGCAGGGCATCCTGTCTTGAGTTGCCCTTTTAAATATCACTCTCCTTGTGACTGATCAGGAAGGGAGGAAATGAGCCGGGTGGAATTTAAAACCACCTTTCTCCTTACATAGTCGATGATTTTAAATGTTACTAGTAAACATTCAAACTGGAAATTTCTAGTAAGCACTGAACATGTAGTATTTAGTAAAGCCTTGAACGCTGGTCTGCACAAAGGCTGTGTTCTAATTCTGCCTTTTTGTCTGGGGCAAGAATTGACTTCAGCGCCTCTCTTCCCTCTCTTCCCTTTTCCTATTCTATCAGTTGGCAGAATTAGTTCCCCCTAAAGAGGGCTCTCTGTGGAGATGTGAATGTTTTTGCTTTGCAGTTAAAGTTGAGCTTGAGTGTTACATTTATAGTACAATTCAAAACATGTATTGGTAATAGAATTCAAATGTCTTCCCATGTCTAAAGAGAGCAGCCTATCAGCCTCAAATTTCTGACCTTTTTGAATATGGAATTAGTTTTCTCTAGACTTGTATATAGTTTGGCTAATTAGTTGCAATGAAACAAAATGCTAAAATAGATCTTTTAAGGAGATGTGTTGCAAAAAAAAAAAGGTTGTTAGAAAAACACATTATTGCTGCTGTTTGAGATCTCCAAATTCTAAATAGATGTTAAACTGGTATAAAAAATGTGAGAGGTTACATTTTTACTATTAGATTATTTTAAAACAAGTGTTAGAAAGAGGAGTGTAAGATAGACTTTAAATAGGTGATTTATGCGGCTAATGCCTTCAGACTGTCTTAAGAACCTAAGATAAAATATTTTTTTTATATGATCTCAAAGTTCTTGTATCTTCTCTTTTGTCTGTTAGGTCCATCAGATATGAGAGGAAGGACTGAAGTGAGGGCATTGCAGTGATGGAGGAAAACAATAGGGTAGAAAGATTGAAGTCAAGTAGAAAGTACAAAGTCAACTTTAAAGTTAAAGGAGTATGCTGGAGACAAGTTTTTGAGCTGGAAACTAATAAATTGCATACAGAGAAAAGGGTCTGCGTAGCTGTTTCTTAGAAAAAGAATCCAGGCGTTAGAGGATCAAAAGCTGACGATGCCTGAACAATGTCATGCAGTTGCGAAAAAACCTATGTCAACGGAATGTTTTTTGGAGTGAAGAAATCCTTGCATTCTTCGTGATACTGGAAAAGCTTCAGTACCAGCCTGGGGCAGCACATTTGAAGGAAGAGGCAGACCAGATGAAGAGAGTCTGGAGGACCGAAAGGCGGCTGACTAGTGTTTAGAAATATTAACCTATAAAGGCAAAAAGACTGTGAAAGGTTAAGGGAAGACACAATAGCTCTTTTGAAGTGTATGAAGTTGTCTTCTGATAGAAAGGGCGTAAGCTACTCGCCACATTGGAATAGAGCAAATGGTAGAGAAATTGCAGCAATTGGATATTAAGAAAAAGCTGATTCTACTCCCTAGAAAGGCTAAAAGATTGTTACTTGTTTTTATAACCTCTTAAAAAATGATGTTTGAGGTAGTGCTTAGTGCTGAGCAGAGGGATGGGCCAAATGAATTCTTTCTGTCCTATTTTCTCTCCTGTTATTCTAGTAGAGTGATTTACACACAGGATTTATGATGTTGTTTTCCCCATCCAACCAGAAGTAATAAAGTAATGAAGGGATAGCAGGTGCAATAGTTTTGAAATAATTGACTAGGTAGCAAGAGCTAGCTTGTGATTCAGCAGTGTGGTGGAGGATTTCCCTCTCAGTCCTCTGCAAATCAGAAAACCATCTTTTAGGAGAAAAAAAAAAAAAGCAACTCTGCCTCCGTCAAACACATGCTCCCCTACTGACTGGTAAGGTTAAGTTAACCTGAGTCTCGCTTGGTGGAATAGTGATCAAACGTTGGTGCTTGTCCCCTGAGTCAGGTGAAATGTTCTCTTAGTTCAGAGTAATCCCACACCAGGGAGATCTGCTTTTGTTTTGGTGTTCCTCTTGGCAGCTTCTGTAGAGCCTAACTAGTGTGTATCTTAACAGCCAAGAACCGGGCAGTTCCTGAGATTGAATTACCCTTTCAATTAGTTACCCTTGAGCTTTACTATTTCCTGTCAAGGGTGAAGAACCCTTTAATTCTAGGAGTTAGTGGAGGGACTTCATCCTGCATACTTTTCACCAGTCATGGGATGCATTGTAAGAAAATATTACCTGATGGGTAAGAAAATTGTAAGCGTGGGTGGCGCTTGCCAGTGAGAACAGCGTGAAATGAGGGAAATCATGCTCTATTAGTCCGTACAGTAATTCAAGTTCCTTGAGCTGTGATGTACAATCTGGAAAAATTGCACGGCTGATCCTTGGGGAAGCACCGTATGCTTGCCCTCTGTTTTGTCTTCTCCCCTGGGCATCTGCTTCAGTCCTGCCGGAGACAGGATGCTGGTCTGCTGGGATCTTCGGTGTGACCCACTGTAGCTCCTGTTATTCTGAGGGATGAAACAAATGGGTGAGCGTGGGAAATCTAATCTCGGTTATAAGTAACAGCCAAAATTTCAGAGTATGTGCCCAGAAATGACAAATGTTGACTTCTAGATCCTGCTCAGTCTGCAGAAGTCAAATCTACATCTTCTAGCTTCTCAGGAAAGCATCCCAACCTTGAGTCACTCTGGATATGGCATCCTACACATTCCCAATTGAAAGTGGTCCACAGTCCAAAACTTCTCCTTTGTTTTCTCGGGACTCATGCCTGAGGGCCACAGCTCTCCAGCATAGCCATCGGGGCACTCAGCCAGCAAGAGCATTTGCTCCTCTGACAGCCGCGGTGCTTGCTTCTGGTGCTGCTTGAAGCTTTTCAGCCTTGCAGGAGTGAAAGGGAATTGATTCTTTCTATTTTCATCACTGCCTTCAGCTCTGAAAAGTAGGACAGAGAATCAGCTCACGATTTTTGGCACCGCAAAGCAGTTTCGAAGCAGTAGCGAGAGCGCAGAATTTGTGAACAGATTACAGAGATGTTCTAACATCAGTGTATAACTTGGATCACATTTCATAGATGATCTTTGCCTCTACTGAGCTGAGATTGTTTTTATAATTCCAACTTGAAATTTAGACCTGCTGTAGCTGATGGAAATTGCACTTAGAAATTGCTTAGGAGCTGTGGGGGGGTGGAAGGTAAGACAACCTTTTGCATGCTAGAAATGCATGCTAGAAAATACGGAGTTTTTCTGCATCTTTCTTTTAATTCTCTAAGTCTGCCCTTGGGGTTTAAATATATTCAGAACCCATCATCTGTCTTAAGTCCTGCTGTCTTTGTATGTGTATTTTAACCAGAGCTTTTCTGACGTGGACGGAGCCTTCCCTAGGGTTATCTGCCTTAAAAAGTGAGTGCGGTAATGTGCCCTCTTTTCAAAAGGCTTCCCTCAGGCATTGTGTATATTGTGCATCATGTTGTTTAAGCTTGATGTGGCACTGTGGAATAGGTCAGGAGAGGCCATGCTTCTAGATTTTTCTATACTTGTTCTCAGAGCCCATTAAAATAAGTTTTCCTTGACTGTAAGAGATGTGAAAAGGAGAGAAGAAAAATGTTCAGCGGAAGCGTGGTCACCGGCTGTAGCTGCCCGACGTGAGGCAGGCAGGACTAAGTGCTTAGTCATAGCAGTGGTGCGAGACTGACATTTTTCTTCAAGACACAATTGATCACAAGTGTTAGAAGCTCAAACAGCCCCAGGATAAAGCTTCAGTTCTTCTGTATGCTTTAGTGGCATTTGTAAAGGTGCCAGAGATTGTTGCGAGTGAGCATTTAAGATTTGCTTTGTCACGGCAGTTCTCAAACTGTTGGAAGTTTTAATCGGAGACCCCTTGCTAAGCTCCCTGATTCTGCAACAAGCAGAGTGTTTTATCTGATCTGGGGCCATGTAAAGCTTCAATAACGCCATGGTTTTATTCAAGTTGATGATCTAATTTACCTCTCCTCCTCCCATGTCCCTCAAAAAAAAAATCTTAAGAAAGCTGGTAGAGAATAATCTCAGCTCCTGGAAAGAGCTCTGCAGAAATGAACCTGTTATTATGTGAATTTGTATAGATAAAATGGCTGTTATTACTATTTTACCCCAACTGCATTTACTTTGTAGAACAGAAAACCCTTGGCAGCCCTGTTTTCATGCTAGCTTATTCACATTGGGTCTCTGTGTGATAGAAAGACCTTTTACATGTCCTTTAAATCACAGATGTATGTGAAGGTCTATAATACCTTGCTGTGAAGGTACTGATAAATTGTTACTTAATGTATTTAATTTAAAGGTGGCCTATTGGATGACTGATTTGAAGTTTTAAAGGCTTAACTATTAATTATCTTATTTTTAAACTTCAAAGTCACCAGAGAAAGTCCTTAGCTCACCTGCAAGCCCTCTTGTTCACTGCGAGAATACTGGTCTTTTGGATCTGGGTGATGGTAGAGGATCCACTAGAGAGGATCGGAACAGACTTGGAAGGAAAGCCACATGCAGTTTTGTAGGGCTATTTATCTGTTGGTTGTACAGGATCCAAACTGGCATGTCAGGCTTCCTCCCTGCCTAATTTAGCCAAGGCTGGTTTCCTAAACTAGGGACCTGCAAGAAGGCACCACTGACAGGGGATGGTACTGCCCTTCCTAGGGACCGGCCCTTTGCTTTCTTGCACAGGAGCTTTCTTGCTTAGATTTAAAATAGCATACAATTAAATCTGAACCTCAGTGCAGCATGGAGCAGAGTTGACGAATGTATTGTTTCGTTTTTGTTCTTACATATATTTCTTCTCTTTTAAGAAAGACGGGTTTGTGCTACACAGTACCTTTTACATGAGTTACTTGTTACTGTGAATTTGGATATTGGTGTATATTTTGTGGAATTTTCCCATGATTTCTCTAAATCAGCTTTGTTGAAAGTCAGCTAAGATGGGGAAAAGCTTTGTTTGGTACCATCGTTACCTATTAGCAGATAGTCAATTTGCCAGGCAATCTGTACTACTCACAGAATGAAATAAATATCCATAGGAAAGTATTTTACAACTGAATTCTCATGAAAATCACTTTCAAAAGGGCTTATTGTAAAGCAACTCTTAAGTTTCACAGTTGAATAGGAACAAAAGCTTTAACTAGAACTCAGCCTTGGAAGATGAGCTAGGTGTGGCTAATAGGTTGAAATATTTAAAAGGATTATAGGAAATAGAACGCTGCAGAGTGACCGTTACCACTTGGTGTGGGAATTACAGTAGCTGTGAAGCAAGCGGTGCTCAGGATAACACCGAAGACCTGAGATGGATGGAGTAGTCAGCTGTGTGTTTGCACCATTGCCAGCAGGTGAGGCAGAGCTGTAATACTGCCTGGCCCCATCGCTGAAGGACGTTTGTTTTGAAACTGAAATTAGTCATCCTAAAGTAGGCAAATACAGTCCCCTTGGGAATGTGAAGTTTAGTCCTTGCCCTGCAATGCAGAGGCTGCAGGTCTGTAGAGTAATTTAACATTAGTTAAGCAGAGGGAAAATTAATGGTTTCCCAGAGCCTTCTCTGTAGCAGATGCAGCAGACTGTCGCGTTCAATACGAAGGAGCTGGGGGGATTGGAGGCTGCTAAGAGAGCTTGAGTGGGTCTTACCTGGGATGGAGTTGATTCAGAAGCAGCCAGAAAGACAACATGTTTCTAGGTGGAGGAGGTGGTAAGTGGTAAACTGGGTCAGAGAGGTGGAATTGTGTTGAGGAAAGTGCTCTCTAACACCATTTATCCCGTTCTGCCCTGCACAAAAGTGTTCTGGTGAGTTAATCTGAAAAGGTGAGTAGGTGGAAGGAGGAGGAACGACATTTTATTTCCCTTGCAAAATGTGTGTCTCAACTGAATGTCCTGCTCTGGGACAGGTTTTATGAATTTACAGTTGCAGTAGGGTCTGCGGGAGCAGGAGAGGTTTCGGGGCTTTTGGAGAATGGTGCTGATGCACCTGGAATCCCAAGTAGCTTTTGAGATGGAGAAATACTCAGTTTTTTAGCTCTGTAAGGTTAGTTTTCTTCCTTCTGGCCTGAAAAGTCTTTTGCATAAGCTCAGGAGAGTGAATATTTGTTTGCTTTGCTTGGTTTTTGGTGGTTTGTGGGTTTTGGGGGTTTTTTGGTTTGTTTGTTTGGGGGTTGTTTTTTTTCTTTTTTTTTTTTTTGAAAGCTGACCTAGCCATCTCTACAACCCAGGCAGGCTCCATGGCTCCAGAGTCCAGACTCGCGCTGCGAGACCCTGTAGGTGTATATTTAGGTTGCTGGCAAAGCCTTGTGGCCTTTCTGAGTCACTTCACAGCTTGAGATGGCAGCAGCGGGCAGGATAAAGTGCGCTCCGTGTCACAAGGACAAGTTTAACCTCCACTGTGGCAGTTTCAACGGCGACGCTCTGTTCACGCCTGGCCTACAACAGAAGTGCCTAATCGATGTCTCTGCCTCTCGTTACTGGTTGACGTGATTAACTGAGCAGGATCCGCTCACTGGTAGCGCAGTTTCTAATCGTGAGGAATGATAAATTCAGCTTCCTCACAAACTGAAACAAGTTTGGCTCTGTCCCTAGTACAAGGGGTCAAAAAGTTGCATTTACTTCGTGGGCAATTAATGATTCCCACCTAATTTAGAAACTTCCCGGTGTTCTTGGATAAGTCTGGACTCCCAACTCGCTCCCTTTTTGCAGTGCAGATTTTTCTTCAAACCTTAAATCCAAACCGCCTGATTCTGTGCCAGCGGATTGGGCTGCGACTCGGTGTCTGGAGAGCGGGGTACGTGTTTGCAGGGCTGGGTGGATGGGTGCTAGAAGAGACTGTAAAATCCAGGATGCGCCATAGGGATGAGGACACCAGATGCTTCCGACTGTGCTGTGAAGGCTGTCTAGCCCTGGGTGACGGTGACACCGTGGAAATGAGACAGTTTTGCATGTACAGATGTCTGGGAAGTGCTCTGCGCTCTCCTGGCACCGTGCTTGGGAAAGGCGGGCGTTTGCATGGGAGAGGGGGTGGAAGTCTTGCCTACTTTTGGAAAACCAGTACCCGCGTCCATCACCGGCTCAGCTCTGCTGGGGGCAGTGGTGGAGGCTGTGTGGCACCTCCAGAGGACTGAAAACTCAGTATTTCTTCCAGGTCAATCCCGTTTTCCCAGCAGTGCTGCCAGAGTTCCTGCCTTCCCCCTCTGCCCAAACCCTCGCTGCCAATTCCCAGAGCTTTTCCTACGAAATACAGCTAAATAGGTAGGGTGGGAATAAGCGACTGCTGAATCACTGCCCAGATGTCTGTGCTGAGGTACCTGCCTGCCAGTGCCCTGTTACCTGCCTCTGTCTCTTCCAGGCATGCTTGGAATAACTCAGTTTCCCTGCAATCCCTGTGCGTGATCTCCCAGCCCGAGGGCTGATTTCTGCTTGCTTCCTCCTCCTCCTCCTCCTCCTCCTCTCCCCAGACTAAACCAGCGCCCTCCATGCCACCCCAGGTCCTTCCCTGGGTCCCCTGGCTTCCTTGCCATAGCCTTTTGGGCTGTATCTGGCTGTGCTGCTCCCTCTTCTCGTGCCATGTTACTGGAGGGGTTAGAATAAAGGGGTTTGGAAACCTGAAGGGTGATTTTTAAATTCTCCCAGTTGTACTGAATTTGGTGAGAGCGGCTCTGGCTGCTCTGCACGGTAATGGGTGTACGTCAGTCATTGAAGCTTGGGTCTGTTGTCGATGAAGAGATGTGATTTATATTGACTTCTCCCTCAGATGGATGGACAAGTCTCTTTTAAAGGAACACATTGCCTTTTTGTGAAAGAAAATTTAGTTTATGTAATATAAAACTCCAAGGAAATTTCAGGCCAGTTCTTAGCTCTGATCCCAAATTGATGTTCCTTCGACGTTGCCATGACTGCGACAGAGTGACTCATCCTGTTATGGTTAGCAATTTGCTTGTCTTACAAAGTCACCGGGGAAATAATTTTTCCATATCTATACGTACCAAGGCTGTAAGGTTTGCTCTAGCAAACAAGACAAATAATATTTCCTGGTAATAGGAGCAGCCAACTGAAAAATGAGACTGATAGGTTCTATTCTTAGTTCTGTCATTAACCTTGGACATTTTCTTTAACTTAGCTGGAGCTCTCCTTAGCTGTCTGTAAAGCAGAAGAAGTTATAAATACAGGAGATGGTTTTAGTAAGTAATTAAAATTCCGACGTTTGAAGTGGTTCAGAAGTGTAAAATGTTCACAACATCTTCCAGACTGCTTAAGGAAAGTCCTAGTGTGCAGATACAGGGTGTTAGGTGAATGCGTGTGAGCTGGGTATAGCAAAAGCTCTCGAGAGGCAGGTTATCTCCCTTAGCGAGGGCAATCAGCGTCATAATTTTTATTACTAATTCCCTCTCCCTCCCTGCTTCCCGTAGTTGGGGCAATTTTCCATAGCTACACCCAGTGCCATTTATTGAATCCCAGAACCGCAGATCTTGGCGTTATTAAAGTGGTAACGAGTCAGCTGGGTGATCATCAGCTCTTGTTGTACTTTGGACAAATGGAAGCACTTTAGATCCTGTCTGAGATTCCAGGAGAAGGGAGGAGGCTGAGCGCTCGCCTGCCGTCGGGAGCTGCCCTCCTTCCGCCGTCGCTGGTTAGTGGCAGCGGTCGTGCTGCATCGATGCTCTCAGCGAAGCGGGTATGGACGATTGTGTTCACTGTTGGTGCAAATCAGAGAAACGTTAAAGAAGTTGATCTCGGATCACTGCGGAGATGGTTGATGTGGCATCTTTAAGAACTTGCAGTTATGGCTACGGGACAGAAATTGCTCAAATAACCTTGTTTAGCTCTTACTCCTTGCTCCGCTGTAAGTCGCGCTGTGTTGGAAGCCACCCATTTGCTCTCCTCCCTTCCTCCTTCAGACGCTTAAAAAATATTGGCGCTTAGTAAAGCCGTGGCGTTTCATAGTCTAGGGCAATTTATTGTATTTTTTTTTTAAAAGCAGGATATATAAATGATTCTGATGGGCATGCTGACCTGTCTTGATGCTTACACAGTCTTTTTTTTGGAAGGTGCATCCTGAAGTGCCTGTTCTTACGGGAGTAGTGTGTCTGTCTTTGTCCAAAATCCAAGGTAGCCATTTGCTACTGCTTGTTTAGCTTGTTAGGAGTTTGAAGAACTTCTGTTGTTGTGGGGTTTGTTTGTTTTTTTTTTTTACGTCCTCCTGAAGGTTAGAGTTATTTTGACCTTGAATTATTTGTCTGGGGGAGAGTATTTAATGATTGCTCTATTAATTCTTAATGCATTTAAATATCTCTTTTCCTTATTTGGTAAAACATTTGCACATAGCTTTTCAGAATAAATGGTGCATTTTCCAAGTCTGTCGCTCCTTGTTATTGCAATTGTTAGTCTCCTGTTACACCACTTGTTGGGAATTACTGATTGTTAATGTTGGAGATAAGCTTGTCAGTTTTCAGCTCTGCTTGGCTATTTGAATATTCAAATATCGATGTAAGTCCTGTTGGAAAAAAAGCTGGGAAAAAATCTGTCCCTTGAAAGGTACCACACGAAGATGATTTGAGGAGGAAAGCAATTTCTTAGATAGCTTGTTCTGATTCTGCAGGTGTTTAGAGTGTGTATCTATCTCTTTTATTCAGGATGTCTTAAATCGGTTACTGTAAGCAGTGACTAATTCACAGGGGGTCAGGTGGAAGCAAGATTGTGTGTGGGGTCTGCGTGAGTACAGACTTGAACCTTTTTGAGCCTTCAGTCCCTACAAAAGGTGGAGGTGTGCAACAGCCGCGGAACAAGGAGAGTGACTCAGAGGTGCAAGCACACTGCAGAGAGGAGAGAGGAGAACGGAAAACGCAATTTGACGTTTCCCAAAATAATTGGATTTTTTTTTTGTTCCCAAAGCAAGTTCAATACTGCCTTTCTTGGTTTTGTTTTGTTTTCTTGTTTTTCCAGATTGGAGTAAATAAGGTAAAAGAATTCAAGACAAATGATCAGTCACCACATGTTACGGCCTAGAAAGAAGCTATGGTTATAAAACCTTGTCTCTGTATGGTTCAACTTGAGATAACATCTTACAAAAGTTTGAAAGTATCCATTTAGATGCACTATTTTTAGTACATTCTGCCTGAATGTTTGTTTCTCTTCTTTTTCTTTCTCTCCCATTGCTAGGTTGTGACTAGACTTATTCACTTGCTGGGCGAGAAGATTCTTGGCAGTCTTCAGCAGGGAGGTAAGACTCATTCCGGGACTACTCCCATGGAAGCTGGTGCTTCCTTGGAGCTAGATTTACATTGTTAAATCTGGAAACAGAAAGCGCATACTTGAAAAGAGAATTCATCGCTAAAAATTTTAGCTGTTGTCACCAGTGAATGGTGACTTTATTACATATATGTGTACAAATTTTCTTTTGGCAGAGCGTGGTTAATTAAGTGTGGGAATGGAATGATTTGCAATTGAAATAGAAAAGTACTGCTGCATATGAGCAGTGAAATTTCCTTGAAATTTCTTGCAAGAGAAGAGCTCAAAGGGAGCTCGAAGGAAATAGCAGCTGTAATAGACTTGAATCATAGTCGTGCTGAGTGGCATCTGCATGTAGACTGACTTAATATGCCTGTGTTTGCATTATCTTAATGAATTGTCTGAGAGGAAATGGTGTGCTATGGATTGGTTCTTAAGCTTTGTGTATGTGGCAGAGGCAAAACAAAGTGTATTTACTGATTGAAGTGAGTAGGAGGAAATTTTCCAGATTTTCTTGAGCAGCTTTTAAAAGAAAACAGATGCACGGTAACTACTGAGGGTGTTGTGGGGTTCTTTGCTGTTGTGGCTTGTTTGGTTTTTGTTTGGTTGGGTTTTTTAATTACTTTTATTGCTGTTTCTGCAATATCCCAAGGAGACCGAAAATGAGGTAGCCAACTCTCGTGTTTTGGAGCAGCCTTGGGGAGTGAATCTCGAAGTCCTCTCTTTCTTTGTGTACAGAAAGCTGAGCATGTAATCAGTTGTGTACAAATCTCTAGCGATAATTGTACTTAAACTTTTGTGCATGCTGAAATGCCTTTGTGGCCTAGGGCAGAGTCCACGCTGCTTGGGAAATAGGGCAATATGCGATCTGGAGAAAACGGGAGGAAAATTAGTGGTGGTAATAGGAGTTCAGTCAGAGAATGGCCATTGAAGTTCTGAGGAGGAGAACTGGTAGAGATGAAAGAATTGAGCAGTGATGTGTAACTTGTTTGAACCTACAAATATCTTCTTGAAGATCACCAAAAAGAGTGGAAAAACTGTTTAATGCTCTGTGCAGAGCTATTTTAAAAGACTTGACATGAATAACTCAATCTCTGAATATATTTGAAAAAAGTTTATCTGATATTTCTTTGTGTCCTGCAGGTACTGTCAATCTTGCATATAGACTTTGAATGAGCTTTCATATGGTATATCAAGTACTTCCATATGTCCATCTGAAGAATTCATCTTAATGGTGCATCTTAGGCCTTTGCTGGGTGAAATGAGATAAGCAGGATGTTAGATCCTAACTTAGATGACTAAGTTTATTGTGTACTTAGAGCTGAGTTGATAGGCATTAGCAGCAAAGTAAGGTTGTCTGAGAAGGCTTAGTTAAAGAGAAAAGAAATAGTGTAAAAATAAAAAGAACAGTTTGTAGAACACCCCTATCATTGATCTTTTCCTGTTCTAAGCTATCTGGGAAGATCTTAATCTTTGTCACATGCATCGCATGCTTCTGTCAAAAAATGCTTTCCTCTGCCCATACTCTTTGTCCTTACTCCGCTTACCATGTTATATTGGAGATACTTCCACGGTTACTTTGCAGCTACTTCAGAGGTTCCATATTTTATTTTAACACACCTAAGCACATATCTGTAAAGATCCACGTTTTCCCATCTTGGAGAGAAGTGAAAATAGGTGGAGATACACATTCCCTGTAGGAACTTAGTTTGTTGAAAACACGATCAGGAATACCATAAAAAGTGAATGTTAATTTTTGGAATATTTTGGAACTGACAACAGGTTTTGGGGGTTTGTTAGTTAAGCCGATTCCTCTTGTGGGCTAAATCAATGCCTGTTCCAAAGTTGTGGCCGTTCAAAGTGATTCAAAGTGCCTTTTTATCTTTTTCTTAACAGGTCAGGTAAATGCACATTGTATTTAACGTGTTCCTGGCATCCACATATTTTTAACATTGCCTGATTTTTACCCACGTGTGCTATGTCAGCAGCCAAAAATGATGGGAATCGATTTTCATCCTCTTACGAATGAAATATGTGGGAACTCTTTCCTTTTATGTGATATGGAGGATGTCACATTTATCTTAGGTTAAGCAATTCAGTGACACTTTCCTTGCTGCCTGGCAGTTGAAAACAATGAAACGACACCTAGCCTTCTGGGTTGGCTGATGGCAAGTTTTTTTCTTTTCGGACAGGTCACCCTCTTGGATTGCACAGCTCGAGTAGCAAGTGGGATGCCGGAAATCCTGCCAGCAATCTCTCCACAGTAGCAATTATGCCGGTGTCTGAAGAGGTGCCTCTTACGGCTTTTACTCTGGAGCTCAAGCATGCTCTCAGTGCTGTGGGTAAGAAATGTTTACATGTTACATGCTGCTTATCTTTTTAGAGAGGTATGGCCAGGTACCTGTTGTTAGTCAGAGGTGGATTCATGCGGCATCGGGGGGGTAGTGGTACAGCAGTGCTCAGGATCAGCCTTTTTCATGGCCTCTTGCTTCTCTGTTCCCATCCCTAATGTGCATTTGATTTTAGTGGAAAACTTCGTGGCCTTAATGACTCAGAAATATTAGCCAATCTGTCTGGCCTCTCACCTTGGCTACCATCAGCGCTCCTAAGGCTGCAGGCACTCCAGTGGACAAACACCACCACCAGTGCACCCTTCCCACAGTGCCTGTCTGAGAGTCTGATTCTCTCTCTCTCTCACGTGCGAGAGTCTTTCAGGCTTCCTCAGTTGTACAGCTTCATCCAGCAAAGGATTTCTTATGCAGTTTTCTTTTGTTGAGGTAACGCAGTGAGTGGTAAGCGTAAGACTTGGTGGAAGAGGCTTGTGGAGGAGATCCAGGTTGGCACTGGAAGTCCAAACTTAAGACTTTAAATCATTGTCCCATTTGTTGCCAGCTTGTTTCTCTGCCTGGTGCTCACAAAACCATGTACCCAGCTCACAAAACCATGTACTCAGCTCACAATTGAGTCATTAATTGCTTTATCAATTGGTGAAGTTGTGTGTGCAAGTTCCAGTTGCTCACAAAACCATATCTTCGATTCACAATTCAGTTCACGCTCGGTACTAGTTTGACATTTCCTGAACATCCTCTTCTCATCCTCGTCTACTATCACAGATCTCTTGAGTAAATCTCCTGTAGTCCTTTGATGAATTGTTAGTCTGCTTTCTCACGGCTTATTATTTTGAAAAGTACAGGTTACATGATGATTGAGGTATAACCACTTACATTTATTGGTTATTTCCTTTTTGACCTTAAGGGTATCTGGAGCTGGCCCTTATTATTCTGCTTAAAAAATCTTCTAGGTGAGCAGGCACAAGAAAAAGCTGTCGATGCTTGAACTCTTTCACCTTTTGAAATATGAATTTGTATGCAGCTTATGGTGGAGATGTGTTACAGCGAGTACTAATTTGTGGGTGTTTGAAGATTCCTCTGGTTTTCAGAGGGCAGAAGAATTTTCCATCCATAACGGAGCACAGATCTCAGCCGTAGCTATGTTGCTAATGGGTACTTCTTATGGATTGCTGCCAGCTTGTTTTGATGTGTGACAGCGCTAGGAGCCTGTAAATAAAACAAACAAAAACTTAAGTATGTAGATGGCCTGTTCAGCATAAAAATAACCATTCTAGTCGAAAGCAACTAGAACGTAACAAACGAGGGGTTTTGTTGTGATCATTTGGCCTTTCCTCGTTCACCCTTCTTTTTTCTTTTCTTTTCCTAAACTGACGTCTGTGTCGTGCTTGGCAGCTATAGATGGTACTATACAACCTTGGCATCTGAAGTTCTTGCCAAAATGGAGCAGACGGCTGCAGTGGGAAGAGGAGAGTGTTGTGTGAAAACACAGCTAGCCATATGGTTCAAAACACAGCTGGTAGACCAAGCGCTCTGCCCTCGATAGCCTCTGTTCGGCGGGTCAGCCCATTGCTTATTCAGCCCCACAACGCTTGGAGACAGTGCTTAACCTTCTGCCAGCGCTTTACTGTGCGTGTTTACATACTGTACAGTGCTGAGGGTTTTTTCATGCAGGCTGCATTTTTTTTCTAATTTTTTATTATTTTTTTTTTAGCAGAAGCCACATTCTCTCTTTTTTTTTTTTTTTTTTTTTTGGTAGTTTTTTTTTTTTTTTTTTTTTTTTTTTGTTTATTCCTTATTGGTGCGTGACAAAGTGCTCTTGGTGCTTTGCCAGATGGTGCGTTGCTATGAGGAAAGAGTTTTTGGAATGATTTTTCTTCTGATTTCTTACATCAAAAAATGAAACGAGTAGTAAAGTCAGTGCTGTGAAGCAAAACTTCGGTTTATTTTTAGATTGTCTTGGTATTCACCTGGCGGTTAGAACTGTGTCCGTTTTACATGTGGGGAAATGGAAACGTTAGGTGACAAGTTCTGCATTAGGGCCTTGGCGAGCAGCTCGTGTATCGGAGCCTCGTGCCTCTGCCGCCTGAGCGCTTACCTGCTTCTAACTTTCAAATTGGCTGATTGGCACTTGGGGTTTGGGTGTGAACTGCGATTAGACCTTAAACGGATTTATGGGAATGAGAGGTGTTATTTAATATGCTTGAGAAGGCTTAATTGAAAACCTTTCTCTTAAGGAAGTCTCTTTCAGTGCCTATGTTCCTGATATTGAAAATAAGGGGTTTCACTGTGTAGATTTGCTGCTATTAGCATGTTTTTGTTGTTTATCCCTTTGGTTTTTCTGGAACAAACTTTTTGTTTAATTGTAAATTGTAATCAGATGTTGCCATTTAACGCTTCGCTTAACATTTGGTCCATATTGTTTCATTGCTCTGGGCTTGAAATATTTTCCAGAGCAGTGGAGGGTAGCCTTAGTATGCGGGGTGAAAGCAGTTGTTTTTAGCTTTCTTTTGCAACTTGATATATCATTTTAGAAAATTCCTTACTCTTCCCGTGAACATTAACTTGGACGAATATTGCAGTGATGCCTCAAATCCCCGTGCTGCAGGTTGGAGACAAGGGGGTAGAAGAAATTAGGAGGACGCAGGCAGCAATAGCGAGGTCACTGGAGGAATCGTGCCGAGGTACACGGGCAGGGGGTGATCAGCCGCTGCCGTCCTGGGGAGGAGCCTGCCCTCGCTGCAGGCTGCCCCTCGTCCCGGGGGGAGCGGTCGGGATGCAGGCCGGGTTGTAACGCAACCTGCAAAATTAGATTAGGGGATGGTTTTTCTTTTCCTGGAACTGGCATTCGAAGGCTACTGGCAGTGCTCGGAGTTGGAGCTGGTTGCAGGGTAATCTATTTACCAGGATTTTTTTTTTTTTTGGTAATTTTTAACTGCTTCCATCTTATTAAAAGAGTATAAAAATAATGACAAATAGAATATCTCAGTCTGATAGTGGAAACTTTATAACACCATGAATTAATATATACTGTCCACAAGAATCGGAAAAGTATTCAGAATCTCCCTGCCCCCCGCCCCAAAAGACGTTTGCCTGTAATGAGGTGGGACTTACTGGTTTGGTTGCTTGATTCTATTGTGTAGGTTTAATTATATTTTTCTGGAACACCTGACGTGACCAGACTGCTCTCCATACCGGGCTTTCTGGGCCCCCGAGTGGGCTGGCCGGGTTATGCTGCATTCTGCACGCCGGGAGCATCAACATGTGGTAGCACCCACAGCTTTATCCAACCAATTTGTGCTGGTTTCTTTGAGATTTGGTGTTTCTGTGGTTTATGATAATTCAGATATTGTCTCTGGACAGTGTGGTTGTGTCCCAGTTAAATACTGAGGGATGTTCATGTTTCCATGGTGTTTGTTCTGTTAAAAGCTGGATGGTGAAGCAGATACTTGGTATCTGGCAGCAATAACTCTACATGAATCTGCCTTCATCTTGAGACAGGTATAAATGTAAAATATGATCCGAGCATTGAGGAGAGAGCAGGAAAGTCCTGCATGGTGAACCGGAGGCTACATCACTGCTTCCTCACTCCGTTTGCTTGTACGCTTCAGTGTAAAAGCGCTTTCTTTGAATCTTGGCCTTTGGGTCTCCAAAGAAAAGGATGTAGAATATAAAACTTCCAAAAAGCAGAGACGGAATTTTCCACTTCTGAACTGGAGTGACATGAAGGTGGGCAAGTTTTACTGCTGTGCCAAGTTTCAAGTTAGGATAACCATGCCGATGAATTCTGGTCAAGGTCTGTGATGTCTCTTTTTATTATTAATATTTTTCCCCTTAATCCTGGTAGAACTGAGAGCATCTCTTATCAAAAAGCTCTTCTGCAGTAGATTTTTAAAAAGTATTTGCCTAACTGTTTTTTTGTTCTTTTACTGAGACCGGCTAAATGATACCACATGGCTGTGCAAATTCTGATTATATGTGGGAGCCTTCTGATCGTATATAATTTCAAACTGAAGTAGAGAGGGATTCAAATCCAACATATGTGTCTCTCTCCTTCCTTTCTGCCCTTTAAATATAAACTTTCTTTTAATTTCTAAAAATGTATAATTTATTGGAAAGCTCACTGAAATAGCTTTACTAATAATTTATTGGAGTTTTTAATTGTAGTTCTGCCTGAATTTCCCTTCTCTACACACAGATTAGACTGAAATGTTAAGTGTTTAATGTGGTGCCTGGACCCTGGCACAACTTGGTATTCTGTGCTGGGAGAGATCTTCTGACACTGGGACATCAAACTCATTTATCAGTTCTGTCTCCTTGACACATAATTTTGTAGACTTTTATTAGGCCAAATATAAATTGTCTTTTGATGAAGTCCAGGCAAGTGAGTTTGCTGTGCCAAAATTTTTCCACAGTGCATTGTCATGGTTTAACCTCAGCTGGCAACTGAGCACCGCACAGCCGCTCGCTCACTGCCCCCTCCTCGGTGGGATGGGGGAGAGAATCGGAAGATTAGAGCAAAAGCGAGAAAACTCGTGGGTTCAGATAAGAACAATTTAATAATTGCTATAGAATAAAATACTAGTAATAATAATAATAGTAAGAAGAAGAATATACAAAGCAAGTGATGCACGATGCAATTGCTCACCACCCGCCGACCGATGCCCAGCCAGTCCCCGAGCAGCGGCCCCCCCGTCCAGCTTCCCCCAGTTTATGTACTGAGCTTGACGTCCCATGGTATGGAATGTCCCTGTGGCCAGTTTGGGTCAGCTGTCCTGGCTGTGTCCCCTCCCAGCTTCTTGTGCACCTCCAGCCTGATCAGTCGGCAGAGCATGGGAAGCTGAAGAGTCCTTGACTAGTGTAAGCACTGCTCAGCAACAACTAAAACATCGGTGTGTTATCAACATTGTTCTCATCCTAAATCCAAAACACAGCTCTGTACTAGCTCCTAGGAAGAAAATTAACTCTGTCCCAGCCGAAACAGGACATGCATTTTGGACATATCTTTTTGTGTGAGTATTTTTTCCAGGTGAGGTGGATTTGCGACCACTTCTGACCATCAGAGATCAGTTCTGGATCTCTGGACCTCTGATTTCTCTGGGCAACTTTTTGTCCATGTTTTATTAGACTTAGAACTAGGATATCTGTATTCTCACTCCTGCATATCTTATGAAATTGGTGTTATGTGGAAAAAAATTACCAGAGTGAGTACCACGCTCATCTTTGGAAAGAAAGGAAGAGTTTTATGTCTCATGTGTGATGCTTTATGTCTCCTTACTGGGGCAGGGCTTGAGCTTGGAAGCCTTGCTGAAGGGCTTTCTCAACCCTTTTCTTGAGTGCCTTTTATTCTTAAAAGTTCAAATGAACCAAATCTCTGGTATTTGCCAACATTTTTTTCTCCTCACTTCTCTTTCACGGAATTGTAGTGCTGTACTGAAAAACAGATGACTCTGGAGTACCAATTTAGATGCTCCATGAGGTTTCCCAATGAATCGTGATCCTCTGTGCCTGGGGGTAAGACCGCTGCCATGCAGTTTTCTCACCTGAAGCACATAAAAGCCGGGATTCAGAATCCCAGTGAGTTCACTGAAAGAAAAGTCCCCAGGGGCTATTAAAAGTCACCACCTCTGGCTTGAGAAATTCATGAACTGGGAATTGCTGGAGGCTCGGAGAATGTTATTAAGTTTTCCTTGCTCTAATATTCTTCCCCAGCAATCTGCTGCTGGTTGCAGTCAGAGAGACACTATTGGGCTTAGATAAATATTTAATGTTACCTCATATCACCTCTCCTACGTTCTTAACTTCGAGCTATTCACCCCGTGTCTAATCCTACTGGAAGAGAACAGTCCCTGAAGGGCGCAGGCGGCTGCTGGAGGATGGAGGGATGTTTTCACGATGCCAACTGCAGCTGTAAATTGCCTGCGAAGCTGATGTCAGGTGTGGAGAGAGCGTCACTAGCTGATGGTGTGTAACTATGATAATGCATGTTGAGGATGCGGTAACACATCATCTTGGACATTGGTGTGGCTGTTTGAGGGGTATGTACTTGAGAATGATTTTTACTACTTTGTTGCTCTCAGCAGTTTAGTTTAAATAACACTTTTGGTCGTTCTGTTTTATGCACTTGAGAACACATATGTTGGTGTTCTTGATCACATTAATGGAGGGTTATTTAATGGTTGATTAATTGGGAGAAATTGGAAGTGTAGAGCAGATGGTTGTTATTTCTGAAGCAAAACAGAGTTGGTTCAGTTGGAAGCATCGCCATGTTCTGTGCTGGGGATGAATAAGGGTCTGGGTGGCTTCATCCTGCACTGCCGGCGTGCAGAGGGGATGCTGGGCAGACTCCTCCCGAGCCGGCACAGCTGTGTGTCTGTCTGTACACATGTGTTTGTGTCATATACTGTGAACTGGTTCTTTTCCAAATACAAAAGTGAGGTAAGTGGACATGATTTCTGAAGTCATATGCCTCTCCAAGGCTCTTTTGATGCTCGATGGGGATGTGTTGTCCCCATTCAAGATATCTGTGGGTGAAGCAGCCGTCACCTTGACTAACGTAAAGATGCAGCCCAGCTCTCCAAAGTCTGCCTCTCGCCTTGTATAAAAGGTGTTCTGGCTGGCTGGGTCGCTGGGTTTAATGGTTTCCCCTTAGGGCATGTGCCCCCAGTGCCTCAGATCAGCACGGTGCACTCCAAGCTCCTTTGCTGATGTTCCTGGATCTCAGTGACCGGCTGCAGAGAGGTAACAGGCAAATGCAGAGGTGGAGCACTCTGTTGCCTCCTTGTCGTTAGTCTCTCTTACTTGGCATTTTTATTGTATTCCTTAGCTCATTTTACATTCCTGGCTGTTTGTCTTTGCCTACTAAACTTCCACTGTCGTAAAGCTTTGTAAGTCACATATCCTGGAAGAATATTTGGTCTACATATCATTTCTATTTTGCTGAGAACTTTCGACACATTAATGAACAGAAATGATAACTCTGCTGTTGAATGCTTTTTCAAAAGTTACCTGCCCTCTCTCCCTTGCTGTCTTCATAGCATGCAATGTCGCAAGTATTTCTTCTGGGAGACCTTTCTTAATCCCAGTACCTCATCCAGAGCTGTGCTAGCCCAACTGTTTGTGAGGCTGAATGGTGAACCGGATCAAAGACTCTGCCAATGTTAAAAATTAAGTGGTAAAAACCCCCAGAAGCATTGGGTCTGTTCCCTGCAAACAGACGGTTCAACGAGCACAAACGGAGGAGAAGCACAGATGCCGGAGTGAAGGGCAGGTTAAACCAGTTCAGGTCTTGAAATGCTTATTAACTAATTCCCTCTACTTTGGACTTGTTGCTTTCACAGGAACCAACTACCATAAACTTTATTGGAGGGTGAGGAAATTAAATTCTACTCTCAAGTCATCCTCCTTTCTGTGCTTTCTTTCCAGCTTTTACTTTTTATCTTTTGGTCTCCACTTACGGGATATTTTTGTCCATTTTTGTTTGCTCTTCCTTCATCATCAGTGTAACAAAGAGCAAACGTTATTTGGATGTTTGAAAATACAACATGAAAAAGCATACTTCTGAGGTTTTTTTCCAAGTCTAACACTAAACTATGTTAAAACAGAGTGAAGTCTTCGCAGGAGGAATTGAGCATTGTGGGGGAAATGAGTTGGCCCTGAAGGTCAGGATGGCCAGCTCCAGATACTGTGCTTGTGGGTTTTGCTTTTTGAGCATGTAAGTGTGAAATTATGACCTTTTACCATGTTGTTCATTCATGGTTCCTTGATTTTTACTAAACACGTTAAGCCATGCTGCTTTATTAATGCCTTGAGAGACCTCACATAATTGTTTTGTTATTTCGTACATAAATTTCGGTTCTTTATTAAGGAAAGAATGAAGGATTACATTATGAAAACATCAATACAAAGCGACTGTTCTTTCATGTTTTGTAAATGTGAATTTCCCTCTCAATATGAGACAGATAATCTTTTCTTTAGGTATGAGGTTAATCCCTTAAGTTTTCTTTTCTTTGCTTTTTTGTGTTTAGCTACAGTTATTCTGCAACCTCCATCACATACGGCATGTATTGCTGCTGGTGAAATAGAATTGCTAATAAGAAAAATAAACTGAAGTGCCTACAAGAAACTTTATGTGCATCAAAATTCATCTCAGATACAATGTTGTTGCCAGATGCGTGTGTTTGCCTATCCCTGTAGTGGAAGTGGTGTGAATCGGACTGTGCCGTACAGATTTGGGAGTCTCTTTCTCCTTGGGGCTGGTAGTGGTATAGGTTCCTGTTGGCGTGTTGAATAAGAACTAGTACTACAGAGAGCTGTAGGATTCATCTGGGGAGTTGGTTCAGTGCAGGATGAACAAATGATGTATTTCAGTAGGTCAGTGAAATAGCTTTTTTCTTTGAAACCAGATTCCTGGGCAATGGTTGCAAGAGGTACGTGATATTCTGAATGTTGTGTTTGTGAAAATGCAGCTGCAGTAGAAACCGTCATCCTATGTGACACGGAGGAATGCGATAAAAGAGAACTTGTAGGTTGCGACTAATGCAGTAACAGAGCTCTGGGAATGTGGAGAATGGGAAGATGTTGTTGTAGATAAGTGTGAAAATTTTTGTGAAGGCTTTGTGCCAGCTCTTTCTTCTACAACTCTGATGAATGCACCGATCCATCATGATCTTCAAAGCAAATTCACGGAACTGCATTTGTTACAGCTACACTTTCTCACTACAGTCTGTCAGGAGCAGAATGGCAGGTGTTCACATGTGAAACTTCTTGTTCTTCCAGGTCCTGCTTTGCTGCTCACCAGTGATAACATCAAACAGCGACTTGGTTCTGCTGCGCTGGATAGGTACCTGCCCTCATTACTACTTAGGAGACAATGCAGAAAGATACTATGCTGGTCTTATAAATATACAGTGTTTGGGAATAAAATCCTGTGTTCTAACATATATTGTGCTTTCTCATCAAGGTGCTTGAGACAACAGTGTTTCAAGAGTATTTGGTTCAAATGTGGGTGGCTTTTTCCCATAGTTACTTTCTCACTTGTGAAATTGGAAAAGCTGAATTGCTCCACGTGGGTATAGTGTACTCATTCTTAGGGGTGCCATGGAAGTCTCACTGAAGTAGGCATCACTGCATCCTCTTTCCTCTGTGTATATATCTAATGGTATAAATAATGGAGAAATAAAGAAAGCGTGAGCCTGGAAATGTGGGCAGATAAGGTTCTTAGACTGGACAAGGAAGAGATGCAGGTGTCTGATGCCCTTCAGATTTTCTGCTTGACATGTAAGATTTCTCTCTACTCTGTCAGGAGCTGTGATATAAAACCATTTGAATTTTTTTTTTTCTTTCTTTTCTGTCCCCAGTATCCATGAATACCGACTAACTAGCTGGCTGGGACAGCAGGAGGATATTCACCGTATTGTCCTCTACCAGGCAGACAGCACCCTTACTCCCTGGACTCAACGCTGCATCCGGCAGGCTGACTCCATTTTAATCGTCGGACTGGGAGACCAGGAACCTACTGTTGGAGAGGTGTGGAAATAGCTCCTTCCCATATTTGCAGTGTTAACAGTCCAGATCAAAGAAGGTTGTTTCATACTCATGAATTTTCCTGGGTTTAGTGAAGCATAAATAATGAAATATTCCTGAGAAACGTGTATTATAAATAGAAAGAGAACTGAATGAGGATCCTCTGAATTGGCAAGTTTTATGTAGAAGTATTTCCAGCTAAGTTCTTTTCCTCTAAAGAGTCATTTTGGCCAATGGTAAATCAAGTCAAATTGCTTTGAAGCTTTGTGTTTCTGTCCAGAATTTCTTTGCAGGATATCCAGATAGAGAGACAAATTCTTTTCTGCCTGGATGGAATTCGTGGCGTGCCCCTAGGAAAAAGTAGATATAAATTGTATTGTATGAATAATTTAATACATTTTATTACAGATTGTAAGCTGTATTTTTTTTGCCCCTTGCTATCTATTTTTATTTTTGATATTTTATTACCAAAGCTCATAAGGCACATAAATTCTGCAAGAAATTTAAAAATGAGGTCACGAGTGGGTTTTTTAGGATTGTGAAGTGCTGAGTCTGACCTCCGAAGAGCCTGGGACTGGTACCATCTGCAGCGTTCTTGTGTGTCACTTTGTGTTGGTTCTTCATGACTGTATGTGGGAGGCAGGAAGCACAGTAAAAGCAAGTCGCCATCGGTTGCCTAAAACAACAAAAAAATAAAATAAGGAATGCAAGGAGTAAAAAGTGATCTGATTGGAAGTGAAAGAACAACACATGCTGAACATTTGTAGGCTTAAATATGACTTGGGAAGCAATCTCATTTTGCATGAACAGCGTGTGTCTGTGCTATGCATTTAATGGTCTACGTTTTAGGTAAAAAGCATTCATTTTTAAGCAGTCAGGTTTGAATCTTTGTCTGATTTTAGACTTCTGTATGCCATGTAAGCCCACAGCTAACAGCTTCTTTGAGGGTTCTTGGTGTGCATAGTCACCTGCAGATTCAGATGGGAATAGGGGTCAGATGTGTATATATATATGTGTGTGTGTATGTACAGATACGTATTTCACAATACAGTACTCTGTTAAACTGATACTGGAGCAGTAAATACCTGACGCCCCCATTCCTTTGGTGTGTGTAATGTGCTGTAGCTGGAGAGGATGCTGGAGAACACCGCGGTCCGAGCCCAGAAGCAACTCGTCCTGCTCCATAAGGAGGATGGGCCTCTCCCTTCCCGAACTGTGGAATGGCTCAACATGCGGAGCTGGTGTTCTGCTCATCTGCATCTCCACTGTCCACGCAGAGTCTTTTCCAAAAGAAGCTTGCCCAAGCTGGTAAGAGATCCCTCCTTTGGTGGCTGGTCCTTTAGCTGTAGTACCTTTCTTGTAATCCATCTACCAAAGGTGATCCGATATAATGTTATTACATGATATTCTGATGTGCAATTGACTGTTACACAGATAATGTTCTCTTAAATCTGTTTGGCCTCAATTTACTATAGGAAACATAGGGATAAGGGGCTCATATCTTCCTTATGGGTGCATACTTGGCTTGGCTGAAGACAGTAAATACTGTCTCAAGGTCATATTGATAGGTGTAGAGTCCTTTTCACTGGGAGGATCCCCATGCTTGTGAAAATCATGCTAAAGATAAAGCAGAGGCAGGCTTGGGATGCTTCCCAGTAACTTCAAATCCTTGTCAAGAAAAAGAAATAGCTGCAAAGAAAATACTGTACTACGATGAAATTCTCCGAGCTACTATGAAAGTACGAGAGATGCATACGATCAGTAGAACTGTTTGGATAGTTCATTAACCCTCTTTTTGTTTGAAGACCAGCTATCCACTTTTTAACAGTCTGCTATTGGCTGGTAGTGTAGACTCTACCTTGCCTTTAGAATGACCATCTTCTCCCTCTCTTCTGCAGATAGAGATGTACGAACGTGTATTCCAGAAACCACCAGACCGTCACTCTGACTTTTCTCGCCTGGCTCGTGTTCTGACTGGAAACGCCATTGCACTGGTCCTTGGGGGCGGAGGAGCAAGGTAGGTGGCGTATCCTGGGCATGGTGGTGCATTGCTACCAGATCCTAGAGCACCACTGTCACTGGGCTGCGACAGATTCTTCAGGGTAAAATCAGCACTGTTCTGTAAGTAGCATTTGGGGAAGACACTGAGGAGTTGCTTTTCTTACGCAAACTTAACCTGCTGTGTGGATTTGTGCTTGGATTTCTGCAGAAGGAACATGAGTGTTTCTGACCTCTTGAGACCTCTCATAAGTTGGGCTTAATACCAGGAGATGACCAGGGCACTAAATATGACTCTTCTTTCTTTTGTGGGCCTACACTATGGATTTTTTTTCCCCCTGTGGATTCTTATATTAGAAAATGGCTCACAATATTTCAAAGGCCCCCAAAGCTCTTCAAATTTTGAGCAGCAAGAGGAATTATGTCCTCTAATGGACAAATGTTCTCTTTATAATCACCCAAAACCCCAGGTACCGATACACTTCTTTCAGCTGTACTTTACAGAAAGATTATATTTTTGCAGACGTGGGGGCAAGGTGTGTGCTGAACACTCTATTAGAATTCCATCTGAATTCCTGGTGAGCTTTGGAAAGAAATTATTACTGACGTTTTTCTTTGGAATCCCTTTCTACTTTGAGAGTTGAGACAGAATTTAGTCGCCCTTTGTCTCAAGAGCGCGCCATCTTTGTTGTCTTCATCACCATGTTCTAGAAGCCCTTCTTTAAAACAGTGCTTTGACAAACTGCTCTCAAAAATAAAAAGTATAATTTGCACATAGTATGTGTATTTAAATCCATGGAAATATCACATTTTTGTCTTCGGGCCAGCGCGTGCTTTGGGGGGATTATTCGCTACAGTAAAGGTTAGAGCTCCTTTGTGACAACTTGTTCTGATTAGTCACTTGATGCTGAGACAGCCACTGCTTTGGCTGTTTCTTTGAGTGTCTGCAAAGATGCCTTTATCCTGCTTGCTTTCACAGTTTCCTCACCTAAGATGATTTCAATATTTCATTTCTGAGATAAGCACTATCCTGTGGAGACACAAAGTAAGGCAGAGGAGGGGAGCTTCTACTTAATCTGGGTATCTCAGGAGGCTTCTGATTGACTGATGCAAAGCACTCGTGGTGTGGTGGGGATTTTTGATTGTTGTTTTTTTTGTTTGTTTGTTACAAGCTATCTGGTATCTCTGTCTTTTCTGAAGCCTGTGTCACGCTAAAATATGTGCACTTCTATATTTCTGGCAGTACATTTTGCTCATTCCTTTCCTTTCTTCCTTCTGTAAACACTGCTGTAATTTTTGCCAAACTATTTATTTTTTTTGTTCTACTACTTAATTTGCAAGCTACCACCTGCTGGTTTTCAAGAGCAGAGGTAAGAAAGAGCAGGATTATTGAGCCTGTTTGTTGGTCCTGTGTTGTCCTCCTCCGCAA
>NW_008825051.1:1087118-1092425 GCF_000699105.1 Pygoscelis adeliae | reverse complement strand
CTGTGTTGGCTTTAGGATTTCGGGATGCACACCGCCCATTCAGCAATGTGACCATGTCCCATTGTCCATTAATTTGCTCATTTTTGCATCCATGCAACATGGAGGACTTTAAGAGGATTAAATGGCAGAATGGATAAATACGATAATTTCTTTTCTCTGAAACCCTATTTATGTCATGGTCTAAAATGCTTTTTCTGGGGGTTCAGGCTGGCACGTGGAAGGTGTCAGCATTGTGCTTCCAGTGGAGAGGTACTTGTATGCTATTTCTGTAATTGAATTGTCATCTAAATTGTGGTTAGGTGAAGGATTGGGATTTTTAAAAAAATCATTTTCGAAGTGAGAATATAATTAAGACTCTGGGGAAAGCATGGAGTTACTCTGAACTCTGTAAAAACCTGCCTTGGGAAGGTTCACAGGTCAAAGTAAGTTCTTAGGTCCCTATCTCTACTAACAAAGGATTTTCAAGAAATTATGCACTAGGTACTTAAAATCATCTGTGATTAAAGCCCATTCTGGCTAAAAACATCTTGATGTGTCGCTGCACAGACTCTTGGTAGTTAGCGTAGCCTTGGGATAATATGCTACACAAAGTAACCTCCTACCTTGTTCTAGAAGCATGAATCATACTGGTCACAAAAAAACAGAGAGAGCTCATAGTTACAGGGTGCTGGCTGGTGGTTATTTCTGTTAAAGGTAGCGTGTTCTGTGACTCCAGTACTATCAATTATTTAGTTGTTATTTTGGGAATGTTTGTCTGGCTTCCCTGTGACAGTTAGTTTGGGAGGTTTTACCAGAGCAGCTTCCTAGTAATTATCTTTGTGGTTTGTCATGACAAAAGGCGCATAGGAACTAAAGGTTTTCTTTCTCTTGTGAGTATAAAAATAAAACAAATCGAAGTGATACAGTTCTAAAATTATAGTGGTTTACTTTTGTTAAGTGCTAACTTAATTTCAGTTAGAAACATTGTGGAGTTTGAGGGAAGGAAAGGGGATTTGCGTTTAGAAAAATAATACCTTTGAAATGTAGTTGCAAGAATAATGACACATCAAACCCTGCAACAAAGGCATAAACACTCCCATAAATCATTCTCATGACCTTTAGCTATCCCACGTACAGCCCACCCTTTCTTTGGTTTTCTATAGTTGTCTTAGCAAAGCTGTTTGAAAACTATAAAATTTATGGGGAGTAAATAATTAATACAGAAGCATCTGGGAATCCCTAGGGCTTTGGGAAAAAAAAAAAGGGTCGTGCTGTTTCAGAAGACTGACTTAAGCAAAATTGTGATGACAAGCTTTGTTGTTGATTATAATGTCGTTATTCTAGGAGTGAATTTCGTCCAACGTGCCTATTCTACATAGGCATAATGGGAAAATACAAAGCATTAGCCCTGTTCCAGTTTGGTTATTTTGACGAGAGGCTGTATTTGCAGTAACACATATGATACAAATACATCATGTGTGTAAAATATACTTGTTGAGAAGGAAAGAGTTATTGTTAACTGAAGTTACTTGCCTTTTTTGGATGTGCTGTCTAAAATAAGGCATAATAATCAGCTGCACGTTCATGCCGGGAATGAATGGACGTGGTGCCAGAGACCTTCACCAGCTGGTGCTCGTGGAGTCTGCACGTCCTGCCCCGTCTGCTACGTGATGCACGGGTGGACGGGGCTCTGCAGCACACTGTGCCTTTCCCTTCTCTCCGCTGCCCTTTCCTTCAGGCAGAGCATTTAAGCCTTCCCTGAGGAGCTGCTGAAGGATATTTGTAGATATTTCATCAGGGCATCTTTTCTTTTCTCCTTTTTCCATTTAGTTTTCTCCTCTAACTTATTATTTCACCTCAGCTCCTGACATGTCAAGTAGTTTTTTTCCACAGCACTTTCTTGCTGACTCTAAGGATTTGACTCAGACTCACGCCTTTTCATTTTGGGCAGTTGGCCTGTTTCATCAACTTGTTCTTTCTGCCTGTTCTTTTTTATTTTCAGCTCTGGTCCTCTGAAAAGGGAGGATAAAAGCAGCAGCGTAGGAGAAGCAAGTTATGCCTTTCTTGTTATGGAGATATTTGCGTCTGATGAACCCACTTGTTGCCTTATCTGTCTGTCTGTGCTCCTGAAGCCTGTGCTGTGTGCAGGGTGCTCACGCTCCATGCTTTTAGAGAAGGCCAAACATGCAGGTCCATCTACCCCCTGGTCAGATGGACTTACTGGCTGTGGCGCTGAGCCTGGTTTGGACCTCTGTGCTCCTTAAAGCCTGGCTTTATGTTCTGATTTGATGGCTTTACCCAGTGATGAAAAGACTAGAAGAGTGCCCAAGAGGCAGATCTCATAATTATTCTGCTCTGAGGAGATCACATTTGCCTTCTGCACCCTCAGCGTTTGACTCCAAGACCCCTGATTGCACGAAGAATAAAACAAGGAGGCTTTACTGTCGCTGCATCCGTTACGTTTGGCTGCAACTCCGGTTCATTCAGGCAACTCTGAGTAGAAACCTGCTTATCAGTCTTGCTTACCTTCTCTGCCACCAGACACTGGTCCCTTGGCACTGCTGTTCATCCAGAAGGCGCAAAGAGAGAATTTGTTTGTGCTTAGTCTGCACTGGGACAAAGACTTGCAGCTTATGAGTAATCCCTGGCATAGTCAGGTTGGGCAAAGCCACGTTCTGCAGTTGGAAGGAACCAAGGGACGTACAGCTCAGATTGTCATATATACATGGGTCAAGCGAGGAGAAGGTGCATCTCCCAATGCAGGTACAAGGAACTCTTATTTGAAGGCTGGGTCCAATGTGGCAGCACGTTGAGAGGTTTCCCAGCTGTCACTGTGCCCCTTTGTGTTTCTGAGCAATCGTGGTAGAGAAGGATTGATGAAAAGCTCCCAACATAGCATAAGGAAAAACTTGAAACAGTCACTTTGAGAACTTTAGAGGATCATATTCCTTTTCTGAATGTTGATGCGTGCTTTTAGCATGCAAGTTTGGCTAGGAGATGAGGAGCCCTTGCATATGAACAAACTCTGTAGCGCTTTTCCTGCTCCATCTTGTTTAAAAAGGAATTTAATTTCAGCATTGATGACCTGGCCTATCCATGTAAAACACTTGAAAGCAAGTATATGCTGTGCCGTAAGATACTGTATTCCTACTATAGTGTCTTTGCACGTTGCTGTCCTCTGGGGCAGAGTGCCTTCTGGGGAGCTCCCGACCGCCTTTAGCAGATGAAGGGACGTGTTGCTGATGTTCCATGGCCTGTAACACAGTACTTTAATTACAGTCTCGGCAGTTAAGTGGTATCATGGCATAAGCGCAGAGGCTGAATTTGCAATATGCTCGTGTGAGGAGTCAGAAATGATTAATAAAGATAGTAGTATGTTTTGGGGTTTGTTTTGGTTTTCTGTCTTGTTTGTTATTCTAACTTGGAGAGGAGCCTTAAAACGTACAAAAATCTTGTGGTCTCATCCCAGATGAGGGCAGGCTGATTCTTAATTCTGTCTTCTTCCCATGATAATTGAGGACAGGAGGTGTTTTGTGGTTACCCTGTTATTTAGTTGCTTGATGCTTCTTGCTTAGTTAGATTTTGCCATCTTAATTCTGAGAAACTTTCGCTTCTTTATTGCACGATGCAGATCTTCAGTGTTTGGCAAGAGGATACACTGCAAGCAACAGAAATTCTGCTTTCACCTCCTGTGAAATTCTCATCAGCTTTTTTCTGAGAGAAGCTATGAAGTCACTGTTTTCTTTCCCTTGCTTGAACTGGTTAAGGAAAAGTTGACAAGCTGCCAAAATTAATGAACATGCAAATACTCAGCAGCATAACATGATAATGCAACGGTTGGACTTATTGCGGCAATGTGCTGCAAGGAAGGGATGTTAGAAATCAAACCGTTTCTTTTCTGGGGCTGTTGTTAGCTCTACCGAAGACCAAGGTCAAACGGCAACGCAGGAAGGTCTGGTTTCCAGCACTGCTGCCGTGGAGAAGAGCACTGGGAGCTGTAGCTGTGCAAGTTATCTGGCGACTGAGATCCCTTCCGGGCTGTCATCTTTTGCTCCATGGTCTGCAAAAGCAAAGAGAAGCATGTCTGCTCCCTGAAAATAGGGAAGACTGCGCAGAAAATGTCTAAGCTTAGTGAGTCTTCTGGGGCGTAATAAAAGTGAAGGCTCCTAGGTCAGGACTGAGGTTTGGACGTCATGGGGTGGAGCCGGCTGGCTGGTAGTGCAGTGGTGGAGCTGACATTTCATAGCCCAGCTTTCAGCGTGTGATGAAACATCCGAGGAATAAAAAGCTGCAATTTGAGGTGGAAACGATGTTCCAATGACAAAGTGCTGTCCTCGGGATGGACAGTGTGCTCACGTGATGCAGACAACGCGCTTTCCATGCTGTAGCTTCTTTTCCTGCGGTGCAGGTGACAGCAGCGTTGTGGTTATGAAACCCTGATGTTCAATCTCGGGCAACAACAGAATCTCCTGGGGAGACTGCGTGAAGTTTTATGGTGCAGGTGCTTTGGATTCAGTTCCAGCAGTTAAGGAAGATTAATTCTTATTTCTCAACTAAGACAGATAACTAATGATATGAGGCTTTTTACTCCTATCAGTGGGAGAAGTGTGTGCGTGGACATTGTCTTAAAACTACCACTGCAGAGCTGCAGTACTTGAAATGGAGACGGTGGGCTCATAAGACCAATTACTATACCTCAAATACAGGGTAATAATTGGAAGCATGAGGGGAGTTGCTTTTTTAAACTATTAAACTTGACCACAAGCACCCAGACAATGTGCTGTTAAAAGATGTGTGGGGGGAGAGGGAAGGAATTTGCTGCCTGAATTCAGATGCTACCTCCAGAGGCATGCCCTGAAAATACTGTCATAAAGAACCCAGAGCAGTGTTTTTCCCTATGGGATCCTAAACGTACTCAACATAGAGATTACAGAAGGGATGAAAGAAAATCCCGTGGGAATTTCCTGGACTCTTGATGTTCCTCACGTAAGTTGGAACACAGTAAAAGTTTTTCGTCTCTTTTGCTGGGTTCAAAACTTCCCATAGACTGAGTCTAATGAGGGGCACTCCGAGGTACGAGGGACAGGGATCTGTGGAGCCCAAATGTGCTGGTATTATCAGTTCCTTATGCTGGAGAATAAAAGTAATGCTCGTCTTGAGAACTTGCTTAGTAATGTCTTCTCCGTGCTTCCATTCCTATCTAGATCGTATATAATCTATTTACCCTTTTTCTTTTTCCACCTGGCCATGTCTCTGTTACTCTATAAGTCTCCGTTTTCCCTTTCTGACACATCCAAGCCCTAAGATTACCCAGTTTCTTTGCACCCT
>NW_008825051.1:1061719-1087100 GCF_000699105.1 Pygoscelis adeliae | reverse complement strand
TCGTCTTTATATCTGCTCTCTAGTTCCTTCCTCAGTCTTTGCTCTCAAGTCCTCTTCTCACAGGACCTATTGCAAAAAATCTAGTTTTCCAACTACTTCTACCATACTGGGGGGTGTCCTTATTTGTCAACTTAACAGAAATGCACTTGGCTTTGAACTAATTCTTAGCTCATGCAGTGAGCTTCAGGACCGGACTGAATTTTGCAAAAAGATTGCTGATAGCAATGTTTAAGGTTGCCCTCAGTGGTTCATAATGGGGTACAGGTATCCCTTTCATTTGTTATCTCTATCTCACAGCGCTTAAAATTCACAGTAAAGAGGGCTGACAGCTTGAAAAATGTGTAAAAATTAGATTCTGATTCTTTGAAGTATTCAAAAAACACAGTCTGATAAAACACTTGTTCTGAAGTAAATTATGAAACAAAATTCTTGCTAAAACCATTGTTCTTCATTCTGACCTTGGCTAGGATAGTTCCGAAAGAGCAACAACAGCCTCTCCGAGGTGCGCGGGGTGTTGGTGGTGTCATGAGTTACTGCAGCGATTGAGGGGTAAATCACTGAAGCGAGGAATGGGCAGTCAGGATTTCACTTTGCTGGTGTTCAGCTCCAGACGTCGCATGGGCTTGAGCAAATGGCTTAAATGCTTATAACTTGTGTTCTCCTTTTGTAAAACGAGGTGTCTGCCATCTCAGCTTTGGCATCTGTGCAGGTCATCCTTTATAAATTGCTCTGAAGCATGGAAGAGAAGTATAAACCATTACCACCAGGAACTCTTTGGTTTTTAGGAGGGTATTGTTATCTCTAAATGTATATGGATTTATGTTCTCATCTCATGGGTTGGATGTGTCTGGGGATTTTGCCTGAAGCCTGACATCCAGCCCAGTTATTATGATGAAGTTAACTCTTTATTCCGGTGTACAGTGGCTGAGGAATAACCAGGCTGCTGGTAACCCTGTTTGTGTTGTCTGGGTACAGTGCCGAGACATGGTCAACATTTTTCCAGGAGCTGCTGAGATTTGAGAGTACTCTTGCCTGTTCTGGGCAGCAAAGAGCCCACACAAGCAAACCCTGTAGTCCCTAGCCAGCTCCGGGCAGCGCCAGCTCTGGTGTCTTCTCTCACAGTGCAGAGATGCTGTAGGAGAGGGGCTCTGGTGGAAGCCAACGGGTTCCTGAGTAGCTGCCTCTGAAACTGAGTCTGGAGGATGTGCCAGGTCCTAATCAGCTGAGGGGTGTGCATTTGCTTTCCTGGTATCGTGGAAATGTTAATGGCTGGACGTGTTGATGAGTGATCTTGTAGAGCTAATGTGGGTCCAGCACTGTCCTCAGGCAGGTGAGCAGCCTTGGTGGTGTGGAAAGCGGCGGTCAGTGGTGCTGGGCTCTGCTTGGGTTTGGCCAAGATCCCTGTCTCCAGCTTGGTGTCTGGCAGTCCTGTGCGGAGCCAGGCTGGCACAGATTGGGTCCTTCTGCACTCAGTTCCCACCATTTCCTAATTTCTACTTAGGCAAGATAAGAGTGAGGATTTTTTGCAATTCCTGTTTTTTTCTTTTTCTCTCCCCCTGATACAGCCAGGCAGCATCCATGAAATTTGTGTTTCATTTCCGATTGCTTGCTCAAGAAACTGAGATGGAATGTAAGAACTCTGCTTTCCTTTTCTATAGCAAGGCAGGTCTTGAAGAATATGCACTGCTAAAGGGATCCCATTCCTCATCCTGATGTTGCTGTAAAAGGTGTCAGGAAATGGAACTGAAATATGGAAGAAACTTGAAAAATGCTTCTTCCCTTCTTTTAAACGGAAGAATGAAGCTTACCGTCCAGCATCTGCAGTCTGTCAGTGGCCAGTAACTGCTGATGAAGCAAGATTTCTGCAGTATGGAAGTATCAAAATGATATGACAGAGGCTGGATCTGCTTTGTGTCATGAAAAAAAAAAAACCTGAATACTTGAAATATCCTTCCTCCAGTTCCCTTTCTTCAAAGTAATCTCTTTGTACACCAGGCCAAATTTATCTGTTGACATTTGGAAGGGCAGAACGTTGGCAGCCCCGAGGTTAATCCTTGTGACCTTTGCGTTAGTCAGCCTGCAGTCTTCAGCCTCCTTCACGTACGGTTAGCTTGCTGCTGTGGTAGGTGCATTTCAGAGGAAGGGAAGCTTTTTCATGATCTGGGTATGTTTGTGTGTGTGTAGATAGGTATCTGTATCACAGTGCACAGTGGAGTTGTAATTTTTCTTTATTATATCCCTTTTTGAAGCTCAGATTGATGTATGGGGGCTTCAGAGCTCGTAATTATTCATATAGGTGTTTGGAGAAGTGGCCTGTGCCCTGCGTGTTTGTGCTCTTGTCGTGAGCAGAGCATCCATTGCCACATGCAGATAAACCAGACCAAAATCTGAATTCCAGTGTCAGCCACGCAGTCAGGCTCCTGGATTCCCTGTGTCTTTCAAAAAGCAGATTTGATTTCAGGGCAATATCCAGGAGCTAAAATAACAGGGAAGAGTCTAAACTCTTTATCCTTAAAGGTAAAATTACACCTTTGTCTTGGTGTTTTACTTTTGGTCCTGTTTTGTGGAGGCCGAAGGAGAAAGACAAGGAATGTGGGCTTTTCCTTGGAAAAGGTGATGATAACTTTGGGTACCTAATTTGAGTCTTATCCAGGTCAGCCTTAGAGTATATTGTTCGAACAAACAAAACTCAAGTCCTAAAAATAAAACGGTGGGTTCTGAGTATTTGCTTTTGTTGATAAAACCTCATGAGACATGGCTGTGAACTCATACTGAAGGCTTCAGACTTTCTGTTTGCAAATGGTTGGTAATAGACTGCAGCGTAATTGCTCCTAAGAGGCTTTGCTTTGATTTCTTCAGGGACAGACCATCTTGTGTATTGCCTGAGAGCTCAGCCATATTAATCGTGTTTATGCATCCGTTCAAAATTCTGCCTCAAAGTGCAGTTGTCTTAAACAGACAGAGCCGTGTGGCTGTTACCAGATCTCAATGCTAATTGCTCGGTGAGTTGTGTAATAGTTGGGTCATCACATGCACATAAAAGCCGTGTTCATATGGCTTGGCACCCACGTAATGCTTAATGATCTGGTTTTTCTTTTTCCATCTGTACCATCTATGTAATTGCTCATTTGCTCCCATTTGCCACGGAGGTTGAAGATTTTAATGGCTTCTGTTAAATCCTCCAAGCAGCCGGAGCTTGGAAGCCATCTACTTCAAAATTATGACTTAAAAAAAAATTAATTGCAAGTGGTTTATTTGGACTGTCCTGTCCTGATCTCCAGTCTTCAACCCACCAAACTCATAGCAGTACGTTGATATACAGGTGAAATTAAACAAGGAGATGGTGGACTTGTGGTTTAACTCTTGTTACTAGTTTTGCACCTCTCTTTCTCAGCTGCAAAAATGTGTGCCGTGTTACAGAGCTGCAAGTTTGAGGGAACGCTTTCCACGTAGCAGTCGTAATGCTCTGCTGGGAAGTCCACGTGCTTTCAGGAAGATGGTAAAGCTCTTGCATTGCTGTGATTTTTAGGAATCTCTGTCTAACCTTATCTGGGCAATGAGCTTTCCTGTTAAGAAAGAGGAGATTGGAGAAGTTGTACGTAAAATCACGGTTAAATTCTTTAAAGTGCTATGCTTTTGTCTTTTTTCTGCAGCTTCCAGACGTTGTGCTTAAAATGGGTTCTTCTAAGACTTTTCACAAGTAAGTCTCAAAGGGGTGGGGGAAGGAGGATATATTTGTTTTCCGAAGAAATTATCTTTCTTTGCAGATAACTGAATTGTTTCTTGGCTCAGAGTAAGAGGCAGGATTTTGTTTGGCATCCCCAAGCGGAGAGCGATGGGGGGGTGCAGTTTGCCATTCAGCCTCTCTTCCCTCCTTCCTTCTCCTGCACGCACGTACCGGAGCGTGCTGCTGGCAGGTGGGATCAGAAAACAAAAACCCTGGTGCATTTTCTGATTTACTTTTACTCTGGCTTTATTTTGTGTTTTTTCTCCCCTCCAGTGGCTTACTCATGTATCCCTTCACACCCCAGGTCTGGGTAGACCCGACAGCCCTCCTGGAAGGGCGGAACAATTTTTGCTCACTTACTTCTGTGTCAGGCACAAATCTCTCTGTTTAAAGCTTGTTCTAAAGTTAGTATAGAAAGCAGAAACAAGATCGGTGCTAAAAGGACATTGTATTTGGGTTTTCTTGCAGGAAGGTAGTTTCACTGGGGTTGTGATAAATAGGAGTTGCTTTTTCTGCCGAACCCGCCTGCGTAGCCCTGAGTGCGCAGGGCAGTCTCTGTAGCGTGGCACGGCTGAAGGGAAAACAGCTCCTTATCTCTGAGTTAAGGAGATGGTGGGAATCTGAAGGCAAAGCTGAGTGGGAGGATGAAATGAGGCTGTGGCTAATGGAGGGGAAGACAGGAAGAATTCGGGTCTCTGGATCAATACGCGTGTAACCGGCGACAGTTTTAAAAATGGGCAGTGGAAGGGAGAAAGCTTCCTTCAGGGCAGCCACTGGGAAGGATCCTGTTGGTAGCTGGATGTTGGGGTGAGAACCAGGTAATGTGGGATTATTCCCTCTATTTAGCTTAGAAATGGGGCTTGATTAATTAATTAAATGTCCTGACTGGAAACTTCCTCATAAGTGTGCAAGTAGTACAGCAGGAGCAGAAATGCAGTGGTCTGGTTTCTGTTATCCTTTTGAGCTGACAGCTCCATCACTATAATTATTCTGGCAAAATTATGATACCGGGAAGTTTTATGGTCGGGAAAGCCGGGAAATAATGTTATGGGAAAGATACAAGTATGATTAGTTCTCAAAGTGATCTTTGTATGTGGTGTTGCAGCTGCAAAACACTGAAGGTGCCAAACTGGAGATAATACAGTTGCAACTTGTAGAAGACTTGCTTGACTTCTAAGTCAGTGACTGTGCCACTCAACGTCGGGATTAGCAACGAAACGTGTACCAAAAAATGCTTCTTTTTATCTAAAGAAGAAACTCCTCTTTATCTCATATTTCCAGATACCACTCTATATAGCCCTTCATTTAGATAACATCTAATCTTCCTCCCCGCCCCAATACAATGAGCGCCTCCAGCGTAACTCTGAGAAGGTATCTAACACCACCTCCACAAAAGATGTTATTCAGGTAACAGTTCTGTGGTGGATGCAGCTGTATCTGTTAGTCTGAGACCAGTGACCAGCCCCGGTTGTGGGATCCCGGTCCAAGAAGCGCAGGTGAGCCCGTGTGCCGTACCTGGCGGTGTTTCGGGACGTGCTCTCTGTTCCCGTGGGCCGGAAGCTCAGTCACCTTCGGTTTAGGAAGCAGCATTGGAATCGTCGTCCGATGCACCGCTTACGCACGTCTCTAAAACGGATATAGTAAATACATATTTGTCTGCGCTTACTCCATAAGCTGGGTGATCTAACAACGGCTCGTAACGTGCTTTGAATCAAAGCTGTTATATGAAGGAGAAGCTGTTTTTATTTGTATAGCTTTGCTTCTTCAGGAGTTTTAAGGTTATGAAGGAGCCTTAATTCAGGTTTGTTAGGCTCTGGTGGAGTTCAGTAAAGTCCCCTTGGCAATTTCTCTGTTTTTCTACCTACTTTGCCACTTAACTACGTCAGGAAGGTGGTGCAGCAAGCTGCGTGTCCTGCTCCGGGGAGGCTTTGGTTAGAGACACGGCAGAGCTCTGCAGCAGCCATGACTTTAATCCTGTTTTTAACCAAAGGAAATAACATCTCTTCAGTGTGTTCAGAGAGATCTCCTTCATCCTGATGATTCAATTAGGAGAAGAGGCGGGTGCTGGGGAGGCTGAATACCTGAGCTGTATTTTCTCTTCCTTTCTGAAACTGAAGTGGACTTTGGAGGTGTGCGGCGTGATCAAGCTGCAGCCTTGCCTTGCTGCTCCATTAGTCACGGTCTGAAAAACGAGTGTCCCCTCTCTGTGTGCTCATGGTATCGTGTTTATTTTTCTTAACACTGACAGGCAACATCCTATTGATATGTTAAACGTGGCTTGTGGAGAAAATATTGGTGCACTGTCTCTGATTTTGTATTAATTGTATTTTCTTCAGCCCCCTGACCTGAGCACAGAGGACAGGCTGTATCCCTGCTCACGCTTTAATCTGAACTGTCCTGCTGCATTTGCTCTCTTCTTCCTGAGAGTCATATCTAATCTGAGCTCTGGCAGGCACGTGTGGAGCAGACACATGCACGTCTCGCAGAAGAATTTTTCTTTTATCAGTTGTGCTCTGGCCTTCGTGCATTACAGTCACGTGCCAGCAGCATTTCCCTGGGGGATGAAAGCAAGGGCTTGTTTCAGGAGCAGGAATTTTCCTGCAAGACCTTCTGGCAGAAGGTCCGTGCTCTCTGCTTGCTGTGCCGTGTTATTTCAAGGAAGCACGTCTTCAACCCGATAACTCCTCTCCCTGCTTCCTGGTCACTTATTTGTGATCATTAGTGCAAAGAAGAGATGGCGCTTGAAATTTAGGAAGCACGGCACTGCTTTTGGAGGCTTTTTAAGCATATTGCAAGCATGAGCTTGGTAAGTAGTACAGTAAGTGCCACTGCGGGGCAGCTGGTGCGCGGGGCAGCTGGTGCACAGAGCAGCCCGTGACTTGCCTGGCTCAGATCAGGCTGCAAAGCAGTGGCAGGGGTGAAAACGGAGCGTGGCTCTTATTTCCAGTTCTTCCTCAAACTGGTTGGTGCTGTTTCTGCTCTCTCTGCAAAGGGCACTAATTAATCAGGCCTGTCCTAGGGAGTGATAGATGATGGAAAGGAGTTTTTGTCTATATATAGACTCTGCACTTCTTGGGCGAATCTTTGGGTTCTGCTGCAAATTATTTGAAAGTAATCTTCTAGGTCATTGGTCCTTGGTGCCAGGAGTCCCTGTCACTGTCCTGGGGACAGGCGTTAATCCTGGCAGGGGAAATGCTCTGTCCAGCTGCACCGTCAGGCGGCTATAAGGCAGAGGACAGCTGCGTGTGCGGCTCCAGCAACATACTGTGCGTCTGAGAAGCTCCTTCCTCCTATCTAGATGGCCTCCCCTGTTCCCCTTACCTCCGGAGTAAGTGACGTTCAGCTCCACGTCAGCCAGGAAACCGGAGATTTCCCCATCCCTTCCTCTGCTCCAAGCGAGTGCTCTGGCACTGATATGTACGTACAGTGTTGCCGCAAGCAATCGTCCTTTGTACTCCTCTTGCCAAACTCTTGTATTTTCACATACTGCCCTAAAACGGGACAGATCCCCGGTGAAATTGTGCCTGGTATTACAAGAAGCGCACGATCCCCGGTTTTTTTCTGCACTAGTACTCTGACTGTTAACAGGGATGTAGCTCCTGGCTTCAATTTCTTTTCCTCTTTATTTGTAGTATAAGAGCTGCCCACATCGGCTGTCCGTGATGCACCGGCAGGTTGTCAGGGAGTGGGATGCGTGCTGCCTGGCAAAGCGCCGGCTCCGGCACACAGCTTCCCTTGGCGGCCTGCCCGTGTTTACGTATGCCGTGAGCTGCGAAGAAGTGGCCGAGAGAGAACCAACTGCGAGGAGTTGTTGAAAAGTTTCATGTAGTAGCGTTGCTGGGGTAATGATGGCCTAAAGCTGTAGGGAGGGGAAAAAACATGTAGGAAGAAGTAATGTCTTTAGGAGGCTGGGTGGTACATGGAGCAATTAGGTGGGTTCGGGCACATTTGACTTTCCTTGGGATTTTAGTTTGCACAAACAGGTTCAACCACGAAGCTGTTCAGGATGGTGGAACTGGAAGAATCAGCTTTGTAGTTGTGTATAAATGGAACAGAACTTAGTCTGGCAGTCAATAGGAGGTCCCTTTCTGAGCAAGAAAAGTACTTTCGTTCCCATCTTGCCGGTCAGTGCTTTGAAATCGATGCATCTGTTGGAGATATGTGGCTGTTACACATTTAGCTGGAAGATTGTATTATTGCCAGGGACTTTGCCACTGCAAGACACAGAGGTGATGGCTTGCCAATAGAAGTAATAATAATCTTTTGTTATTTATTCAAGGGCATCATACAGCAAAGTAAAAACCAATCCAGAGTGATCACGTCAAATCCTTCATATTTTATGGACAGATGAACGCATGAATGAGGAGATCCAGTTTCGGAAGAGGTTAAAGGGAGAGAATCCAGTCTGGAGCTAGTCCTGGCCAGTTTAAAATTGCCCTCCAAGCAGGAAACACTTTACAGTACTGAACATGTCTTAACAAATCCACATGATGTAGGCTTTCTCCAGAAGGCAGGCTGGACAGTGCAAGTCCTGTTCCTCAGCGAAACATCGGTGTCAGCTAGTGACTTACACACGGGGATAAGGCAACAGTAAGTGCCAGGCACAAGAAGCAGATGGCAAAAATAGCTGCGATCTAAAAGCCTAAAACCAATGGGCTCCTCTGGCAGAGATAAAAATAGAATTATTTTAACTTAGGGCACCTTATGAGAAGAGTGGTTAAACACTGGAACAGGCTGCCCAGGGAAGGGGTTGAGTCCCCATCCCTGGAGGTATTTAAAAGACGGGTAGATGAGGCGCTTAGGGACATGGTTTAGTGGGCATGGGGGTGTTGGGTTGACGGTTGGACTCGACGATCTTAGAGGTCTTTTCCAACCTTAATGATTCTATGATTCTAAGAAGCAATAGTAAAGCAGGGGAAGGAGAATTTGGAGAGGAAAGCTAAATGAGACATTTTCTGCTCTTGGATTACACCAGCGCAGATCTGTCATTGAAGTCATTTACACAAGTATAACCGAGAATCTGTCTCAAAGCATTTCAGCAGCTGGAGGGGATTTATTTAGATGGAAAGAATGTGTTCAGCATAGCTTGGCCAAATGACACCTACGGTGGACTTGGCAGCTGCTAGCAAGTATTTATAGGATGTAAACAGCAAGGGGAAAGAGGACAGAAATAGAGCAAACCGTGGGGGAACAGAAAAATGGGATGAAAATGGGAAAAGGAGAATTTTACAGCTGTATGGGTTAGACCGCAAAGCATCCATCCAGGTGGAATGAACTAATTGACTTACTTGATATTAGTTGGACAAAGCATTTGAAACTGGAGGCTTCATTTTGTACTGATAAGAAGGCAATCAGCCTCCACTGCTAATTTCTCTGCTTCTGTAATGGTTCTGTAGAACAGACAGGGATCCTTCTCCCATTAGAGGATTGCTGTTTATAAGATCAGATCAAATGTTCCACCTATGCTCCCTTTTCTGATGGTAGGTAGTAGCGATTGCTTCAGAAATGAGTATTTGCAACAATTAGCAGCTTCTGAGCTTCCTGAACGCAAGGTTGCACCTCTGACTTTTCATGTTTCGTCGCCACTGACAGCCTGGTACCTTTGATTCATCCAGTCCACATTTAAATCCATCTGTGATTTGACCTCTTCAGCATGTTGTAACAGTGGTTTCCCCAATTTTTGCTTTACATACACGTGGCTGTGTGTAAATTTTTCCCTTTACATTAAACTTTCTGCACGGTGATATCATTGGCTGGTCCTGCGTGTCTCCCATCAGTCATGATCTTCCCCAGTCAGAGAGTCAAGTCTAGTTTTTTCTCACATGAAGTCCTTTCCATATTCTGGTAATTTTTTTGCTTCTCTCTATCATTTTCTAGTTCTGCTATTATTTTTTTTTTTAGTGAGAATTCTGAGCTTGCTAGCAGTTTTCAAAATGCTGGTCCATCCCGGATGTATGTTCTTATGTTTTCTGTTTTATTCTGGTTTCTTTGATTTGCCTTTTGAATTTCCACTGAACCCTAGGTTAATATTTTTCAGAGAATATCCACAGCGGTTCCAAAATCTCTCTGTGTGAGCAGAGCTAGTTAAGAGCTCATTGCTGTAGGGGCATTGCTGCTTCTGTTTTTCTCTTGTCCCATCAGCACTGAGGTTCATCTGTTGCTTATCACTTGACTCCATCATTGCTCTGAGGTCCTTCTGCACTTCTTGAAATTAAGGAATGCATTTACTATCCTGAAGAAATTTGTATCATCCTCAAACGCTGCCTCCTCATCTGCCCCTTTCCTGGGTCTGTGTGCTGAATGAAACTCTTGCCTTCTCATCGCTGTTTGTCTCTTCTTGCTCTTTGTTTTCCATCTTCAAATTCATTATTAATCCACGCGGTGACCCGTCCCGTGATCCCAGGCTGGCTGAGTTTCTTGAAGAATCGCTGGAAAAGACTCTGTGGAAAGGTCTCTGAAATCCAGCCGTTCTTGGCTGCTTAGCAGGAACCCTAGTGGATTTTTGACGCGTTGGTCCCACGTTGACATAAAGCCATGTTGACTTTTCCCTCGCATGTCTGCTGGCTTGATTCTTGGCTGTTGTTTTTGTATTGCTGTCTTTCATACTGAAGTCCGGCTGGGTGATCTGCACTTCCTAGGCTCCTCAGGGAGTCTCTTTTAAGATTTCTGCATTTGTGACATCTTTTTCTGGCATTGAGTTTTGTTTAGCAAGAGATTGGCAGTTGAGCTAGTGCACAGTCGAGTTCCCTTAGAAGGTGGCGTTTATGTTTTTATGCTCTTTCAATGGCTGTTTGTCTGATAATGCCTTTTCTCTTTCTTTTCTTGACACAGGGGATGCTCCCAAGTGGGAGTTATCAGAGCGCTGATCGAAGCTGGCATCCCCGTAGATATGATCGGAGGAACATCTATTGGTGCTTTTATGAGCGCCTTGTACGCCGAAGAACGCAGCTACAATCAGATGAGGATCAAAGCTAGGCAGTGGGCCATGGTAAGCATTGGAAATGTGGCACTCCTCTCCTCAGATGGAGTGCAAGAGCTTAACCGCAAGCCTTAGCAGGCAGCGACGCGCAAGCAGCCACCCAAGGAAAGTGCAGCCATCTGCACTTCGGCGTCTGTACGACGAAAAGGGCCCCTGCCCGGCAGCGAGGGGGTGAATTGGGAAAGCTGCTCACTGTCACGCTGGCAGGTGGTGCGAGTGCCCGAGGAGGCAGGAGTCAAACACTTGACTTTGGTCTGCACAGACTCCAGTCACAGTATAAACGTAGAGTGACGTTGTTTAAGTGTGTTACCCTGTGTTTATCTTTGTTTTATCTTCTCTTTTTGTGTGCTGGAATCTGTTTCCTTTCCAACTCTCAACAAATGTGTTTCTCTTTTGTGTAATTTTCTCTCTTTCGTTCTCACATGCTGTCATTTTTCAGTGGAACTGATTGACAGAGGTAATCCTTCTCTAAACTAAATACAAAATGTGTAATTCACGGTATAGCCTGGGAATTCCAGAGTGGTGGTACTCTGTGTCAGGAGAAATTTTTAACTTTAAATATTTAATACAAGCAAAACCATATTTTCATAGTTAAACCAAGTCTTGGGAAGGTTGTTTTAAACAGTGAGTTCTGTGGGTGAATTTACTGATAGGACGTTGGGGGAAAATTGTACTAGCACCAGGTTACACCTGGTTCAAACTGACTAATGGTGAAGATTAGCGTTATTTTTGACGTTTGCTAGTTACGGTGCAATTCCAACTTTGTCTTCGTTATACAAAACTCACATTTTCATATTGGTTTTCTTATTGAAAGGGTAAGCACCACGGGGAGTTTTCTAAACTGGATTAAGTTCTGGGCCTGCTTAGATCTTGAGTTTTAGGGGGAAATAGGAGTCTGTAGTTGGCACATGTATACTGCTTACCTTTCCCAAATGTCTTCTAACCTGCCATGGCTTTGAGACGAAATCTACTGTATCTTGGTAAGACACCACTTGCCTTGCGAGCTAGATAGTCTGGGGCATTAAAATACATATTGAGGCCCCAGCATGTTTGTGCTCTCCTGGTGGGCAGAGGACCGTGGGACTCTGTTTCACCTCCCTGTCACTGTTTGCTAGAAGAATGTGGATTTTGTGCTTTTTATTTAAGAACTGCCTGTGCCTGGCTGGGTTGGGAAGCACCCAAAACATAAACTGTTCATGATGCAGAGCAGTTCACTGCAATTGCAAAAGTGGAGGAGGCTTGAGATTAAGGACATAAAAACAGCTGTACTGAATCATATCAGACGTCCATTTAACCTTGCACTCTTTATTTCCCACCTGGGTCACTACCAAATGCTTACAGAACAGCATCTGAGCAGGGCGAGCCTGTGGTGATACCTCCCTGCAATGTTTTCCTAGCCTCCAGCAATCTTGGCTCACTGCCCTCTCTCCGTTGCTCTTGGTTAGGCTAGAGCAATGGAATTTTCCTCCGTGCATTTGTCCAGAGGATTATCTCCTCTTGTTTGTAAACTTGTCAGATCTCTTCTGCACAGGGGGTGATGCAGAGCTGGAAATGCTGTTTTCTGGGCTTCTCGGTGCTGTGCTCCCATCGAAGCCGGCTTCATTTCCAGCATTGCAGCTCTTGAGCCCACCAGCCTAATCTGGAATCGCACTCGCTTTTACCAGAAATGTAGTTAAAGATGAAAAGAATGAATTTAATCTATTGATTAACTTTTGAACGCAAATTGCAAAGCTCAGAGAACGTTTCACAAAGGAAAAGGCAGGTTTTGGCCCAGCCTCGGGCTGTTTCAGGTATTGGTACCTTGAAATCTGCAGATAAGTAGCTGGAAGAGAGGTTAATGACCTCTGTTAGAGCAAACATTTCATCTTATTAATGAAGAATGGATTTACTTGAGGTCTTTCATGATTGTTCTGACAAGCTTGCCGGGTCCACATCCAAACCAGAAATTTTTCAAGGGTTTGAGAATGTAAAAAGAAAAGACCGCTCTGTTTGAAGCCTTTTTCACTGTTAACAGCACAGTCCAGCAGAATGGTTGCATTGTAAATTGAAGAAAGCCATGAAAACCTTCTCTCCAAGTTCAGATCACAGCTAATGTACAAAGTAGCTTGAGGGATTATAAATCTTTTTAACAGTGGCTATTTTGAGTTATTTTCTCTTGTATTGTGTTGCAGCTGTAGACCAAGCAAGGAGAGTGGCTCCTTTCACTGAGCACCAGCTCTGTGCGTAATAGCAGGGAGGTTTGTTTGGGGATTCATAGAAGATCCACCCGAAGGGACCGAGTGTGAGCGAGATGACAAATCCATCAGATAAGCCCCAAATTCCCAGTGTCCGAAAGTTGCAGGACCGTTCCTGCTGTCCTGCAGAGCAGCATCACTGCCGGCGCGGACCGCTGCAGGAGGCGGCTGCTGTGCAAGAGATGCTCTGGGGACTGTCTTTCATTAAGCCACCGTTGTGCAAAAAGGCTTGAGTGCTCCCTGCTACAGAAGCTGCTGATTCTGCTCCTCTAGAGCCTGTGAGCTTTTGCTGGTGAAGGTTATTGCTGAGTGCTCTTTGTGCAAAACCTTGCAGCCTGGCTTTTTTAGCCTGTGGGGGTTTTTGAAATGTCTTCGCTGTGGTGGATTAGATAACTCTGATTTTTTTTTTGTATTGAATAACTCTGTTTTTTTTTTTTTTTTTTTCCCCACCCCACCCCATCAAAACAAATGCTGGTTTTGTCCTGCAGTTATTTCTTTTTTTGGTATTTTTAGAAATTGGCATATCTCTAGTTGTACACTTGGGGCTGGGAGAAGGGATATTTTTAATGGGATGTGTTTTCTGGACCTAATGAAACGGCAAAGAAATAAATTACTTTTTTTGTCAAAATACAGAGGGGTATGAAAATTAGATTAGTCAGATTAGTTACCATATATTTTCCTCTGTGTGTCTTCTGTACCTGTCTTTAACCAGCAAAACGAACAACCAGAAACTTTCATGTTGCCAAATTGTTGGGTTTTCTTGGTTTTTTAATTGGAGAATGAGTATTTCAGAGTATAAATATTTCACAAAGAATGGAATATTCTACTGTTGAAGGGAATATGGTTATAGGAATGTGTAGCTAAAAAGCTTCCCATAACGAGAATTAAGAATTGCTGGGTAGGATGCTGCAGTCGTTTGCTGTCTGTGATTGCATGACAGATAAAATAAACGTGGGGCGTTCCAGAGGTCGCAGTCAGGAGGTTCTGCCTCTCCCTAACGCCGCTCTAGTATTTGCGTATTGGGAGATACTGTGGTTTAATGAGCTGATCTGGCCAAAAATGCATCGCCTGTGCCTGGCTGGGTTGGGAAGCACCCAAAACATAAACTGTTCATGATGCAGAGCAGTTCACTGCAATTGCAAAAGTGGAGGAGGCTTGAGATTAAGGACATAAAAACAGCTGTACTGAATCATATCAGACGTCCATTTAACCTTGCACTCTTTATTTCCCACCTGGGTCACTACCAAATGCTTACAGAACAGCATCTGAGCAGGGCGAGCCTGTGGTGATACCTCCCTGCAATGTTTTCCTAGCCTCCAGCAATCTTGGCTCACTGCCCTCTCTCCGTTGCTCTTGGTTAGGCTAGAGCAATGGAATTTTCCTCCGTGCATTTGTCCAGAGGATTATCTCCTCTTGTTTGTAAACTTGTCAGATCTCTTCTGCACAGGGGGTGATGCAGAGCTGGAAATGCTGTTTTCTGGGCTTCTCGGTGCTGTGCTCCCATCGAAGCCGGCTTCATTTCCAGCATTGCAGCTCTTGAGCCCACCAGCCTAATCTGGAATCGCACTCGCTTTTACCAGAAATGTAGTTAAAGATGAAAAGAATGAATTTAATCTATTGATTAACTTTTGAACGCAAATTGCAAAGCTCAGAGAACGTTTCACAAAGGAAAAGGCAGGTTTTGGCCCAGCCTCGGGCTGTTTCAGGTATTGGTACCTTGAAATCTGCAGATAAGTAGCTGGAAGAGAGGTTAATGACCTCTGTTAGAGCAAACATTTCATCTTATTAATGAAGAATGGATTTACTTGAGGTCTTTCATGATTGTTCTGACAAGCTTGCCGGGTCCACATCCAAACCAGAAATTTTTCAAGGGTTTGAGAATGTAAAAAGAAAAGACCGCTCTGTTTGAAGCCTTTTTCACTGTTAACAGCACAGTCCAGCAGAATGGTTGCATTGTAAATTGAAGAAAGCCATGAAAACCTTCTCTCCAAGTTCAGATCACAGCTAATGTACAAAGTAGCTTGAGGGATTATAAATCTTTTTAACAGTGGCTATTTTGAGTTATTTTCTCTTGTATTGTGTTGCAGCTGTAGACCAAGCAAGGAGAGTGGCTCCTTTCACTGAGCACCAGCTCTGTGCGTAATAGCAGGGAGGTTTGTTTGGGGATTCATAGAAGATCCACCCGAAGGGACCGAGTGTGAGCGAGATGACAAATCCATCAGATAAGCCCCAAATTCCCAGTGTCCGAAAGTTGCAGGACCGTTCCTGCTGTCCTGCAGAGCAGCATCACTGCCGGCGCGGACCGCTGCAGGAGGCGGCTGCTGTGCAAGAGATGCTCTGGGGACTGTCTTTCATTAAGCCACCGTTGTGCAAAAAGGCTTGAGTGCTCCCTGCTACAGAAGCTGCTGATTCTGCTCCTCTAGAGCCTGTGAGCTTTTGCTGTTTTTTTTTTTTTTTTTTTTTCCCCACCCCACCCCATCAAAACAAATGCTGGTTTTGTCCTGCAGTTATTTCTTTTTTTGGTATTTTTAGAAATTGGCATATCTCTAGTTGTACACTTGGGGCTGGGAGAAGGGATATTTTTAATGGGATGTGTTTTCTGGACCTAATGAAACGGCAAAGAAATAAATTACTTTTTTTGTCAAAATACAGAGGGGTATGAAAATTAGATTAGTCAGATTAGTTACCATATATTTTCCTCTGTGTGTCTTCTGTACCTGTCTTTAACCAGCAAAACGAACAACCAGAAACTTTCATGTTGCCAAATTGTTGGGTTTTCTTGGTTTTTTAATTGGAGAATGAGTATTTCAGAGTATAAATATTTCACAAAGAATGGAATATTCTACTGTTGAAGGGAATATGGTTATAGGAATGTGTAGCTAAAAAGCTTCCCATAACGAGAATTAAGAATTGCTGGGTAGGATGCTGCAGTCGTTTGCTGTCTGTGATTGCATGACAGATAAAATAAACGTGGGGCGTTCCAGAGGTCGCAGTCAGGAGGTTCTGCCTCTCCCTAACGCCGCTCTAGTATTTGCGTATTGGGAGATACTGTGGTTTAATGAGCTGATCTGGCCAAAAATGCATCACTTTTTTTTTTTTTTTTTTTTTTCTGTCTGCCGTGCTAGTTTCTGGCCAGCTCAGCTCCCTGAGCTGCCCGCTGCAAAGGCGGCCGTGCTGGCACAGGGCAGGGGGGAGGCAGAACCATCGGGCCCACTTTGGGTCAGATCAAGCTGCTGTCAGACTGGATCCCGATGCTCTTCTTGATCCGTTACATCTGTTGTTTTGAGGAAAAAAAGCTGTTCTCCGCCACACCGGGGTGATGCCTGCACCCGTAGCCCGTGCGGGTTAAGGATGGCTTGGGAGCGCGGAGGAGGAGCACGGTGGTAGCGTGCAACCGACTGCGTGGCTCAGCAGAAGGGTTAGTGGGGAGGGGTGGGATGCCCACGCGGTGGGGACCACAAATGGTCCTTTCGCTGTGGAAGTCGGAGGGAGAGCATCATTAGTAGGTGCAGCGTTGTGTAAATCACTTTGCATCCTACACTGTTTTATTTTGTTCGTATGCCAGATCTTCCTGTATAACAACAGCTACAAGGACAGATCCCTGCAAACAAACACAAAATCTGAGCTGAGTAGGCAAACGTTGCCAAACTAGATTGGCATGAAGAGCGGGCAGGATATTACGGGAAAGATACCTCCTGACCAGAGGAGATCAGCAAAATAAGCTGGTCCCAGACCCCAGGTGAAGGGAGTCTTGGTTACTGCGCCTTAGCACTGGTTCAGGCACAGCAAAAGGTAATACGAGCTAAAGCAGCTTTAAAGCGCGCAGTGAATTCTAAATAAATAAGAGGTTTGTTACAGATTGCACGTAAATGAACGTACACAGATTGTCTCTTAAATTGGGTTGATGAGCTGCAGCAGAGAACCTGCTTTGGGTGTCCTCCAGCCTGCTGGTGCTCGAGGACAGCAACGGCCTGCCAAGGTGCGCTCTGCTGCGGTTTGGCGCTTTTTAATTGCATCTTTAAAACTTTATCAACCGGTTTTGAAGATGTACTCACAAGTTTTCTCTGCTTGCAAAAATTAAAACAGGGCAGATTGCTTTTCCCTTGCAAGCCAGCTGAAGTGTTCCCTCTGGTTGCCTTTCAGAGAGAATTCTGTATTTGAGATTATTAACAACAGAAAACAAAAATACTGGATGTGTTTTTGTTAAATCTTAAAAATTTGTTACATCAAGAGGTACAGGAAAAATCTATTTTCATGTAGTGATAGGGCCTGATGGTTCATATTTACCATTTCAGTCGTGTTATTTGAGGTGTTGAAATCAAATCTTATAATTCGGGAAATTCAGATGGAAGGTTGCACACAAAATCCAAACATGCCTATTGCTTTGAAATGCCCAGTTAAGGCACCAAACCGTCCTATTTCACAGAATCATAGAATAGTTTGGGTTGGAAGGGACCTCTAAAGGTCATCTAGTCCAACCCCCCTGCTGTGGGCAGGGACATCTTCAAGTAGATCAGGTTGCTCAGAGCCCCGTCCAACCTGACCTGGAATGTTTCCAGGGATGGGGCATCCACCACCTCTCTGGGCAACCTGGGCCAGTGCTTCACCACCCTCAGCCTAAAAAATTGCTTCCTTCTATCTAGTCTGAATCTACCCCCCTTTAGTTTAAAGCTGTTCCCCCTTGTCCTGTCGCAACAGGCCCTGCTAAAAAGTTTGCCGCCATCTTTTTTATAAGCCCCCTTTAAGTACTGACAGGCTGCAAGAAGGTCTCCCCGAAGCCTTCTCTTCTCCAGGCTGAACAACCCCAACTCTCTCAGCCTTTCTTCACAGGAGAGCTGTTCCATCCCCCTGAGCATTTTTGTGACCCTCCTCTGGACCCGCTCCAACAGGGCCGTGTCTTTCCTGTGCTGAGGGCTCCAGAGCTGGAGGCAGTGCTCCAGGGGGGGTCTCACCAGAGCAGAGCAGAGGGGCAGAATCATCTCCCTCGACCTGCTGGCCACGCTGCTTGTGATGCAGCCCAGGATACGATTGGCCTTCTGGGCTGCGAGCGCACATGGCCGGCTCATGGCCGGCTTTTCATCCACGACCACGTCAGCTAATGATCGTGCAGACGGCGTGTTAATTTTACAGGATCAGAACACTTGAATCTGATTTTAAACGTACATTTACTTACCTTGCTCCTCTCCTTTACCTGACTCTGAGATGGTTACGGTTTCTTAGGTGGATTAATTTTAATTTTCTTCAACTCTTAGATTTTTTTTTTTAATAGTTCACCTTTAAATCTGAACTTCCATTATATGTTATTCCTGCCTTCAGGATAAATATATCCCTGTAGTGCTGTTTATGTGAAACTGTTGGCCTGAGTTATGTTTTTATTTTGTCTTTAACATTTTTTTCTTTGTGAATTCATTTGCTTGTTTCATTGAAACTTTATACGCGAGCACTGAAAAGGCACTAAAGGAAATTCTGGATGCTATCTCTAGTAGTTTAAAAAATATTTAATCTGTCCTGCTGTTTTAAATTTTTTATTTTGCCATAAGTTTTCCCATACCCTTGCTTTCTTTTTATACTCGGGAACATTGAAAAATCCTGGGATTATCCTGGTTTTTGACACCAGTTTACAACCATTCTGCATCAAAGAACAAAATAGCCAGAGATTACAATTCAGGTTTCTTTTTGTCCATCATCATCTGTGTTTGCTCTTGTTCTTCTGCTCTATGAGCAGAACAACGTTGTCCCTTCCTTGTTGAAGTTGCCTTATACCACAGGGTAGGTTTTTAAAATAATTTTAGGATCGAAGGTCTTTTTAATAAGAAAGCTTATCTTGCAGCAGAGGTGTAGAAATTAAAGTTCATGAGAATTTAATGAAGAATTGTAAAATACCTGCTCTCTCCCAAGAGAATTGGTAGAGATGTCTTAAGGCTGCACTTCCCATCGCTGTGCTGTAGGGAACCAAAGCTGTGTCGTTCTTGGAGACGCCGGTGTTGGCCCTTGTGCTGCGGTTAGTAGAGAAGTATGAAGTGGAGCAGAAGTCGGAAGGTTCTGGCTGCCTTTCCAAAGGGTGATCTTCAACTTAATTTATCTTGAGAATGGTAGGTGGTAGCAGCTATTCTTGGAAGGCTAAGGGAGGCTGTTGGCCATCAGCATCTGCTAAAAGGGCTTCTTCCAGTTATGAGAAATGAGAATATTAAGAAATAACCATTAATTAGAAGTATTTTGTTCATGTACAAGATTACTGCAAGCACTGGTTTGGGAAAATGTAGAGGCTCAGCATTATAAAGATCATTCGCAATAAGGATAGCCCGGTGTTTGGTGCTGGGTTGGAGAGACTTTTCTTCAGTATTAAATAAAGGACTTTTTGTAAATTCCTCTTTCCTTGATTTAACCATTCTAAGTAATGTCAGAGACCAAATCCCTATTTTAAGTACAGAACTAATTCCATTTAACTCTGAAGCTATGGGTAGCATGTCGATAGTTAGGTTGGCACACTGTCCTCACCCCATCAGAGCCTAAAATGAGGATGTGAATGAAGGTGACAGGTTCATAATTGGTTTTGTGCTAAGGCTTTTACATTCTCCCATGTTTCCTGTTTATATACTTGTTTTTAAGGATCTTTTTTTCTTTTTTATACATGGACATGTATTCTCTGGGCAGATACTTAATATATATTTAAAAGCAGCTGGACGTGACAGTGTAGGCTAATCCTGCTCTTCTTTAAATCGTTGCTAGAGTAAAGCAAAGGCCAGATGTTGATACAGATCCTTTAATAGACTGCAGTTTTAGAGGCTGTTTCATGCTGTAGGTCTCTGCCTGGGTACAATGCCATATTGTCTGTTAAGCTGTTTGTTAAATTACAGAGAACATGTAGAGAGAGAAGATATTTCATCTAATAGAAATATTTCACCCAGTGAAACCCTGTTTAATTGCGAATGAGTTAATTGGGTTTTTTGGGTCTTCTATTGCATTTTAAACTGAGTGTGATGTAACGTATTAGGCATTGAATTTTGTTAGGATTTATTAGGATTTGAGACCCAATAGCATGGTTATAGGACAAATACAGTGGCCGTAATGCCATATAGTTTAGGTATTCTCATCATTTTTTCTTGTAGGTTAGTGCACAGATGTAATGCACCTGAAATGGAGGGGGAAAAAAAAAATCCACGAAAGCTTAATTACAGTATACGTGTGTTTAGAAGAGACACATTTGACAGTCCCTGCCGCTCTTATGTAGTATAACAGGTATTTATAGTGCTTTAGGAAACCTAATGTGATTTGGTTTGTCTAGCTTATGTAGAGTGCCCGTAGTAGTATCTAAATGCTGGCTGCCAAGCAGCAGGTGAGGAGCACGATAACGCACTTTGGGAATGAAAAATAATTGACACTAATACATAGAAAGTGTGTTTAAAGCTCTTTAAAGCGTGACTGACTTAACCTCATTGCAGTCCCAGAGAATCACGTATATGTTTTTGTAAGTGCTTACGCTTACAACAAAAAAAGACTTCAGACTGGAAGAAAAATTAGGTGTGATCCAGAAATGAGACGAGATGTACAGATGTTTACATCAATTCCTGTTTTACAGATTTATGATTTCCTTTCCACGCAGATGAACTGCACATACACTGTGGAAAACTTTAAACAAGCGGAAGTTTCAACTCAAAAGGATAATGAAGAGGGAGATAACTAATAATATCTTTCTGTTACTAAAAAAAAATAAATCAGGAATTAAACTGTACCATTCACATGCATTTGTTATAGCAGAAACCTGTGCCCGTGCACACGGCTTTCGAGGGACGTTTTGATTTCTGGGTAGAAGGGAAGCAATGCAAGTGTACGTTCTTCCATAGCCTTACTGCAAACTGGCTACAGAGCTTGCTGCTTTTTATTTTAAATGTACGGCACCATATAAGGAGTTACTGGATGTAGTTTTTGTAGTTGTATTTTTGTCCCCTTGACAACTTTTGTACTTACAATAGCAATGCTTCCAACGTGTTGGATGTAGAATCTGGAATATGAAGTCTCTCGAATTGCATACATTAATGCACACATTCATATGGATCCTTGCATATATTTACCTTTGAAATGCCTTTTTTTTTTTCCTCTCTTTCTTTTTAGGTAATGAACTCAGTGTTTAAGACTATTCTGGACTTGACATATCCCATAACCTCTATGTTTTCTGGAGCAGCTTTTAACAACAGCATCAACAGCATCTTCAAAGATAAGCAGATAGAGGTAGGTTGCTAATTCACTTTATGTATAGTAAATGATGTCACTGTATTCTGTTGTAGCAGAAATAGCTTTCTTCCATGCTAATATGAGATATGGGGCTGTGGGATGACTGAAAACATGTTAAAACTGTGAATGTGATGTTACGTGAATGTAGGAAGGAGCCTATTCTTTCATTTTGGTGGATTTAGAACACACAAGGAGTAGATTATTTGTAGCTACAAATAATCTTTTAGCCTGACAAAGGGATCCTGTTGTCTGAGAGAAGTTGTTAAAATTGTGTCACTGAAGTAGAATTGCTGAGACTGTTTTATATTTTTCTGCAAATCAGGTCTAAGAGACGGTCAGGGCACACCAGAAGAAGGTCTTGAAGAGGGTAGCAATGGGCTTGGCTTTTTTAATTTTATTTTTGAAGCTAGAGTGAGGCTTTATGAACAGCCTATTGAAAACTGCAATAACGTCAAAGTGTACTGTTTCCTCTTTTGCATATGGTGACCTTTTGTAATTGCTAGATGTTGTATGGTCTACCGGAGCTGATAGCCACATTCAGAATGCCACCTGTCCTCCGTCCCTCAGCAGCAGCAATTTATAAAGCACATTATCAGTGGTTGTCTTCCTAGATCACCAAGCTTAGAGAGTGTTTGGGTAGTCTTGCAATTTTACCTCATTTGCAGTTTTAACCAAATTAAAATGTTTAGAATCCTTGTGATGAAAGATTATATAGCAAATTGACACATATATATATTTATTAAAAATAATCGAAAACATTCCCTACTTAAATGCAAGTTTGAAAGTAAGTGAGTAATCATCACATGGCTTAAAATAGCATTTTGCTGTGCAGAGTGGATGGTGCTGGGAGCAAACGGGTTTTAGAGTGATAAGTCCTTCTGAGACTGGAATTATTTTTGTATGTTATTTGGGCAGCACCAGCCATACTCTCAGTTCTTTAATCACGCGTATCCCTTCCTGAAGCCCTCCAGCTCCTATCTTTGGTTCCAGCAGCGCCTGATAGGAAAACATGTGACTGTCCAATGACTGAACCAACTCCTCTCTACTTGCTTTGACGTAGCTGAGGAGCTGCCTTATGCAAAGCACTGAGACCTTCTCGGTGGTGCGAAGCACGGTCTTCTCTCGGTTAACTTGGTGTGAATTGTGGATGGCACATTGCAGTGTGAGGCTTTGGATAATGCTGAGCAGAGCTTTGAGAAGCAGTGAGTGACAAAATGGAAGAAAATCTCCTCCTCCTTAGGTAGCCCCAGCTTCCCCTGGTCTACTACCACTGCTTTTGATTTCAGCAGTCAATTTATTGTACTTCCCTTTAAGATACAGTAGATTCCTTCCTTACGATTTTTAACAGTTGTAATTGCATGATTTGTTCTAACCTTGCAGTCACAGGAAGGTTTTGTCTAAGAGAAATCCAGTTCCGAGGCACGCAACAGCGTCATCTTTGTGCACGCGTGCCGAGTGTCATGTGCTAAACCCTTCAGTCTGTGCCTGAGGATTTCCTCACGTTGGAAGACTTCCATCAGATAAATAAGGAGAAATGTTGCGTAGCTCTGCAAGGAAAGAGGCAGTTACTCCTTCACTGCAACTCATGTTATCAGCACAGGTTAACCCGTCATGTCACTAGACAGATGGAAATTGAAAGCTGCCTAAGTGTAAAGGGTAACTTATAAAGTAACAGAAGCTGAACTAAGACGCATTAAGCCTTGAACAAATGTTTTCTTAAAGCATTATTTCAAAGCATCGAAACTGCAAACATCCATCTTTTCTCAGTAGGAGTGTTTGTGGAGGGAGGTGGGTAGCAATGATTTCCAACTGGAAATAGAATCATAGAATCATTACGGTTGGAAGAGACCTCCAAGATCATCGAGTCCAACCGTCAACCCAACACCCCCATGCCCACTAAACCATGTCCCTCAGCGCCTCATCTACACGTCTTTTAAATACCTCCAGGGATGGTGACTCAACCCCTTCCCTGGGCAGCCTGTTCCAATGTTTAACCACTCTTTCAGTAAAGACATTTTTCCTCACGTCCAATCTAAACCTCCCCTGGCGCAACTTGAGGCCGTTTCCTCTCGTCCTTTTGCCAGTTACTTGGGAGAAGAGACCAACACCCACCTCGCTACAGCCTCCTGTCAGGTAGTTGTAGAGAGCGATGAGGTCTCCCCTCAGCCTCCTTTTCTCCAGGCTGAACAACCCCAGCTCCCTCAGCCGCTCCTCATCAGACTTGTTCTCCAGACCCCTCACCAGCCTCGTTGCCCTTCTCTGGACACGTTCCAACATCTCAACATCCTTCTTGTAGTGAGGGGCCCAAAACTGAACACAGTATTCGAGGTGTGGCCTCACCATACATATTAACAAGATGTACATAAAATACATATTAACAAGAGTTTATTATAGCCTTACAAACATAGGTTGTGTTTGGATGCTTGGCCACAACTGCTCCTTCCTGGGAGGATCCACAGTGATGGCAGCAGAACCTGAGAACTTCCTACCCGAGGGGCTGGGGTGGGTACTGGCCCTTGTGTCTCTATAAAAGCTTAAAATTAGGAAGCACTGGGCCAGATCCTCCTTTTTACTACCCATGGCTGTGAGGTGGCACTCCTGTACTTCTCACGTGCGCCCTCATCCCTCTTCTGCATCAGAGCCAGGGAGAAGAAGCACTTATGTGGAACTGTTCATTTCTGACATTGAAAGGGAGGTTTCCATTTTCTCTTAAATTTGCTCTCGAACAGCCCTTGTAACGTAGGTGTCTCCTGATTCCCAGCAGTGCTGTTTGTGGGGTAGCCCTGGTTACCAGCAACCCCCGTGATTGCTGCTACAGATGTCAGCCAAAGGCGGTCCGTGAGAAGAAATCAGCCTGTGCAAGTTCTTCCAGGAAAGCGCGCAGAAGTCCAGAGCAGGGCGCTTGAAAGATATTTCTCAAGAAATACAGTTATTGCTCCTCTGAAATTACCCATCCTTCTGGGAGAGCATCGGGCTCCGGAATTTTTATCTCCCATGTCAGAAGCACAAAATGCTCTTGCAAGTCATCTCAGCTGAAGGCTCAGGTGTGAGGAATCAGAGACGTGTCTTATCAAGTCCTGTTTCAGACTTGAATAATGCTCTGTCTCCAAAATAAATGAAACGATACCTGAGAAACGCAGTCTGTATTACTGCGTGATAGGTCTTGGTTTAGTTTCCTTCGTGCATGTGTTTGCATGAATATGAGAGGAAGTGTCAGATAGACTTCTTTCCCCATTCCTCTATTTTTGCTTAAAATGTGGTTGATGCACTGAGATCTGCAGTCATCAGAATATCTTTAGCATGAAGAGGCACCCCTAATACTCTCGTAGTCACACTTTATTCATCCGCCCTCCTATGGCATTTATACCAGATGGGTTGCAATACTTGTGCAGCATCTGTTAGTCCTCCCCAATTCCGCCATCTTTGCGGAGCTGCTTAAGAGATTAAACTCACTAGAAAAAAACCTCCTTCTTGGCAGTTCAGAATTTCGTATTGAACAGCACAGAAACTTATACCAGACATACGGACTGACCAGAGGGAGAGCTTCTCAGCTCATACTGATAGCTGGAGTCCAAACCCTTGTTTGGCTTGAGTTTAAGGCACATCAAAGCTATGCTGGAGAAGGCCCAGACACCTTGTCCCATGAACAAAGAGGCTGGCTGGATGGGAAAGCAGGTTTACCTCCTCAGCCTTGGTTCAGCTTTGTGTGATCGACAGAGAACTATCAGCTGTTGTTCTCTGGGCATAAGTTCAATTCAAACAAGTCCTCCTCCTTCCTCTTTGCAGACAACCGTTTCATTAGACACCATGGAGACTTTCCAAAACTATCCTCTCTCCAACAAACTCCAGTGCGTTTGGAAGGCCACCTTCCCATTCGGTTTTTCCAGCTAGTGGGATGTGAGTACAGACATGGCTGAAACAAAAATGAGAACTTCCCCTGCCAGGAGTAGGGCTTGTTGGTTTGGTTTAGCCCCTGTTGAATAAACTTGTAAAGGACTTAGCAAGGCCATTCTTTTGTATATCCTCCTCCTCCTTAGGTAGGTTATGTACCACACTCCTCCCTGCTGTTTTACTCTGTAGTATCTCAAGCAACCTCTGGGGCCTCCTTGAAGATCGACCTTGCAGGTTCCTTTGTTCCTGTAGGTAATGCTGCAAAGCTTTGTGGTGTTCTCTTTGACTCCAGGCAGCTTTGGGTCTCAGCAGCATTGC
>NW_008825051.1:1037654-1061667 GCF_000699105.1 Pygoscelis adeliae | reverse complement strand
AATGACTAGCTTCATTGAAAGTCTTTTAGTCAAGAGGCCATGACTCATGTTCTTCCCTTTCTTTGTCTTGGGCTCTGGTGTCTCAGGAACTGAGGCAAGGAAGATGCTGCCCGCTACAGTCTTAGGTTGGGTTCACGGGGAACTGAGTAGTTGCATGCTCATGCACGGTGAATCTGATTATGGAAGACTTGCTCTGTGTAGTGGATGAACGAACACCTTGAGTGGAAACAGTTGGGTGAAATGCAAGAATGACCGTACTGGGTGAGATCAGAGGTCTTTCTAGCTTACTGCCATGTCTCCAGGGGAGGACAAAAGCAGCAGGTATTCAGTGAACAGGATAAAAGCTGAATACGTAAAAGGTGGGCCTTCCCTTCACGTTGTCCTCCAGCAATAAACAGCCTAGGGATCTCTTCAGATGAGAGTTATCAACAGACCCCCACACTTCATCTGAAAGAACAACAGATACCAGAAAGAAGGTGAACTCCTGGTTTGAGTGATGAGGTTTCTGTGCTGCTCTGTATGCTGGACAGTTTTGTGGAACAAGTATTTCTTGCTATTAAGAAAAGGAAAGAAGGATTTTTATCTGCCTTGGTTCTGCATGAAATGTTTGCATAAGAAACAAATTTATGAACTTAAACACAGGGCTGACGGGTTTTTCTCCATCCATGCAGGTGTTTGTGTCTACAGCTCTGTCTACAGAGGTTGTTGCTTTGGTTTGTGTTAGGCATGGGTTTTAGTTTAAGTGCAAGGTTACAGATTTAGTAAAATTGGGACTTCCTCTGTTGCAGGATCTGTGGATTCCTTACTTCACGATCACAACCGACATCACTGCCTCAGCAATGAGGGTCCACACAGACGGTGAGTGTGTAGGCAGCCTTTCCGGTGGCAGATCATAAATAATGATGTGAGACTTTGTGTCACCCCTTGTTCCCGGAATTTTCCTTGCCTTTAAATTTGTTTTTCCTTTTGCTTCTCCCTTCTCTGTTATTTGCTGAGCACCAAACTGTGGTGGTACGCAGACAACAAGGAACAGACCTGTTGGGAAGAAATTAAATGAGATGCTGTATTCACTGTTTAGAGAGAAAATGGGTCCACTGACACCATTCTGTTTCCTTAAAACATCCCATGAAGTGCAGGTGTGTTAGCCATAAATCAGAACTAATGCAACAAAACCTTTTAAGATTCAAATTCCCCATAAATGAAGCCGTTTTCCCAATAAAGAGACTCCTGTGCCTGAAGCAGAGGCTGGGTTAGGTTCTCATTTGTGTCCAGTCCTCTTTATTTCTCTGGTGGAAAACTGTAATGTAATTTACTGACTGAACAGAGGAAAAAGATCCGAGCTGTCTGCTCTGCTGTCAGGACGTGGTGGCAGCCCTGTGGGACACTTGCTTTAGCTTTTGTCTATTTGGGGTAATGGTGCAGTGACTCAGGCTTCAGTGAAGAAAGTAGAAGCCTACCAGCTACCCCGTGGGTAGCTGAAGCCTTTGCTGCCACGTCTCTGATGTTTTGTCTTTTGAGCTGGCACAGGTAAGACTCTCCCTTCCTGCCGTTAGGGTGTGGGTTACAGAACCGCTAAATTATACTGACACCGAGGACAACTAAGGGAGCTAAAACAAGCAAAGGATTAACCTTTCTTAGAGGTTTTGTGTTCCTGTTCTGCAGCAGGTTAAGCCAGCTTCGGTCAGGAAACTCACTTCCATCCAGCTGCTTGTCCCCGTGGAAGTTTAATATAAGGATAGAAATCAGCGGGAGAATGGTTATGGTTGTCTCCAGAATTCACTGAAAGGAGAGGAAGGAAGTTCCCAGCTGCTGCAGTTGCCCATCTTGGTTTCATCTGTGGGGTGTAGCACAAGAAGTCAGCATTTTCCTTGAGCGGAAGTTCCAACTCAGCTAAAACTATTAATAATAAAACCCAAATCTGCCAGCATTGACCTGTGCTAAAGAGTAGGAGTGCTTAGGTTATAATTAGAAACAGAACTGTTATATATTTTAAAGAGAAAAGAAAAAAATCATTTCCCAGTTTGCTGGAAAGAGGTGCTGTTTGAAGCACCAAGTAGTTAATTACTGAGAAGTGAGCTAACACTGCAAGTCTTACTTATTTTTGATATTTTAAAGAAAAAATCGTCACTTCTCCGATGAGACTCTTGGCCTCTTTGGAAATGCAGCGTCTTCTCAATTCAGCTGATGGAAATGTTAAGAGAGAAACGAGTAAATAAGAGCCTTAAAGCAGAATGTTTTACAGGAAACAGATCCAATCAATTCCTACTTGATTAAACTTTCTAACAGCTTAAAAGTTGATAACTTTCTTCCTTACGGCACTATTGACGGAATGTCTTAAGAAGAGATAGATCGCCACCATGTTCTCCCACTGGTTTTACAAGTGAAAATGTTTGCTTATTTCAGAGCAGGGAAAACAGAATTTTTGGGCTTCTACAGCATATATTTTTCATGTTCAGCTCCTGCTAAAAGTCTGTTTTTTGTGGATCTCTGTAGAACATAATGGCTTTAGCTGCACTTCAGTCTGCTTATTCTTTCTATCCCTTTGTCCCCAGGAGAAGCCTTTTCCTTTCCTTATCAGTGTAAGCTCAACAAAGCACTAAAGACGATCCCCGCAGTCAGGCATATGCTGAAATCTCCTTGAAGGCAATAAATATGAGGCATGGGCTTAAAACTGTGATTTCTAAGGCCTTTGCCTGATAGTATGTCTGAATAGCCTTTTTTTTTTTCCCCCCCTAGCCAGGATTATGGTATAGAAAATAATAAACTGCTTTAATAACTTTCTAACGGTATTCTCAGGAAAGCATCTGTCTCCCGATTATTTTAATGAGTGCAAAAGCCTACCCCAGCTCTGTGGCAGTAATTAATGCTGTTGCCATTCCCTCCCTCTCATTCCTGCAGGCTCTCTGTGGCGGTATGTCCGTGCCAGCATGTCCCTCTCTGGGTATATGCCTCCTCTCTGTGACCCGAAGGATGGGCATCTCTTAATGGATGGAGGTTATATCAACAATCTTCCTGGTAGGTGCACAGATCAGTTGGGAAGAAGTTACCGAGAACACAGCCCGTCAAACAGCCTGCAAAACTTTGTCCTCCTCCAAAAAAGGAAACAAGGAGAAATATTGCAGACACCTTTAATGTCATGATGGTTACCAGGAGTCATTGTTCTCAAGTTTCCTAGGTTTTTGCTTTATCATGGCTTTATTAAGACTATTTTTTGTTATGAAGTATTTCCTAATAGACATATTCTAAACATATAATTCCAAGCCAATTTTGAATTTCTTTTAGTGCTCACTGAAAGGAGAGAGCAGGAATTAAACTGCAAACATACTTTTTGAAAAGAAACTCAAAGACAGACTGTATCAGTTGAATTAGAAATAATTCAGAGAAAGCAACAGCACTAACTCTTCATTGTTCAGACTGGTGTCACCCAGAGCCTGAAGGGTTCAGCTGACAGGCATCGGTGTCTTGGTTAGCTGCTAGCACATGGCAGAGGTGGAATCACGTGGCGTTCAAAAGAGCGATGTGGAGTTTGGGGTGTCCTGAGGACTGAACCCAAAAGGGTCCAGGGTGTGTGAATTCACTTGCGTGTGTTTGGGATGTGGTTTATGTCAGGGATGTCATCGTAGTCAGAAAGCATTGGAAGGCAGGTGGCTCCGGAGGGTGGCCAAGGTAGAAGAGAGACATGTGGTCTCACTGCAGTTTGCGACTATAATTGTGTACAAATGAAGGGGAAGGAATCTAAGCTAGAGACTCCGCATCTGAGCAACCTAAATCATTTACATGTTCAAGACGAACCCAGACTATATTTTTCCATCAGGGCTGTATTTGCCTATACACCAGAACTGGAAATAACACAAAATAGACCCCCAAAATCTGCATCTGACGTTCTCTGTTTGTGTCTGTAAGCGAAAGTATGAATTGCAAACCAAGGCACCTTTTCCACCTGCACATATTGGAGAGGGCAAAGAGCACACATGCAGGTGACACTGGGTGGAAAAGATACACTAGACTGAACGAGCCCAGGAATATAAATCCAAGTCACAGAACAGCTCTGATTTAAATAAGTGTCTAAATTAAGCATCTAAATTGGCTCTTCAGAGCTGTGGTTTTCCTACGCATAACTGTTCTGGAAACTGCAACTATCTTGGACTCTGGGGGTGTGGAAGAAATATAAATTCATTCTGTGAGGTACATGTCCTTCCCTTCCCTCCCTTGGCACCTCCCTAAATCCTCGCCCGTATCCAAAGGCTGCAGCTAGTCCTCTTACTGACCTTGAAGTAGGAAGCGTTGCCTCATGTCTCTCCCACTTCCAAATATGAATCTTCCTTTTGGATCCCAAAGCTTTTCTTAGACTGAAATCCTCCCAGCCTCTCCTTGCTGTCTGTTCCCGTGCTGCTCCTTTCCTTTATTACTTTCTCTCTGCAGGGCTGACACCTGCACTGCTGACTCTCCTCTTTAAGGCCACTGCCACTTGTTCTCTCTACAGGTCCCCCAGATCTTTTGTTCTTATGAGAAATGCTGCACGAGGTAGAATTAATGTGGGTTTAACATGCTCTTTCACGTTATACCTGATGTGGTGTAACTGTGGACCCGAGCTGTGTGGGTCCCACCTCCTCTCCCCTGCTCCCTGCCGTACAGTTTTGCTGCTGCCTTCACGTTGGTTCTGGTGACAGCATGGCCTTGGAGAGAGGCAGGTCATCCTGCCGATCCGGGGGAAAACATACCCCATAAGTGGTGTTTACCAGCAGTTCAGCAATGGGAACTCACCCTGAGGTTATGCAGGGGCTCGGTCGGTGCGGAGCGGGCAGCACGCTGGGGTCTCTCCGTTAAAATGGAGCAGGTGGGGTAGGAGCCTCCCTGGGGAAATGGTCTCTCGGCAGAGTTGCTGCAAATGTTTATACCTGAGGCTGTCCAGAGGCACTCGTGGTAGGTACGATGTCAGGTTATATACTCTCTAGCAGTCTGTATGTAAGCTTTGGTTGAGCAGCACCAGGGTTGGCAGCACTGGTACTGATACGACCTTCTCTCCTAGCTGATGTTGCGAGGTCCATGGGCGCAAAGGTGGTGATCGCGATCGATGTGGGAAGCCGGGATGAGACAGACCTCACCAACTACGGTGACTGCTTGTCTGGATGGTGGCTGCTCTGGAAGAGGTGGAATCCACTGGCCGAGAAAATCAAGGTATTGCAGACTATATTAACATGGCAGCTCTTTTTATGTACGGAGCTGGAAGCTTCCCCTTGTTCATTCAGGGAGCAAGCCTGGTGACAGACTGTCTCGTTTCTTCGGTTTGGGCTCTTACTTATGGGCAAAACAAGCTGGGCAGTGCCCTGACACCAAAGGAAAGGTAGTGAGATGGGAGAGGGTGGAGCCCCAGTCTGGGAAGGGGATGGTAGAATTGTTAGAGCAATGAAACCTTTTCTTAGAGGTGCAGTAATTCTGACTGCATATATTTAGAATTTGGAAACTTTACCAATGAAAGTAATTCAGTGTTTCTATCCTTTATGTCTCTGAACTGTTGATTTAGGGAGATTTTAGCACTAGGCAGTAATTAACATTACTACTACTGATAAACACTGGGCTGCAGAGTATGATTTTTTTTTTTCTTGTTGCACGCAGTCAGGCCAACTCTGTTACTTGTTCTTCTGCATTTCCTAAATTATCTGGCTCTGCAGCTGTCCCCCAAGTGAATGCTGTTTTTTCTTCTTCCCTCCCAACTACAATTAACACATTCCTCTGTTGGAGTTAGAAGTAAAATACTTGTTTGTGCTTCCCAAAGTTAGGGAAAATACTACAAGCTGCAGGTACTGCTCTGTAATGTAAAGTTTTTCCTCTGTGATAACTCCCTTCCCTGAAAAGGTCTGGTGTCCCTGAGAAGTGGCCTTCTGGAGTTGGTGCAGCTGTGGAGTGCCCTGCTGTGCCTTGGCAGAGTTGACCATGCTGCTCCCAGCATGTAGTGGGAGCGTTTGGCGGGGGGAAAATGGAGGACCCTGACTCTTCTCAGTAGTGCCCAGGGAAATATTACAAGTGCCCAAATGGCAATAGGCACACGTGAAAACATGGGATTCCTTCTGAACACCAGAAAACGCTTTTTCTACTGGGGGTGGTGAAACACTGGCCAACCAGAGACATTGTAGAGTCTCCATCTGTGGAGATACTCAAAACTCAGCTGGACATGGTCTTGGACAACCTGCCCCAGCTGACCCTGCTTGAGCCAGGAGGGTTGGACTAGACGATCTCGGGAGGTCCCTGCCAACCTCAGCCATTCTGCGAAACCTCTGCCCAGGTACTGCAAAGATCATAATCGATTTCTGCCTTGAAGGATCACTGTGCCCCTCTCACCTCAGCACAGATCTCTCTCTTAAGGTACCACTATATCTTGGAATGAAAGACTCAATTCAACCTTGAACTGCAGAAATATGTTTGAAGGCAATTCCCTTTCTGCTGTGGATTGTGGAGACTCATCGGCTAGCTGTCCACACTGCATGGGAAACAGATGGAGCTGCTGATGTGTGAAGGCTTCGGCAGGCTTCTGTGTGCTCTTGGAAAAAAAAATTGATAGATAACTTGCTTTTCCTCCATTATGAAAACAGAACGTATTCTGAAATGGAATTTCTGAATTAATCGCGATTGGTGTGTCTGGCCTGGTTGGCAGGTGCTGAATATGGCAGAGATCCAGACGCGGCTTGCGTACGTGTGCTGTGTGCGGCAGCTGGAGATGGTGAAGAACAGCGATTACTGCGAGTATATCCGGCCACCCATTGACCGATACAGAACCCTGGACTTCGGGAAATTCGATGAAATCTGTGTAAGTGCATCCTGGGGAAGGCAGTTCCCCCATATTGCTGTTCCACGGAAATCTGCTGGTTTGTGGTGCTAAGCTGTTGCAGAGTAAGAGAATTCAGCTGGCGGAGTGAATAACTGACGCTAAATAATGCTGTGGAATGATATTATGACTGTGAGATTGGATTAACAGCCGAAATCTAGTTAGTGATCTTGATTATATAATGACCTGTGAATGGATCAGTTGCCTCGCTCTGTTTCATGACAATTCTTGCTCAGCTGCTTGGTAAAAACTCTTGGGCGTCTGAGCTGCTTTGGGCAGTTGGGGTTTGTCAAATGGTGTCATTTCTCTCCCTTCATTATGTAGCTTGTTGTCACATGAAAGATTTGAAGTCTGTAGGGGAGGCCGTGAATCACTGAAATGGAGGGCAACATGCTAAAATATCTGGCTCGGTTAACGTTTCAACGCTTCTATTAATAAAACATATCATCCACAATTCCTCCGCACCTGATAGAGTGTCAGGAAAATGGCACCAATGTCAGTGGAAGGACGCTGTAAAAAGGGCAGTACCAGGTTACAAAAGGGCAGTACCAGGTTACACGTCCCTGGGATTTAGTTTTGTTTGTCTGTCAGAAACCAGCACGGGAAGAACTGACTCCAGATGCGCAGTTGAATTGTCTCAGTGACATAATTCAACATTCAGAACCAAAACCTCTCTGCCCAGGTTGAGGTAATGATAGCAATTCTGGCTCGTTGGCTCTTGTCAAGGAAATTATTTTACTGTCTCTTTCCATTCTTTGCCTGCTTCAGCCATGCGAGCATCTTCCATCTTCAGGTGTTTCTGCATAGCTTTGCTCTCTAGTCTGGAAAAAAAAACCCCACCACTCTTCCTTTAAGTTGATCTCATTTATAGATACAGTGAGAACCTACAATACTCATTAGGCTGCAGGTTAATTTCTCTGATACTGTCTTATCAATACTAAACAAAACCAGTAATACCATTAAGCCCTGCAGATTCGCATTTGAGAGAGTCCTTAGGACCAAACAGCAGCTATTCCAAACCACCATCTGATTTCCCCAATATAAATATTTTCTCAAGGATATTTGGTGCGTCTCAGCTCCTGGGCAGTGCTGTCTGCCAACGGTGGATCTAAGACTTTGGTGATAAATAATAATTCTTCGCTAGATGGAGCGCCCTGGCCATTTTGAAAACCTTGATGAACGGGTCTGGTAGTTCATCACAGTAACAGATAGTAAGCTGTCAAATCATTGTTCTGTCTCTGTCCAATTTGGTGTCATTAAAGAGATTTAAAGAAGCCAGGCAAATTTTTCTCAGCAGAATAAAACTTGAGAAAAGTGCAGTTTCTCAAAGATGTCACTTTCTGTGGGCAAGTTCCTGGCACGAGACACTGCAGGTATGGAGGGGCAGCACCCTCCTGGATTTTCATTCCCTGCAGTGTAGCCAAATAACTTCTGTCCACAGGGAGGCTTTAAACTGTGCTGACCTTGAAGGAAAGGGCATCCTAGGCATTCCTTTACCGTTGCAGGCTATGAAGTAGTGGGGTTTTTTATTTCAGCTATGTACCTGGATTTTACAGAAAATAGAAATGGGCACCATATAACCATTCAGCACGTTCTAAAGAACAAAAATCCCCTCTTCTTGTCAAAAGCCCTCTTCTGTATCCGCCTAGGTAAGTCAGCTGCATGTCATTCCCCGAAGCTCAGGTTCTCGCAGTTATTTTGGATCAGACCCAGCCGGCTGTAGATCTGTCAGGTCCCTTTTCCTCCTGAGTAATCGCATCCACCCTGGGCTGAGGAGCTACGATAGATGACGAGAGGTGAATTCCAGCCTGAGTGCCTCCCGTGCTTTGAACCCTGGTCCAAAAACCAGAGGAGGGACAATACCAGCTCAGCCAGGGCTGCTTCCAGCACTCGGAGTTGCCACGCAAGCCTGAGGTTTAGTGTGTGCTGCCAGTGCGAGAGCTGGAAATAGGATCCACGGCTCCTGACACCTGTTGCCCTGTCCTTTCAATTTGATTTTTCAACACCATTTCTACTGCCTTGTTAGAAAAAGAGTAAGACTTGGAGCAATTCGGTTGATTTTTTCCAGTTGTTTCCATGCTAATGACGCAGTGCCACGTTATTATTCCAAGCGCAAATTACTTTATACTTTTAAACTAGAGGAACGTGGAGCTTGTGGGTTTGGTGTTGTCCACGTACCATCATTTCTGCCCCAGCAAACTTGACGCTTGCATGTTCAGTGCTGTCTGGCTTAACTCATTGCAAGAGATTTTGGAACCGGGGGCCCTATGGTAATTTTTCTTCACTAGAAAAGTTTTCTTTTCTTGGCTGTTCTTGAGCCAAGAGGGGAGAAGACACAAATTAATCTGTGGTCTTACCTTCTTCCAAAGGAAGAGCCAGTACTGGAAGGGCATATACGTACGCGTCCTAAGCTTCTCTTTATATGGCATTATTCTGTGAACAGCCTGCTTGAAGCCACTGCTGTAAAAATAGTTGTGTCAGGTGGCACTTTTCATCGCATTCTGTGGGGTCAAAAGTCAAGTTAGCATTTGGACTTAAAATAGCACCTTGTTTGCTGAATCGTTCCCCTGATTCTTAGGCCGAACAGCTTATGTAGCTGAGGCTGGAAGGTAGCAAAAGTACATCCTGGCTTTGGGGTAGACCTCTAGATTTCCTACTGATTTGCAAAAGATGTGACATAATGGTTTTTTAGCTATTAATCACTTTTTTCCCCCCGACTCTCTTTTTTCCAGGAAGTGGGATATCAGCACGGGAAAACAGTATTTAATGTGTGGTGCAGGAGTGGAGTCCTCGACAAGATGCTAAGAGACAGACAAGAGACTTGCAAATCCAAAACTGATGTAAGTGTTCAGTTTAAACGCACTATTCTGCAAGAGCTACTTGATGCACGCCAGATTGCGTACTGCCCAGAAACTGGGCAGAACAGATCGTTCTCCTATATGAAGGAGAGCGATCAGCTGCCTCAAGTCCTTACTGTGAGCATGCATCTACTAGTTAAAACTGTATTTTGGGCGAGAAAAGGTATGATCAGTTTTTCAGAAACTTCTTTCCTTGAACCATAGCCTGGATGAATGAGCTCCTCAACTTCTGTGATCATCAGGTACAAGTGTGGCCAAAGTGTGCTCTGCCAGAGCCCAAGCCCAATGTCTGCCTGTCCATCCCTGATACCCGATGCGTGCCCAGACAGCGATCCATCCCTTTCCTCAGCAAGTACGATGGGGTCTCTGAAACCCCAGGAACCGATGTAGCGCTCTGTAGGGTGGCTCTCCTGTTCCTGTTTGATTCTAACAGGTTATTGATACCGTGTTTGTAACCTGGAATCGTTCACAACACAAATGTCCTCGAAGGAAGGCAGGATGCTCACCAGTAACCGGCATTTTCTGATACGCGTACGTCTGATGTGTACGTGTTTACACACTCGCCTTTCTCTTCTCCCCCCCTGTGTGCGTCAGCAGTCCTGAGGGCACTAAATGCTGCTGGCTGAGCTGCCTTCCGCACCGAGCGCTGGAGTGGGGGCTGTGACTGTGCCCCCGCGGGTCCTGTGAGAGAGGATGGTCTGTGGTTGCAGGTGATGGGCTGCATTTGTACCCATCGCTTGAACGCACATGTGGACTGCCTCCTTGAGTAATGCTGGGTAGGCATAAGTAACCTTTTAAGAATTATTTTTCATTTATTCTTGTGCCACAAACTTTAGGTGGTACCTGGATATTGTTCTCGCTACCAGAAACTGGTCTGCCAGGGCAGTGGCGCTCTGCCACCAGCTGCCCAATCCCCGTCACAGGGGACGTGAATTGGGATCGCTGGCACTGATCTCAGCCGTTGCTGGCTTTCAGGATGTGACTCAAATAGTCCTCAGATGCTTCCAGAAAACCTGAACTAAACCCTTGCTGGAGATGTGTTTTTAGCCAAGAGTTAAAATCCCTGCAAAGCCATAGATTTCTTGCTTTGTTGCTTTTATTCTTCACTCCTCTATTAGAAAAGGCATTTCGTAGAGCCGTCATGAAGGCTCCGCAGAAGCTTGCAGCACTGTCGAGGTACTGGGTTTCACGCACCTTGTTCTGCCTGCTTCAGCACATCCGAGCAGTTAACGTACCGTTTGGTAAATGCCTGATTATGGTAAATCTACAGGCTACATAGTGTTCCTGTGTGGTTACAGACCCTTTAAGATTTCTACTTAAAAGTAGGATAAAATTCTCTTGGTTTTACGGTTTAAGGATTGAGGTCAGCTTCTAGAGTTGGTTCATAACTCAGTGGGCTGACTGAATTTTTTGGCGGGGAAGTTTCACGTGTTCTTAAGAAACAGTTATCACCTTTTTGAGGACTTGGGTACAATATTATAATATAGTGGCTTATTATCCTTACCCTCCTTTGAATTCGTCTGATTTAAAACCCAAGCACTACAAAAGGCTTCAGATTTACCCAGTAATTCATCTTTATCATCTTCTAGAGATAGGGAAATGAGCAGTAGTATTTTAAGTGATGGCCAAAATGTATCATAACTGTAGTGAGCCTCACTAAAGGAAGTCAACAGAGGTGAAAAATGACATCGAGGATTCGCAGCTCTTCCAGAGATGGGTGGTAGAGCACTTTCGCTGCGAGGGAGGTGGCGTGAGCAAGAGGAGAGGAAGGGCAGTACTTGCAGGGATGGGCACTAGCTCAGCAAGGAGGGGTGGATGACGCCCACATCTGAGCTAGTTGCCCTAGACCCCTATTTGTCACCAGGGAGAGATGAGCCTCTGCAGGGTGTGAGTCACTCGATGAAATGGAAATGGCTCCGTTGGGATGAGATGAATGGCACCCTCGGCCCCGGCCATGTGAAGGGAGCCAAGGGGGACTAGCGCCGATGACTTCTATCGTCAGACGAATCCCACCCAAGCTGCCTGGCAGAGTGAGTGGCTGTGGGAGGAGCGCAGAGGGACTGAGCTTTATGGGACATAGCTGGAGATCCAAGTAGCCTGAGGAGCCCCAAAACTCATCAGCTTGTTCTTACTGGGAAGATGACCTGGACTAGGAGATACGTTAGTCTGAGCTGCGGAAGACGGGTCCCCGTTCTGCCTCTGACACCTTGTGTTCAGACTAGTTATAAGCTGGTATGTGTTTGTTTATGTGTATTAATAGTCATAAGGAGAAGTCAAGGGAGAGAAAACTGTGTGTGTCTCAGAAATGGTTGTATGTCCTATTTCATCCTCTAACTTTTATCACCAACTGAAACAAGCTCAAACATATTCATTGCTGTAACAAATGCTTCTTTTAAAGAAGACTTCTTTTAAAATTGCCTGTTATATGGGATACAGTAATTCAGGCTAATATTTCAGTTAAATCATGATATTACAGCTGTGCATCAAGCAGCATGTTGAACAATTATCACAATCTACCCTGGTTTTTATGGCCCTTCAACTGTCCTGGAGATCAAATATGTCACGTACTCGTTGTAGACATAGCCTGTCATGGCATTTCTGTGTACGCACTTGATAACAAGGCAGAAAGTGCTGATTGCTGAGACACCGATGTATGGAAATAACGGATTCGGGAGAGTGACTCAACAAACTGCCCGGGTTATGGAGCGGAAAACATCGGCTTTGTGCATTGCCCCAAATTGATGCTAAGGCTCAGTTCCAGGCTGTACTCCCAAGGACCTAGGAGATCATCCTCTGAAAACTCTGGAGTCCAGTAAAAACCAAGATTTTTTTTCACCTGACTTTTGTTTCAGTAGATTTAATTTCTACAAAATAACAAGTATTGCAGTTCCCACTGGGGTATTTGTCTTTTTTTTTTTTTTTCTTAGTCCATTAGAGTCACTTAAGTCCTTTAGCTCTGCTATCTTCCAGGGATAACAGCTGATATTTTTAACTTGCCTTTCATTAGCGAAGGTTTTGATGCTCTTTATGTTTTAGTTCTTCAACTATTTCTGGAGTGTTCAACATCTGAGAGCGTGGTTTCTTATCATCTTGTTTCCATGTCGTAAGCATTGAAGTTTTACTTGAAAACTCCAGATATTTAATCATTTAGATACTTTTCCTTTGCTTTCATCATTCAATCACTGTTTATCTTTTCTCAAAAATGCAAATACTGAAGACACAAACAAGAGGAACCTTACATAAGCTTCACTTGAACAACCCTTACTCTTCCCCAGCACAGAATAATACAATACCGTTAATTGGATCTCCTCGGGGAAGTTTTGTCTACTGAAGTGTTATTCATAGTCAAAGCTAAATATAATCTAGCAGGCTACAATAGTAACTGTCTTTCTCCTCTGATTTATTTAATAAAGATTGTGCCGAAGAGAATACTTTCCTCCTTGGGAAAAAAAAATATCAGCAGAAAGGTTTTAGAGTAGGTTTCAGATGAATCTGGGACACTTCTTTGCCTCGTGTTAACTGATGGGAGCGTGGTTTTGTCCTTAAAGGTAGTAAGAGGAAGTGTTTAAACATCAAATTCCTGTTTACAAAGCATCAGACGAGCATGGGAAGACACCTGATTTCCCACAAGTGGCATTCCAGTCTCAGTGCTAAGACTTTGGGGTGCAGCTGCCTCAACAAGCGTCCTCTAACAGGCTCACATGCAGGATTGTCTGTATGTCAGTGACTGTAACAGATGTTCCCGCGGGTACTGTCGCACTTAACCATTGCCTTCATACTCATCTGTCCTCGCAGCTCGTCTGCGGGAGCACATGAGGTGGTTTTCCTGAAGCACCTTTTGGCGACGGTCGCTGCAGGATTTTGTTCAGCTGTTCGTGTAGCGCCCTGGACTTTCGTCCCCTCCAAAGCCAGTCCCTGTCGGCTCTGTGCTCCCCAGGACAGCCTGGCGCGTGTCTGCCCGAGCGCTGTCCGCTTGGTAGAAGTCCACGTTTTTAGAGTACAGGCGATTGCCTCGAACATTGCTGTGTCTGCTTGGTGGCCAGAGTTTGCGCATATCCCTTGCTTAGTCATACGGCACAAAATGAAGATGTAGATACTTTTTCCCCTGTCCTGGGGAGCAGCCTTCTGCAAACGCTTCACTGGGACCATTCAGGTCGGATGTTCAAAATGAGGCTGGACTGACTCACCCTTCTTGACGGTTCCTTAATGGTCAAACTGAGCTTCTGAGCGTCCCGACTTCTGTATGTTTCAAAGTGTGTGTCCTAAGCTACTGCTGTTTCATTTCACACAGGTATCTTTTAATTCCCTCTGGGCTTTTCTCTGTCCACTGCTCCCCACCAGCTGTTCGTCCTGGATCCGCACCTTGCTTTAGCTGCACTAAATTACATCAAAAGTTAGTTACAGATCAAAGGTCAACTGAGAGCAATCTGCTGCAGCTCTAATGGGCTTCTGCTGTGACCCCCCGTGGAGGTTGTATGATTCATAGTATCAGTGCTCTCGCCAGAAGAGCAAAGAATTGCTCATAAAAACCCTGTGTTGAGAAACTGCCCTGTCTGGAAGCACGTGGACGGCTCTGGGCGTTTAGAAAGACGGCTGTCAGCAATTCCCGGCAGCCCAATGCCAATAACATGCCCCCTGCCAGCTCTTCCCCATCTCTCTCCTCCGGGGGTGTGTGCTATTGTACTAATTAAAATCACTGGTTTTAAAACAATGTGAGGGGTGTTCAGGTTTCCATCTGGTGACCTCGTGCCTGGCCCCGAGGAGGCAGGTAGGGCTGCTCACAGCATGGCATGCGGGAAGACCAAAACGGTTCTTAAATGCCAAAGTTGGGTTTTATTAGAGGAGAAACTGGAGCAGGCAACTTGTCAAAATAGAGAACATTCAACCCACTGCTTGGGTGAGACAGAGTAAAAATAGAAAGGGTTTATTGAAAAGAGGAATTTGAGTGGGAAATATTTCTCCTTGTGGGCAGACCACGTACCTCAGGCTCTTCCTCGCTGCAGCACCTCTCGCTCCACGGCGTGCCGGGTTCCCCGGGTGGGTCCTGGTCACCCCGGTGCCTGGGCTGCTGCCTGCCTGTCCGTGCAACCTCCCATGGCGTCGCTCTGCAGGCTCAGGGCTGGGCCACGTGCGGTGTCCCACCTGGGCACTGGGGCCTCTTCTCCTTCTCCCAAGGGAAGGCGAAAGCTCCGTGGGGGCTGCACCTGGCCCAGCCGGTCCCTCTTACAAAGTGACAGTGATGGAGAGTGAAATGAGCACTGTCTGTCACGGAGTCCGGACCCTCTGGTTCTCGTCTTTGTGGCGTTTTCTATAGTTTGCTAAATTTTCAATAACGCTTCTTGCTGCATGGATGGAGAAGGAGCCATTAGAGGTTGTCCCACTGTTTGCACTTGGGAATCCCATCTCTGCCACCAGACCTGCATCAGGAGAGTTGTTTTGTGAATTACTCACTGATGAGTGATGGCTTTTGAGGGGGCACTTGTGGAGAATTTATGTGTCTGGAGCTTTCTGTCTGTCCAATATTTTTTTTATGTGATAAAAGTGTTCGGATTTTTTGTGTACGTTTGTTAACATACCTAAAACTTAACGCTGTGTTTCAGAACGTGACCTGTCCCACCACCTCTTTTACGGACCTGGCAGAAATCGTGTCCAGGATCGAGCCTGTGAAAGCATCCGTGGCAGACGGTGAGTCGGGTGATCCGGCTGGTGCTGCGGAAGCATTGGGAAGGGCGGCGAGGCAGGGACGGCTGCTCGCTCCTCCTGCGTCCCTTGTCTAATGGCTTTCTTTTAACACCCCATGCTGTAAATTGTGGCGGTTCAGGGCTGGCTGCCGGCTCCGGTGTCTGCTGAGCAAAGCCGGCAGTGGTGGGCTGTCTCCCCGCTCCATCCAGAGCCTCTGCCTGCGGGTGTGCCCAAGCGTGCCCCGGGCCAGACCCTTTCTGCGTGCCCCCTCCTCCTGCCTCCTCCGGGAGAGGGTGGGAGTCGGATGTTCCTGCCACAGTGAGCCATCCGCTGCCAGCCCGTTACCGGTGTGGTCCGGCAGGGTTTCCCGGTGGGAGTAATCCCTACTCAAGTCAGCCTAATCTGAGTGAAACAGCACGTGTGGCAACTCCTGCAAAGACAGGCTTTCACCCCCCTTGTGCCGGCCCGTGTCCTTGCGATGGCTTTGCTCTTTGGTCCATGTCCTTTTGAGACGGGAGGAGGCTGATTTAAAGCTTTCCCTGCTGTTGTGAGTAGGATCTGGAGTGACTCACTGGCTCCATTGCTTTCTGTACGCTCCCATTACGGGGAGCATTAGTGAACTAATGAGGAACAGGTAACGGCTCCTGCATCTTTACACAAAGGCACTCGAGTGCCTTGTGCCTCAGCCGTGCCCTGCGCAGCAGTTCCCTGTACGTGCCGTAACCGAAGCTAACTTAACAAAAAGGATCAGAGCTTTGCAGGCCTGAAATCTCCAAGCATTTCACCAGTGCTAGAGCTCCTTATAAACAGTCTCTCCCCTCCTCCCGATTCTTGTTCTTGCAGAGGGAAATCTAAAGTTAGCAGTCCTCCCATCTGTGACTGTTTGTAGAGATGTCCCTGTGGTAATTTGAAATGCTAATTGCAATCATATGCCTTATGAAGAAAATATTAATCAAATGTGGTTGAAACAGCCATTGTGAATAAGAATGGTTATTTAAGGCATAGGCCCTGAGACCTGCTAAGATTTAACCAGTGTACTGGGACAGATCTTCCTCCTTTATATAGTTTCTGATTATTCGCTTCCATTAGGAAGACCTGCTTTCTGCTGGCTGAGGCCGTGAACACGAGTGTAACAAAGGGACATGTCTTTCAGAAAGTAGCTATGGCAGATTTTGGGCTAATGAGGGCCTGTGCAGGGACTACTTGGGACAGGATGGGCAGGTGCCACGTGCTTCTGGTGGCTGCTGAAAGCTGTTGGTTGTAGAGACTCCAGAGGAGGGGGGAGGATGGCAGGAGAGAGTCACACATCTGGGCACCGTGTCTTGAAGGAGCCTTTATATTCATGTTGTGGGTGACTCCATGCGCTGCCTGCAGGGACCTTGCCCGTCTTTTGGTGGGCGGTGGCTGTAAAGGCATTCCTCTGAACGTGGCATCGCCTCAGTGCCTCCGGGATGGCATTGCTTTTGCTGAAGAGTTATCTGGAGCTATGGGGGAAGCGGTCCGTACCGAGGTGAGCTCAGATGGAAGGTGACACCTCCCTGGCAGCGGCCTTGGGGCTGTCAGATGGTTCCTCGTACGTGCCGGTGAGCCTTTGCATTTGTCTGCTCGTGATGGTGGTGAAAATGGTCTGACTGCTTTTGTCCCATGTAAGGAAGAAGACAGAGTGCCCCTTGGTAGCCTGACTGTGAAACAGCACTGTCAAAGAGGGTGAAACCTTTTTTTCTCCCTGGAAATCCCTTCCCGAGTGGGATCTCGGACCGCAGGGATTTAGAAATGCTCCGCCTGCCCTGACAGCATACCGCAAGTCTCAGGCTGGGTGGAGAAATTGTGTCAATAATTTTGTTCTAAAGAAAGAAAATGAAAATGATCATGTTCTGTATGACTGGGAAGCCCAGATGGGGGAAATGTCAGTACAAAGGATGAAAGGCCCTGACGGGCAGAGGCTGGTGGAGCCTCCCCGCAGGGATTTAGAAATGCTCCGCCTGCCCTGACAGCATACCGCAAGTCTCAGGCTGGGTGGAGAAATTGTGTCAATAATTTTGTTCTAAAGAAAGAAAATGAAAATGATCATGTTCTGATTGACTGGGAAGCCCAGATGGGGGAAATGTCAGTACAAAGGATGAAAGGCCCTGACGGGCAGAGGCTGGGGGAGCCTCCAGGTCAGAAGCCATATCTTCTTTGAGGGGAAAGGGCAGTGAAGTTTCTTCTCCATTCTTGAGCAAACTGAGAGCAATGATTGAAACCATTAAAAAAAAAAGGGAGACTGTCCCTCAGGAAGGGGTGAGTAGAGGGAAGTCGGGCGAAGCCCTGTGCTGGACCCGGGGTACCTGTACTGCCGGTGAGCAGGTGCGGAAGCGTCAGTAGGAGAACAGAAGCTCATTTTCACAGCTGAGCCACTGCAGTATTTGTGGCCGTGTTTCTGTTCTGCACCCAAACACTTCCTTGATTGGGATTTTCTGTCTTTGTTCAGCTGTAATTGCATTTTACGCAGCCGTGGCCAGAGGAGCACAGATGCCATCCTCCAAGGGTGGCTCAGTCACATCCCTGGTCACGCTCCCACCTACAAGGGATTTCTGCGGACCAAAGTTGCACAGGCTCTTTGGTGATTTCCCACAGCAGGTTTCATGTCTCATTTTTCAAAGCAGCGATGCTTCGGGCTGTCCCCACAGCCAGGTCTCACGGTGTGAGGTGAGGTAGCACGCTTGCTGCACGTGATGGCTGAAGGAGATCAAGTCATGTAGCAGAGCAATTGTAGCAACAGTCATTTGGATAAAAAGATGTGGGAAAGAGAAATGTTAATTGTGGGTCAAATGGCTGGTTTTGCAATACAGCTGAAGCAGGAGACATCCCAAAACCTCTCAAGGGACACAATTATCAGGCACTAGGTCACCCTCTGCATCTTTGCTGCTTAAGAAGTACTTTTATCAAGAAGCACTAATGCACCTTAGGTTGCAACGAGCTACCAGATTCCCTGATTTACATCGAAGCCTGTCAGCGTTACTGAAACAGAAACCCTCTAGGCCACACAGCAGCGATTTTCTTCAAGTGTGGTGTTGCCTGCAGAAATCAGGCATATATAAAAGAACTGCTAAAAGCTACAGAATCACAAAGCAGATCTTTGGCATGAGAAGTGTGCCCTTCCTGCTGTGAATAAGCTCCCCCTGCTAACGGTAGGCGTGGGTACCTTTCTGTGGCGTAGTCTCCTCTTTACTGGCTCATTTTCGAGCTGCAGTGTTTGGGTGTCGGGCAGGGCAACGAGGCCTCGGTCCTGCTTGATGCTTCTGGGAGTTCTTGTAGTGTAAAGGAGCGGTCACCCCTTGAGCCCCAGACGCTCAGCCTCGAGCGGGGCAATGGAAGATGATGTTTAGGGACAGCAGGACAGACACCTTCTGTTCTCCTTTCCCCCCTAGTCCTCCAGCACCCAGAGTGGCTGTGTGAAGGATGTGAAAAGGGACGCCCCTCTCTTATTTTTTGTATCTGTATAAAGACCTGTTAAATGCTGAATAGTGCTTAGAAAATCAAGGAGTTTGGTTTTGATGGTAGTCAGTTTTATTGGAGCTGTAAACTTCGAACTATTGTTTGTGCTGTCTGTTGCTGTTCAGATGAGTTTCCAGTTTCTCTGGTGTGTTTTATCAAAGATTATCAGTAGTGTTTTTAGTATAAACTAATGATAATTCTCTGATCCACAGTAAAAAAATATACTAAAAAATAAAAAAAAAAGACCAAATGTCTTTACTCCTAATGTTCTAGCAGTTGGTTGTAGTTATCGTGTTAGAAGAAAATGCTGTGGAACAGACTGTGCTGTTGTCTTCAGCGTGGAGCAGATGCTATTGACTGTTCCCAAAAGAAATACTTAATCAAGAATCCGGTTGAAACACGAGCCACTTTCTTCACTAGTGGGCTGAAGAACAGGTATTGCTTCAGCTACACAAAGTACACTTGAATTAAGTCATGGAAGTGGCGGAAAAACTAGTGTCACACAAAAATGATTTTCTGCCATTTTAATGCCTTAACTTGCATTCTGAAAAACTGCGTGCCAGAAACTGTGTGGAAGGAAGGTGGCCATCTGCCACTTGCTTTGTTTCGCTGCCTGCATGCCTTGGTTTCATGCTTGGTTGGGATGGGGCTCTGCAGCGGCTGCCGGGGCCGATGATGGGCGTCTGCCCTGGCACATTTGCTGAGTGTTGAGTTGATGTGGGAGAGAGTCAGTCCTGTTGGCAGGTGACTCTCCTGCTGTCTGTTTTACAGACCCTAAGGTGATCTCCAGGTGCTGGAAGAGGCATTGACTCTGCAGTGATGTATCTCGTTCCTTGGGAGCGGGCTTCAGTGCTGGGGACCGGGGGCTTGGTGGCATGTCCTGCTGCTGACTGCTGTGCCTCAGTGTGCACAGCTCTTGAGCTTCCCTAAATTACGTTAATCTGCTGGATTACCGGAGAGAGCAGGTGATTGTCCCCTGTGGAGAGGAGGGGAGTGTAAATGTCACTGTCCCCCATGGACCAGAGATTGAGAGACACGTGATTTATCATCTCCACACCAGGAAGAGCTTGCCCTATGCCTGGAAGTCCTTGTTTCCAGCGAGTCTGTGACCGATGTGTCCAGGGGAGTTTGGACTGGTAGCTCACAGGCATGTCTTCTGAAGGTGTTCTACAGGTCTTGTCTGGACTGACGGGTGGGAGACAGCAACTGTTCTGTGAAGAGCATTCACCAGGGAGCATCTCCCCATTGCCAGCGTTTGTGTCCCATCGGGCTGGGCAGCCGGTGCCCACCAGAATAGCACGGGCAGTTTGCTGCTCTTGCTATAGGCTCTTTAGATCCTGGAGGGCTCCAGGACACCAGTTCACATACAGGACATGGTTTATTTTGTGATCTGGCTGGAGAGCCGATATCTGTGTTTGAGTAGTCCCAGTTCCCTGAGCTGCGGAGAGTTGGCCAGCAGTCACCCTGCCCTGCGCCGGTGCTCAACGGAGACAGCTATCGTTCCTCTTCCAGTTTTCCCTGCCTCTCTGAATGCTAGTTAAAACCAGTTTTTTTTCTCTCCTCTCTCTTTAGATGAGTCAGACTACCAGACTGAGTACGAGGAAGAAATTCTGGACAACCAGAAGGATGATTATATCAATTTCATAAGCAACCAGGTTGAAGAAGACTCCGACTCGGTACGAATGGCCCTGGAAACAGGCAGTGCCTATGTCCTGAGTGTCCTGAGTCCTGTGTGAATGGTGTGCGGTGGGTGTGAGGTGGAGGTGTCAGGAAAGATGCTGAGAGAAGCACCTGGAAGGGACTTGCTGAGGAGGAGTGTGCAGAAATAAGTTTGCTTTTCGTGTAGCACAGACACTAAATGACGCGTGCTCACCCTGTTCAGGTCAGTCATCTACAGTGGTGCTGTGTGTGGCAAAACCTGGCCATGGCTAAAACCTGGCCACACAGCTCCGTGGGCTTGCTCACAAGGTGGGTCAGGGCTGGAGAGCGTACGGCACGAGGAGAGGCTGAGCGAGCTGCTTTCTCCAGCTCGGAGGAGAGGAGGCAAAGAGAGGCTCTGACTGCTGTCTGCAGCTGCCTGCTGGGTGGTTATGGCGAAGACAGCAGCAGAGATGCACAGCAAAAAGACAAGAGGTGACAGACACAACTTGCGCTGAAGGAAATCCTCATTGGGTACAGGGGGAAATATTTCCCGATAAACATGGCTGAGAACTGCAGTGGGCTGTGCAGGGAGGTGGTGGAAACTCCATCCTTGCAGATACTTGAAAACCAGACAGACACCCTGGAGAACCAGATCTAGCATTAGAGTTAGCCCTGCTTAGAGTAGAAAATTGTGTTGTACCCTCCAGAGGTCCCTTCCAACCAAATTTGTTTGATTCTGTGGGACATCAGGTCCACCCTGAGGAAAACCTGCACTGAGGCCAGACTTGAGATGATGTGGCCCACAGCCTGAGAAGCAAACCTCAGAAGGGTCGTATCCCTGCCCCTCTTACGCTGGCTAGAGTGGCCAGCACGTTTAAAAGGTGAAGCTGCCTGCTGTGTTGGACATGAACAGCTTCTCAGTGGGAGCATGTGAGCGGTTTGGGAAGGTCCCTGGCCTGGGTAGCTGCCCATGTGAGGTTGTAAGATGGCTTCAGTGCTTTGAGTGATGGCAGATTTTGTTTGCTGGGCTGATCTCCAGTTGGTAATGATTGGTGGACTAAGAAGAGGTGGAGGGGAAGAGGACAGATTTTATGCAGCTTGGAGAGGATGCTGAGGAATGAATTTGTGCCTTTTTTTTTTTTAATTGATTTATTTTTTCTCCTTCAGGATGAAGATATGCAGATAAGAAAGCGCAGGAATCTTCCCAGTGTGGACGGCCAGGCAAGCAGCACAGGAGAGCCAGGCTAGCACTCAGAAGATTCTGACCTTGCTGGCTGAGAGCTACATCCCATTCGTACTGACAGCAGCCATATTTATTTATTAAATATTTAAAAAACCAAAACAACATCTAGTTGAAATTAAGCAAGCTTTCATCCTTCTCCAGACAGGGTATGGGGCGTTCAGCTGCCAGTACTAAGCACAAATACCTGCATCATGCCCAAGTCCCTTTGGACCTCCCGTGAAGGGTGGCTGGCGTGTGCCATACTCCCTCATACAGGTGCCAGTATGAGCGGCCAGTTATTAATCACTCTGAGACTGGCAGAGGGGAAACGTGCTGGGAATGTGCAGTTAAATGCTGCCTTGATTTTTGCTGCTGTATGTTCTAGTCACTGTTTTTACTGTGAAGGCCCGAAGAATGACGGGATATTATCCTGCCGTGTGCTGAAAAGGCTCCGAGCAGCAGCACTAGAGAGAGGGAGGGTTTTGTGGGTCGCAGCAGCGTTGCTTTCTTTTCATATGAATCAGGTAACTGTGTAATTAACTCCTCGGTGACTTTCAACCACGTACTTGTGAGCAGTGCTTTGACAGGATCAAGTCTGAATGTATTTCACTTGAAATCTAAACCTAAGAAATAAGTTAATGTGGACGCTAGCTATAGAGCCTGTATCCTCAAGCCATCAGGAGAACATTCACTGACAGATCATGGAGCTGACACTTGTCGGGCAACTCTGGAATCACTTCTTGGATGTATTTGCCCTGTGAAATAAAGTTATTCTGCTGGATTGAAATGTCTGCGTGGTTCTTTGTGTTGGGTCCCACAAAGAGAAAGTTGTCAACAACTAAGAGCCCAACTTGCCTCTGCTTATATCAGACTTGCAAAGAAAACACATGCCGTTTTCAATTCCTAACCCCAGCAGGAGTCATTCGGTGTATTGTTAAGCATTGGAAAGAAATCTCCAGTGCTCTTCCCCCCTGAGGGCTGCGGCAGTCGATGTGAGTTGGACCGTGTTCAGAAGCCCCCAGTGCTTGCTCTTCTTGTCTCGCATCTGTCGTTGCCGATAGCTCCACTTGGCTGAATAATCAAGCTAATTCTTGCTTTATGTAAACTCTTCTGCTCAGCGCTAGCTCTAGGTGCTGTTACCTTGAGGGGATTTGTCATCCAACCAGAGTGCCGAAGACGCTTCTCAAAGCTGCCTCCTTTGCCGAGCTGCCCTGGCCCTCTGATGTGAAGTGCGTCAGGAGCCGGCGGTGATGCCTCCGGGCATGACCAGTGCTGGGCAGCACAACTTTGAGGCCAGAAATGTGTTTGGTGGCACCACTGAGGACCGTGGTGGTTGCCAACGCTGTGAAGTGTGACCTGTTCTCTGCATTTAACCTCCTCTCCCATGTACTCCCTGATGGCACAGGCTCTCCTCTACACGCCCTACATCATGTTTTCCTCCATCATGTCCATGAATGTGCAGCCTTTACCCAGGGAGGCTGTTCCTCTAACACAAAATGATATTTTCAAGTGTCAGAGCCTCTTTTGTTCACTGAGGGACTCCAGCCATCGCCTTGGTGAGACCACCCAGCCTGGCTGCACCTCCGGCAGGCCCCAGGCCTGTTGAAAAGCGACAGAAGTGATCAGGGACCTTCCCTGCAAGGGTCATCCAGATCTTTGATGCAGATTTTGGTTAATGCAGTTGTACAGAAAATGTTGCAGCTGCTGGAGGTTGTTCCCTGCTATTGAAAAGAATTAATTCTTGCAAAGAAAACTTAAAAATGGCTTTTGAAGTGGAAGTGGAGCAGCTGGGGGCTTCTGTGAAGGCACAGGCTACCTGTTGAGCCGGAGAACTTGATTTCTGTTGAGATTGGTTACGATGTGGTGTTGGTGTCCATTATGAGGACGGCCCATAAGCTGGTGTGTGATGCCCATGGCCCCATGTAGCGGGACACAAGGGAGCAATGACTGTGCAGAAACGGGGGACAGGGTGGAGCGAAGGCCCCGTAGCTCTCGCCTGTTCGGACACGGTCATCCTTGAGAAGTCCGCCTCTGCCACACCTCTCACAGTCCTGAGGCCTAAACTTATGTCAAGGGCCTAAAGACTCAGGCTCTGAAACACATTTGAACGCACTGAGAGAGAAAAGCTAAGGCAGGGAAGTGAAAGGAGGGCCTCGCCTGCATAAAGTAACACCAACTTGTGATACTGAGCACTTAGTGATTTAGCAGTTACGGCTCCTCATTGTTAAAATAAGAGGGAAGGGGAGAAGACGGCGCATTTGAGTAAAAGATAAGACCCAACCAAGGGCTTATCTACCGAGACCATGTGGC
>NW_008825051.1:1018212-1037469 GCF_000699105.1 Pygoscelis adeliae | reverse complement strand
CCTGGTCGTATGTGAGTTGTGCTTTTCCCCCCCCCCCCCCTTCTTTTGGTACTATATGGTGCATGACATGGTGACAGACTGGGAGTGAGTGCGTGTGAGCGCCCACCCTACAGCTGTCTGCTTTGCTTCTGCAGAGCTGCTCTGAGCAAAGAGGAGAGGAGCACGTCTCGTGCAGCAGCAGCAGTAGCAGCACAATTTAGAGCTTTGTGTTTTTCTGATGAGGGGATGTAAACCAGATGTGAGTCTCTTCAACATCTGTATTTATAGGTGGTTACAGTACAGGAACTTTTCCCTGGGAAACGAGGAATAGGGCTAATCCTAGAGATGACTGAGGTCCTCTACTTGCCCTTACCAAGCTCATCCCAGGCCAGCGGTCTTCAGCCTTCGAAGGATATGCTTAAAAACAAAAGTACCCTCAGCAGAGGCTGTATCTCTGCATGGAGCCTTCAAACCTCCTGATGATGGACAGATGCGGTTTGTCAGACACCTGCATTGCGCTTCCCATAGCAGCGACAGATTCTGCTTGTTCCCTCTGCCCCGGCTGCCGAGCAGTCTGGGGCGAGACGGGCTCCATGGGTTATTTTCCAGAAGGATGACAGGTCTGTCAGCCTGAACCCAGCACTTGTTGTACTGCTCTGTGCTGTACCAGGAGAGTTCCTCCCCTCTCTTCCAATAGGTAATTAATTTCTAAGTTGTGTATTCTAACTCTGAACTTCCCAGCAGCCAGACCTGCTCCTGGAGCCTGGGTGTGAGCCGCTGGGCTCGTGGTTGCATAGGTTGAAGGGGTCACAGAAAACAGAAAAATACTGGGCTCCTGGGTGTGCTGATTAGAGCCGCTGTATTTGCTTTGTGTCCTGTTCCACGGGGAAATGGCACTTAGTTCAGACGTATGAAGACAGAAAATAAACCTTTGATGGGAGACTGAAAGTCTCTTCTAAATAATTGATCACAACTTCCCTCCCTAGCTGTGTTCTCCCTAGCTGAGCCCTGGACGTTAAAACAACCTTTCCTTCTGTGCAGAGGAATGTAAAACAATTATGGTACAACTTTAAAAGCAAAATTGTTTTTCCAGCTTGCTTTGCTGCTGGATGTGGTCTGCCCAGCCGCCCAGTCAGGCAATGCAGGGTCCTATCGGTGGTTCAGCCCCATCCTGCACTTACCCCTAGGTGCATCCTAATGATCCTGCACTTGCGTGTGCAGTTCCGTGTTTGGAGGTTTTAAACAGTCCCTGCCCAGTTGGACACCCGCCCCTGTGCTAAGGAGTTGGTGCTGGATCACCCCTTCATACCCCAGGCTCTGCAGCAACAGTCTCTCTGCTGTTTTGCTAGAAATGCCGCAGGAGAAGGTCGATTTAGAAGAGCCCCGAGTCTGCCTGTCTCAGCTGTCCTAGCCCAGGCCACCATCCTGCCAATCTTCGCTGGCCCAGTGGGTGCTGGCTTTGGCTGGAAACCGCCTGCTCTCTCTGTTGATTTCATGGGTGTGTCACATCCCCCAAAAGGTAAAGTCTGACCAGAAGCTGGATGAATTTGGCCTTGCTGGAGGAGACAGAACAGCTGCTGAGGCCTGAAGGTTTCATCTTGGGTGAAGAGGACACAGAGCTTGTTCCCACAACAAGCCTGATGCCACCGAACATGAAGTAGCAGGATGAGAGCAAGGTCCTGAGGAACCACGGCTGTGAGTGGTAGCTGTGGTGGGAAAGGTTCCCCTCAATGCCTTTGACTTGATACATCTGATGGTTGCTGGGGGTAAAACCTTGAATGAGCTTTCAGAAACATGTCCCAGTGACGGATCTGCAGCAGGTCGAGCACCAGTCCTGCTCGGTGGCTTGGGCTGAGCTTATCCAAGCAGCCAGCATGAGTTGGTGATTTGAGACCTAGGCACCTGCTGGAAGGGGAAGCCATAGAGGAAGGAGGGTGTTTTGGGGACCTTTGTTTGCAGGACTCCAACTCCGGCCCCAGTCCCTGCAGGGGAAGGGCCGACAGCGCAGCCACCATCCACGTCTGGCAAAGAGATGCCATAGCTGGGCTCTCCCGACCTCCCATGCTGGCGAGCGGTGGCACTCCCGTCCCCATGGGGCAGCACCTTGGGGCTGACCCACTGCAAATGACTCGGTGCAAGTAACAAACTTAGTTGCTTCGTTAATGTGGCGTCATGAGCTGTTCAGCTCTTAGAGACAGCTCCAGTGGGATTTGGGAAGAAGAATGAACTACTATCGCCCACGTAGCAGCTGGAAGCACCTGTCCAAAATCTCTAGGAAGCATTGCCTGGGCAGGGGGAGAGCTTTGATCTCGTGCCGTGCGGCTCTGGCTCATGCACAGCTCTTTGAAAAAGCTCCTGCTGCGGCTTCTCAGGTTTCTTGCCCTGTGTGGAGCCGGTTGTGTGTTCGTGCAGCCCCTCTGGGCTTTGCTCCACGGGCAGGAATGGCCAGGGCTGCAGCGGGACCCTGCAATGCTCCTTCCCTGGCAGATGTCATCCTCGCTGCATGTTGTTCCAAAATTAATCTCATCTTATTTACTCATGCTCCCCTGACCTCCTCCAATGTGTGATTTTTCCTTGCGTGCCCCCTGAGGACTGTGTTTAAGCCGTCAAGATGCAGGGGCTTTACTGCGCCTCTGGGTTTAATTTACTGTTGCTGTGAGTAAGAGCCGGTAATAAAATCAGGAAAAGAGAACTACAGCAAATATTTTCCTCTCCCACAGGGGCTCCGCGAGGCTGGACCGGTGCCTGTTGCTGCCCACTGTGCTGAGAGCCCTGCTGAAACGCGGCCACAGGACCGTGGCTTCCCGGAGGAGCCGGGGCAGGAGGCATTAGGGTTACTAAGGCATTGTTTGTTTGATGAACATGATCTTGCGGTGTGGCTTTTGCTGGCACCAGGGCACAGACTCCCATTAGCAGTCGCTTCCCGGCCGATGGCTGATTCCTCTCCCGTGGGGTCTAGTGAGGTTTGTGTCCACGCTCCTTGTCCCCATTCCCTCCTCAGGTCACGGAGGATCTGACCCTGTTTTTCCCTGATAGCCTTAATTTGGGCTTTGGTACAAATAGGGCTGTGAAAGGTGCCGGGAGCTGGCAGGGCATCCACGCCTGCGCCCATGTCCCGCGCCTGGGAGCTGATTTGGGAAATAGGGATGGGGCACAGCTGCCTGCGGGCGCCGGGCGCGAAAGCTGGGAAATGCTGGCGTGGCCAGCTCGCCGCAGCCTGGGGACATCCATGCTGGGCAAGTCAGCTCTGCCAAACCCCCTTCCCTTAATGAAATCAAGGCTTTTAGGGGAAACCGTGGCACTAGCAGTTGCAATAAAAGCATTTGCCTGTTTAAAAAAATAAGGAAAAGCAAAATTAAAGTGTTATTAATGTTCATCCTGGTTTTAGAAGTGAATATACCATAAATCTATTTAATTGTGTGTTGGGATTGTTCCTGGAGACACGTTGCACGCTGCGGGAGCAGCCCTGAGCAGCGTTTCGAGCTGCACTGGGACTGCACCTGGGGGCCTGAGCGGTACTTAACACAAACATGGCATTTTCACAGGTAATTGGCAGAGCCACTGTCACCGCTCCCCCCCGCGGCCAGCACCAGCAGGGATGGCTCTTAATTACGCCTCGCTCCATCGGGGGGTTATGGACAGCAATGCGCTTCCCGTCACGAAGCAGCCAGGCCTCCAGCTCTGGAAATGCAGTCACGTTTATCAGTGAGGAGTGACATTTTGGTCTGATGTGGCCTCGATACAGAACTGCGCCGTACTGAGCCTGAGGCCCCCCGGATGGTGTGGGACACCCCTGGCACTGGTACCCACGAGGTGCAAACGCTAATGATGCTGCTGGGAATATTTATTTGTGGAAACCTTGTCTTTAGCTGGGGTATCTGTCAGGGAGGGCGGGCCTCGCAGTGCCAGTGGGTGACACTGGCCTCGCAGGGATGAGCAGAGCTCTACGTTCTAGCACTCAAGCGGCATATAATTTGGGATCAAAAAGAACACAAAATGGGCATTAATTTTAAATGTACCATAAATGACACATTTTTTCTTTGAAGAAGGCACATTACATGTGATGCAGAGCCCCAGAGGAATATGCCGAATAAGGCTGGTGCCTTGCTCAAGCAGCCTGACGTGCCCGCGCGCCCCTGAGCAGGACGGGGTGAGCTCTGTGCTGTGCCTGTGGCCACGTGCTTGGGCGTGTTGCCACTGCGTGGACCACTATGGAAGGTCACAGGTGGCCCCAAATGCCCCGCTTGCCCTTGGTGGTGGCTGCCAGGGTGCCCTGCAGCCTGCCGGGCTCAGGGAGGCACAGCGGGGTGCTTTTCAGCACTGGCTGTGCCCATGGCTGCACTTGCAATCAATATAATTTTTTTTTACTCTCGGGTGCATGTGCGTCCTCTTCATGGGCTGAGTTGCAAAACTCAGTTTCCTCGCAGTGACTAATGGCTGCCTCGAGGCAGAGGCACTCGGTGGCAGTTTGCAGCCAGTCACTGCCATTGCCAGGCGGCTTGTTTCTGCTCTTTGAGTAAGAATTTGCTGAGGCTGCGTGGCATGTTGGCTCTCACGAGGTTAGATGTGGCAGGGAAGGACACACATGCTGGCTCTGTCATCCTTGGCTTCATCATCCTCAGTCCCGTCTTGGTGCTTTCCCCTTTCCAGCTGGTGTGGGTCTGTTCCTCCAGCGTGTAACCAGGCCGTTGCTGCTTTCTCCCTCCTGAATTAGGTGCTGAATTAGCTGGAAGTGGCTGGTGGGTGACTTCTCTCCCTGCTGCAGAGCTGGGGGATGCCAGCCCAGCTCGGGACATCCCTTAAACTGCTGCCGCGTGGCTCAGCCACAGCACTAAGTCACCTGGTGGCTGTAAAATCCTTCCCCTCCGCTTGCTTCCTCGCTGGAAATAGAAAGTTTTTAACAAAGTAAAGATTGGAAAAGCTTTTAGAGCGGGGCTGGTAAAGTGGTGCACCGCTGCGATTTCAGGGGTAATGAAAAGGTGGCGAGGAGGAGGCTGTGCCAGCCTCCTGGATCAATGCTTGGGCTGCGGCTGCGAGCGCCGGTGTGGGGCTGCCTGACCCAGCCAGCAGCAACCACCTTCAAGGCTCCCGCTGGGACATGTACCTGGTGGTGAAGGAGATTTTGGTCCCTGAAAGCAGAGAGGAGAGCTGAGCCTTGCAGGGGTTGTTGGGGTGAGCGTTCCTCTTTCTGGGTCTCCTCTTCTGTGAGCAATGAACCTTTTAGTGCACTCCAAGTATGAGGAAAGAGGTTTCCTAAGTGCCCAAGAGCTGCCACAATTCATGGAGATGGTGTCTGTGCTATGGCCGTGTCTTGGTGCAAAATGGGTGGCAGGAGAAGAGCGCTTCCATTCTTGTCCCTCACAGTAAAACCGGGATGGCAAGTGGGGATTTTAAAGTGCTGGCAAGGGATGGATGACTTAAAATAGTCCCTGGCTGGTGTGGTTAGTAGCACCCTGTCAGCCCCCACCCCTTAGCTGCCGGGATCGCACGGACTAGGAGGTGAGCCTGCCATCGAGCCCTCAGCACAGCGGCTGCCAGGGGAGGCTCTACAGAAGGTCAAGACACATGCATCAGCTGCCGAGTGATGCTGGGCCTGAGCCCCGTCCCTGCAGGAGCTGCGGGCAGGGTGGACACCAGAGCCTGGCCATGGACCAGGCATCACAGCAGCTCTGCTCCCCATCACCAGAGCCAAGCTGGATGGGGCTCCATGGGGGACCAGCTGGGCTGGCTGGGAAGCTGAGTTGTTGAAGGCAACTGCCTTGGGGACCCAAATCCAGGCTGCATCTGTGTTGGTCTGGGAGCTGCTGATTTTGCACGAGGCAAGAATAAAGTGGAAGCACACAGCCCCAACAAAAAGGCTGTCAAGTCCCCGCAGAGCACGCCCGCCTCGGGGCCCTGCACGTGTCCCCGCTGCAGGCAGCCCCGACTCCTGTGAGACCCTTTTCCTCCTCCCCAAAATCTGCCCCTGGGTTGGCTGTGCTGATCCACATGGAGGCAAAGCACCATGTGCTGGGGCCGCGGTGCCCTGGGGGAGCCGTTCCTAGGGCTGCTGGCGTTCCCCCCAGCACACGGCTGAGCGGGGACCCAGTGGGGCGAGCGTGTTGCCTTGCCAAACTAGGTCACACTGTGAACTCGAGCGATGTGGCAGACAGAGCTAAAAATACCGGCAGAGCTGAGCGTTTTTCCAGCAGCTGTGAAAGGCCGCGGCCTCTCCGGGTCGGACTTTGCCCATGAGATGCCCTGATCCTGGCCCTATCCAGGAAGGTCACCGGGGCCCTTGGGCTGCTCGGGCCAAGGGTGATTTAGGAGTAGGTGATGGAAAAGCCCCTCTGTGGCTGCAGGTCCAGAATCCACCCAAGAAAATGCCTCTCTGCTGGTGGTGTAAACAAGTCATCGCGAGGCAACTTGCATCTGAGCCCCTTCTGCTTGCAGAGACCCTCCCTGGAGCCTTGGATGTCTCATCTCCAGCCTCCTCATCTGCTTCCTCAGAAAACCACCTCAGCTTCCCTTAATTATAAATGTGTTAACAATTAGTGGCAGAAAATAATGGTGGGGCGGGGAATGTAACCCAAGCCTGATGCAAGATCTCAGCAAACCAGTTTTTTTTCTCTTGGGAACTAGAGTGCTTTCATTGTAGTGTCTCACTTCAGGAGGACACCAAGAGGATGGGGACAAGTGGCCTGAGTGCGCTGCTGGGACGAGCATGGGCAGGTCCCTGCACTGCTGTAAGGTAGAGCTGGGGGTGGGTTGGGGGCTGAAGCCTGTCCCCAGCCCCATGGCTTGTAGTGAGCCCATGTGGCTGCTGCCTGCAGCTTGGTGACTTTGTCTATCCCCTCTTTGGGACTTTGTCTCCTTTGGGACTTCAGCTGTCCCCCTCTCTGGCCACAGCTCCTTGCACTGCAGAGAAGCACAGGCTGGACAGCCCTGCTTTTCTCATCCTCTGCCTCCAATTTCTGCACCTGGGACCTGCACTGTGTCGCTGGAGTGATGCAGAAGCAATTGCCTCTGACTTACCTTCCCCTGCTGATGTCTAGATTCTTTGCATCCCATCTTTATAGGATGAAGCATTTCCTTTGTTCCTGTTTGAAAACTGGCCTATTTTAATACTGCCAAGTGAAAATGGGTTTGCGCACAGAAAAGATCCTAGTTGCTCTGTATAACTTCTGTCATAATTATTCACTGCCAGTCCTCCTGCTTCCAGCAGCTGTATAATTTATCAGCTGTGTTTTGTGCTCATTTCTCAATCAATGATGAAAACATTGATTAGTGTCAGGCTGGGACCGACTCCTGCAGAATCCCTCTAAATCATCTCTGTTCGCTGATGACTCCTTGTTTTGGAGATGGGTTTTGCAGCTCTCCATCCATTTAATGTAGGCTTTATTGAGACTGTATAGCGCTAAATTTGTAATTAGGGTGTCATATGATATTAAGTCAAACACATTGCCAAAAGCTAAGCAAATAATGGCTATGTGGTAACCTTTATCTACAAACTTGTAATTTTCTCAAAGGATGAAATGAGGCTCATTTGACAAGACATTTTCCATTACACCACAGTGATGGGTGTATTTTTATTCCTTGAATTCTGTATTAATTGAATTCCCTGTGTCCTCTCCATTTTTCAACCTGACTGTCATGCTGGACCGACTGACTGTTAACCAGGGCACCTGCTTCGCCCACCGAGCACCACATTAGCATCCTGCCAAACTTGGCATCTCCCCAGGCTTCGAGCTTTTCAGCAGCGAGTGAACGCAGCTCAGCTCGGCACGCTGCTTGAGGGCCCTCAGGTGCAGATCACGTGGATCTGCTGATTTAGAAACCCCACAGATGTCACCCGAGATGCTCTTGGTTGTTAGTAGACCAGAGAGTATTTCATCATCCTCGTGTCTTCCCATCCTTTTTAAATACAAAAGAGACACCCCGAGGGCCTTGTCACTAGCGATGCACCACCTCATCTAGAAATGCCATGACTTCTCTGTGCCTGGAGATTTTAAAAATTCAACTGGGCGATCCCTGAGCAAGGCAGTGTTGCTTTGACATCGGTCCTGCTCCGAGCAGGAGGTTGGACTAGCGACACCCGAGGTTGCTCCTCATCAAAATCTTTTTATGCTTCTCTAAGTCTATGAAATGAACCTGCAACATCATTAATGTTTCTGTTGTTTCTAATATATTTAGTGAACCACTTCTTACTGGTCGTGGCTTTACCAAGCATGGATTTTCCTCTGTCCATTTACCCTCCTCTATCAATATCTCTGGTTCATAGCTCATTGTGGTGATTGCTGCATATTGATTGGTATCTATTACTTTCTTCCTCTTCATATATATTGTCATTTTGCTTCCAATTGCTGTTTTCAGATTACCAACTTACAGGATGGGCTTTCAGCCAAAGTTATATTTTCTTGACTCTGCAATATTAGCTTTTCTGCCCTGTTGCAAGCTCTGCTCAAAGAACTGCTGATTTCCCACTCTACAGGTTGTTTTTCCCCCCCCTTCAATTTTCCTCATAATTGTCACCATCTCCATGAATTTTGTGAAGCTACTGGTTCCATGACTGTTGAAGAGACTAACAAGCCATACCAGTCCACGGGAGGGTTACATGACTCCGTAGCATGTTGGCAAAGCAGGCTGGAGCAGCTGTGCTGAGACCATCCCATCTGACCTGCTGCCCGAAAGAGGGTCTGCTCTGGCTGGTTGCACCCGATACAGCACCTGAGCTGCTCTTCCCGCACTGGAGCATCTCTGCCCTCCCTGGCAGTCTGTTCTGCTTCACTGTCTTTGAAAAACTTCACTTTTTCTTTACATCTAACCTGAATTTCCCCACCACAGTTTAATCCCATTACTTCTTGCCCTGTCCTGCCTTCAGCCTTGTAATAACTGGACCGTGTTGCTGAGGCTCCCCCAAGTCTTTAATTTTCTGGGGTGAATCAGTCCTGCTTTCAGCCTTTGCTCACAGGCTTTGCTTTCGCACCCCCCGACCCCTCCCAGTGCTCCCTCTGAGCTCTCCAACCAGCCCAAATCTCCCCTGAAACGCCGCAGCCAGAGCTAGGCCAGGTTCTCCGGCTGGTGTCGTACCAGACCTGCGCAGCCTGCGCACGATGGCACATTTCCGTATTATTTCTCATGCTGTGACGTTCACCTTTTCTGCATGAGCACAACACTGTTGGCTCCGATTCTGAAGATTTGCAGCAGCATTCAGGTCCTTTCCTGCAGAACAGCGACGGATTCAGCTGCTGCCCATCCCAAGTCCCCCGCCGAATCTCACTCAGCACCCATCTGATTCCACTATGAACCTTTGGGGGCTGCTCTTCTTCCTCCCCGCAGGATGGCTTGGAAATGGGACACCGGCAGGGACAGCAGAAAGGATAACCCCCTCCTACTGCACGCGCACACCGTAGCCACTCCTTTCCTGTGCCCTGGGCTATTTTATTTGCAAATGTGAAATTTGTTATCCTTGCCAACAGAGTCTAACCTAGAGGCTCTTTACTACCCGCACCTTTGTGCGATGCCCCAGCTGAAGTAGGTGGCACCTATTTTGCTACACCCTCACCATAGCCAGGTGCCGCTGATGGCCCTGAATATGTGTGCAGCCCTGCGTGAACCTCCCTGCGCTGCCCAGAGCTGCTTCTTGTCATTAGCACAGATGCAGGTAGGTACTTCAGGCCAGAGAGAGGAGCTGTGGAAAGCCCTGCAATGCACACGATACAGCAAAGTCCAGCTCTCCTCTTTTCCTCACCTCCCTTTCAGCTTCTCACTCCTTCTGCCACAACCATCGCAAATAGTTTCCTTCTGCCCACCAAGAGGGGAAGACTAAATGCATCCCTCCTCATCCTCCAGCTGAACTTTCTGAGTCATCCTCCCCGTACATTTCTACCTGCTTCTCTTCTTGCTCCTTGGCCTCGCTCTATGCAGGATCAGTCCCCATGATCTGCCACTCCTTTGCGCAGCCTTGTGATGGGCAGAAGTGCCTGTGTCGGAGGGAGCTGGCCTGCCGTGCCCTGGGCTGCGCGGAGCGTGGGCGCTGCCTTTTCAGCTCTGCCTGAGCCCTTTTGCCAACAGTAATGGTAAATGTGCAAGACAGCTGGAAATGGTTTCATTTCTGTGCCCAGCACCTTTAGATACAGCAAGGGTTGGACACAGTGTGGGGTAGGGTTGGAGCGGAGCTTCAAGAGTGAGATGTTTAATAGGGACACAGTCACACAAACTTTCCTTTAGTAGCAACATTTTTTCTTCCATCTTAAATATAACACAGCTGCTTCAAACTTCAGCTCTTCTGCTGCTGCATGCTACCAATGTCAGGACAAAGTCAGTCTGTTATTTTGCCAAACAATGAAATACTAAGATGCGGATGGAGCAAAAACTGAGTAATCACTGAATCATTGAGCAATCAATTACCATCAGATCCGTTCCTGGAGCTGTTTTGGGAATCCCAACCTTGAGGAACCTCCATTGTAAGGGCCAAGTTCTGCATCTCCACAGCTGCTTAACGGTCCCCGCCGGTGCTGGAGGACCCTGGGAATAAAACCTGTCTGTGGTAGGTGCAAAATCGGTTGAGGGTGGTGCATCACAGGAACACATCATCCTGGGGAGGGGAATCACCATCCGGCAAGAGCGTCACAACGTGGCCAAGCAAAGTTGCTCTAGTGTAGGCGACAGTCCTGCTTTGAGCAGGCAGCAGGACCAGAGACCTCCAGGGAGCCTTCGCGCCAGTGCTTCCACATTTCTGTGGGGAAGTTAAGGAATCTTTTCCCTGTATGAAATACCCATGTTGTTGTTTCCTTTGTTATATCAATTGGTTTTATTTATTGTAGTTTATTCTGAGGGACTGGCTTATGTCAATTTGATGCCACTAATTTAGCCATCAGGAATGAAATGATGTTACCGTCCTGCTCAAATCCTCCCTCCTGCTATAGCCAATGCTTGTTTCTTTTGTTTCTCTCCACCTGCTGTATCATTTTATGAAAAAAAGAGGAATATAATATTATGCTGCTCTAGAAATGCCCACTCTCCTGTCAGCTCTCCTGACTCAGAAACGTGGTGGCTCATCCAGACTCTTCCTCTCCTGGGCAGAGTGACTTCCTTCACAGGGATTTAGGAGCACGCTTTTGACATGATCCCACCCAAGGGACAGACACAGATGGCAGCAATCTCCCATGCCGGTGCTGTTCCCTTTGTTTGGGCTCTTTGGCAGCTCCGCTTGCCTGTATTGGTTTTGAACATTTCAGACTCTGTGCACAGTTGCTCAATATTGGGCAACCAGGAGCTCTTGGGCTCATTAAATGGCCAGAAAACTGACTCGGCAGCAAGGACCAAAGGTTTTCTGCTGGTATGGGATGGAGAACGGGACTGCATGGCTGGGAATGCAGGGGGTGGGAAGGAGCGATGGGAAACACTCTGGCTGTGTTCAAGGTGGAGTTTGGGAAAGGATGGAAGGGTCTACATGGTTGGTGGGGTTGAATGTGCTCTTGTCCTCCCTTTAGTGTCTGAACTGTATTATTATTATTATTATTATTATCATTATCATTATTACTGTTATTACTTTATGAATTGGCATGCATGCATATTAACAAGGGTATGCATGGGACTGAGTCTGCCTGGCTCCAATCTGCCTGGTGCCAGGCATGGCTTGCATTTAGAAAATTATTTTAGCCTTCTGGGGCCACGTTTTAAAGCAGGTTTGTTCAGGGCTTCACATTGCGAGTCCTCAGTCCTGACTGGGCTTCCCAGTGTGTTGCAATACAAATCTAATAAATAACAGGCATGGCTGAGTGGTGAGACATCTTTGTGTCTTGCATGTGAGCTTGTGTCCCCTGGCTGTTGTAATGCCAGTGAGACCTGGATGGAGCAGCCTTGTCGGGAAGGCAGCTCAAGATTTCAGCCAGCAAAGTAATAGCTAATTGAGTGTATTTCAATCATGAGATTCACAGAAGGAAAGCAAACTCCACAGAGTAGAAAGAAATTGCATCTTAGAGTAATCTGAATGTGGGTAGATAATTAGGTCTATATTTCATGGGAACATTTGCTGGGCAACATAATGAAAAGGCCAGCAACATAATTTTCTTTAAGTAGTGTGATGCCTCCCACTAGGGACGGGCCGTGCCAGTGCTGGTACTGCAGTGCAGCGGGAGCAGGGAAAGGCATTGCCCGGCCAGAGGGGCTGTTGCATGATGGTGCCGAGCTGAAGCCCGTCCTCCCCATCTCTAATGTCTGCTCAGAGGAAGCTGCTAAAGCTCCTGCACTGCTCTCGGCCAGAAGGTAGCAAAATAAATCCCACAGCTTCATCACCTTCCGGTCTCTCTGAACGGCAGCCACAGCAAAGTCTGTTCAGGTTGCGCTTGCAGAGCTGGACAGACCCAGGCCAATTCAGTGCTGCTATGGGAGTCTCCCAGTGGGAAGCCAGGCTGCTGCCACTGGACTCGGCTTGGAAGAGCTCCTGCTCTGAGTCATTTTCTGATCCAGCTTGGAAGGTCAGCAGGGGCTGACGAAGCGGCTCTGCAGCTGGGATTTGAGGGAAATGCAGCCCGGCTGTCTGTGCCCAGGAAACCCCCTCGTGCGAGAAGCCCAGCCCAGGGACCAGCAGCGCACTGCGCCCTCCGAGCCGCGCTCAGCCGGTGCAAGTGCTGGAATTTGCCCTGAGTGTTGGCAGTACATGCTGTTAATGGGCTGCTGCATGCGTCCCAGGAGAGTGCACCAGCTCTCAAATCCCCTCCAAACTATGGCTATGCATGGGAAATAAAGCTCCAAGGCCTTTTTCAATGTTGTTTTTTCCAAATTTGGGATAGAGATGCTCTGCTTTTCCATGTCCTCCAACCCCACCTAAGCACAGATCCTCCCTTCCTGATCTCCAGTTTGGACCAGGGCTGGTCTGCCAGGGACCTTGCTGCCTTGTGCAGGAGCAGACAGATAATATAAAATAATATTTGACTCCTTCATAATGCTGGCAAAATGAGAAGATTTGGGAAAGTGCAGTGACTTAGGAGCGTGGAGGAGAGAGTTTAATCTTTGAGCACAGGTAACCCTGTGATCAAGGGTCTGAATTCCCCTCCCACCAATGCTGCACTCAGTGCATCGAGGCTGGTACATGTCACATAACAGAAGGAAAGGCTGAGAGGCTGTATCCAGCCCTGATAATTACTGATTGGGCCTTTTACTAAAAATACCTGGGGATGAGCTGGCCTAATATTGGGTCTGAGTGCTCCGTATACCAACTGGTTCAGAAGAACTGTTCATCCAGTGATCAGGACTATCTTTGGGACTGCTTTTGAACAAGCTCTTATTTTCTGATGTCAAATGCTTGGCCATTTAAGAACAGCTCTGTCCAAATGAATCTGCTCAAAGCAAAACCATAATTCTTGGCTAACTCCAACTTGTTAGCTATTGGTATTGCTTCTGTGATGTATTGCCCAATTTTAATTATGCTAGTGTTGAGAAAAGTTATTTTCTTACAGTGCCTCATTAGAGTGAAGTTTCTAATCGCTGAATTTAACAGGAACATCTTGAAGTGGCTAAATTGGCCAAGTGGGAAGGTGGTTAGATGATATTTCAGAGTGACCTCCTGGTACCTGGGAGACCTTGAGCTTCCCAGCGCAGTTGGCCATAACTGTTGTCCTCGAACTCTTTCCAAGCAGTGCTATGCAGATAAACCCCGACAGTTCTAACAGCTTCCCCACCTCCTTGGTTTTATCGCCATCTCTTAGGGCTATTGTGACTTGTCAGAAGAGCTGAATTGGGACACCGTGTTCACGGACAGTAGGCACATCAGTTTGCTCCTTTTTTCAGTCTAGCGCTTCGCCCATCCTTTACCACCGCAACTGGGCCAGTTGTTTTGTGCAGAATGATGGGAGCAGAGGGCAGGGGGCTGAAAACGTCCCTGCCTGAGCCAGTCCTCTCTGTACCACTTCTGTGGCCTCAGCACATCATGTGCCTGGGAGGCACCTGCACCTCGGCTCGCACTGTGATAATGTACAGCCCTGGGCAATGTCCCTGGGGAGGGGGGTCCCCCACCTCCCTCGACACCGCTGGCCCTGTTATTCTGCCCTTCCCAGCAGCTAAACAACTGTGTTATCTGCAGGGACCACAAATGATCCTGCTCTCAATTTGGACCAAAGAAACTACAGTCATCTCACATGGCCAGTTAAACATCGTGCTTTGTCCTGTTTTTATGCTTACCATACTGCTGAGTCCCTTCCCTTTACCTCCTGGGTTTGTACTCCCTCCAAAGCCAGCGAGCAGTGTGTGAGGCACAAATGCAGCTTGGGTGAGGACAATATTCAGATGAACCTGGGAGAAAAAGAGGCCATTTCTGAGGATAAGGATCAGCACAGAGCCCAGTACTGTGCTGCTGAAGTTGGGATTGTTTTTCTCCTGTGTGTCTATCTTTGTAAGTATCTGCTCTGGATGTCCTGAGCCATTTTGTTACCTAGTTATTCACTATCACGAGGTCCTTGTATAATTCTTTACAGTGCCTCATGTATTTATGACCCTGAATACCTTAGCTTTGTCACCCCTTTTTTTCAATTCCTTTTCATTATTTCTGAATATGCTGAAGTGAGCAGACCCCAACACAGGTCCCTGTGGGGCTCCATTCAAATCCTCCCTCAATGCAGGAGCCTGACTATTGATAGCTACTCTTTGAGATTCCTTTAACCAGTTATTTATCTATTTCAAGCCTTTTCTGTTAATCCCATGGTAGCTGCGTTTCTGTAAGAAACTCCTGCGACAGACCTTTTGGGAATCCAGGCAGATTATACCACAGGCTTATCGACTCCTTTAAAGAACTGTAATAGATTTATGAGGCATTCTTTTATTCAAGGCAAACCACCTTTTTTTTTTCTTCCCAGTATTTCAGATGTATCCAACTATGCACTAATCATATCCTTTATTACAATTTCTATCAGTTTGCCCAGGAGGGACCTCAGATTTCATGGTCTGTAATAACCCCAAACCCTTCCCATTTGTCACCTTGGAGCTCTCGGACACCGAGGCTACGTTACGCACAGTGATTACATGCTACAATTAAGTCATTAAACTGTTTCATCTCTGAGTTCCTGAGCACTCAGGTGACCCATCTCAGTCTGGTGAATTTGCACTCTTTGGCTTGGCTATTTATTCCTCAACTTCTTCTGCTGACACTTGAATATGAGCCAAATCCAATGCCACGTCCATATGAAGATGACTTTTGGCACAGGAACTTCTCTGAGCTTTCCTCACTGACTACAGATGCAAAATATTCATTGTTTTTTCTGTTCTGACCTTATCTCCTACGAATGCTCCTCTTGCACTGTGGCCAACTTCTGACTCTCCAGACTCCAACAGGCTTCCTGTGCTTGATGTGTTTGCAGAAGTATTTGTTATTATTGGGCTTTGCCTTTTGCAGGTTGTTCTTGTGACTGCTTTTGGCTTGCCTTATTTCTCTTTCTGCATTTAAATTGTCAGGCTACACATTCTTTTGCTTGTTTAGACAAAAAAGGCTTTTCTAAACATAAAAAAGACTGCATCCCTAAAGTCTGAGAATCATCAGGCCATCTCATCTCAGCCTGATCTAAGACCTAGACCTAACGAGGTCCAAGGCTCTGGGTTTGCCACTAGGCAGAGATGTGCTGTTTGGTTTGACAGGATACTGAGACACGAGATTTTTAAAGTGTGACACATTTATATGGACAAAAATCAGCACTGGCCGGGATGAATTTTGCCTGGCTTGGGCTTCAGGATATTGCACCTTCACCAGTGGAAGGAGGGAAGCATTTCTCTGACCAGCTATGATTATTTTGGAAGCTGTTTTGGGGTGTGCTCCCCTTGGATGATGTGAGCTCAGCAGAGAGAGCCCCATGAGTGGAGGTTTGGGGCTCAGGCAGAGGGACCATGGTGCTCCCTGCCTCCTTGGCCTGTTTGCCTACGTGCGTGCGTCTGGAAGGCCTGTTGCCATGGAGAAGCGATGGGGAACAGTCTGCCTGGCTCGCCTGACTTTTTTCCTAGCACGAAGCAAAGGCATCTCTCCAGCTGTAATGAGCCGGAGGCCCGCTGTCTCCTCTTCTGTGGTGCACTGGGGTAACCCAGACCCCCAAATACCCGGGAGAAACCCAAAGGCAAGGAGGAAACCCTAAATGAAGGTAGGGAAGGAGCAGAGAGCAAGGGGGGAAACTGCAGGGAGATGGACCAGTGCTCGTGGAGTGCTATGGAGCGATGGAGCCGGGCGCTTCTCAAGGGCGCACAGACCAACAGACAGCGGGCACCCATTGCAACAAGGGAAATTCCCATTAGATATATGGAGAAAATATTTCCCTGTGAGATTGATGCAGCCCTGGGACATGGACTGGCGCGGTGGTGGCATCTGCATCCTTGGAGGTCTTCAAAACCCATCTGGCCAAGCCCTGAGCAGCCAATGTGCCTTTGAAGCAAGCCCTACACTGGGCTGTACCCTCCCAGCCTCAAAGAGCGAGACCTTGCCAGGGAATGGACAAGGGAGAGTATGAGAGCTCCAAGAGGCACTAATGTGGCAGAGTGTGGCCTGAGAACAGGATGAAGGTGGAGGCATCCCTGCTTTTTAATTTTGGGAACTGACAGTACTGGACAGTGCTTCACTCAGACTGTAACTGCTTGCATGGCTCAAGTTCTCTGCAGTCCTTTTAAGGTGCTCCCTAAAAACAGATGGGTTTTCTCTCATTTTCTGTTATAGAAACTCTTTGGTGACGTGACCGTATAACAAAACACAGGGGGAGGAGGGGATAGTCATGAGTAGAAGTTTAATGGGAGTCATCTTCTGTGGGAAGAAATCCAATGCACTGACGCTGGGGTTTGTCTTGTACCTGAAAAAATGTCACTGTGAGCAACTTTGGGGTGTTTCCAGGAAGATCTGGTGCAGATTATGTCGGGGATAGAGTAGACCTGTCTGTTAGTTTTGGTTTGGGTTTTTTGTTTGCATTTTTAAAGAATAGCATTTGCCACAACTGATAAAACATTTAAACATAGAAATAAAGGGCATTTTTTCCCCCTCTAATTATGCAGGAAAAAAGAGGGGAAAGCACAGTCAAAAGGCTCAGACTGACCTTATTTTTAAAGTATTCCCGTGTATTTCTCTTTTCTCCCTTCTTTTGACTGTGTGTGCACCTTCAGATCTCTGTGCCTCTGTGTTTCTAGTGGCATGAAGCAAGGCTAGGCATCGAATTAGATGAGCATGCATCAGCTCTATCACATTTGCTTCCAACACACAGGACTGAGGTGCACCTGCCCTAAAATCTGTTCACCGATACTAGCACATGAGACCGTAATGTTTAAAGAAGTCTTATCACTCAGTTCAGCGCTGTGTAACAGCAGAGCTGTCTTCATCCTGCTTGAGATGCAAAATCCCACAGGAAGAGGAGCGACTCTCATCCGCAAGAGCAGCTCTGCAGAGCGAGCGGGACACGGAGGCCAGCTCACTCGGTGGCAGTGATGGAGCAGCCGATGTCACTTAGCACCTCTCCTTTGGTCAGCTGGTCTAAGCTAAAAAGCAGGGTGACATCTTTATTTTGCACACATGGCACTTTTTCTGCTCACAGCTTGGGTCTAAGTGAAGATACATTTCTGAAAGTTTGTTATTCACAGTGAATTCCCCAGTGCATGATGAAGTTCCAGCTGATGAGGTATTTGCATCCCGCTCCTTGTGTCCACACACACCAGGGTAGTTGGGTACCTTATCCTTCTTTTTTTCTGCTCTCTACACGAATTACTTTATTTTTCAATTTGTAGATTAGTAGAACAAATAGTTAGACTTAATTTGTTCAAATCCTCATATGTTTTCTTGCAGATTCGACTTTGGAGTCTACGGAGAGAGAGGACTGAAGCTTTTCCCAAACTTTCGGTCTCTTCCATGCAGGGTGTCTGAAGGACAGTGAAACATGGGCTTATGCTACAGCCTTTCTCCAGGTACAGACAAGACAAGGTGTGTCTGTTTGTCTGTCACTCTCTCCTTTAGCTGCCTCTTTCTACAAAGCTTGTAGGAAGTTCGATTATCTATAAAACTTCTACCCCTCTGCCAAACAATGTTGAATGAGTTGGCTCTGAATTCCTGGGATTTGTGCACCTGCTTGCAGAGCCAGGGTGAGACTCCAAGTGCTTCTTCTGTATATACTGTGAATAATATCTAAAAACTTGCTGCCCCCACTCAGGCGCCCTGAAAGCAGATTTATAAAATACTTTCTCAAGGAAAAGCACTTTTCCAAACCCTCCTAGGGATCAAAACCTACATCCATGAAATTGATCTGAGGGCTGGAACCCCTCTGCTGTGAAGAAAGACTGAAGGAGTTGGGATCGTTCAGATGGAGAAGAGATGGCTCCAGGGACACCTTCTTGCAGCCTTTCAATTTATAAAGGGGTCTTAAAAGAAAGACGGAGAAAGGCTTTTTACCAGGGCCTGTAGTGACAGGGCAAGGGGCAACAGTTTTAAACTGGCAGAGGGTATATTTAGATTGCGCGTAAAGAAGACATTTTTTACAATGAGGATGGCGAGACCCTGGAACAGGTTGCCCAGAGAAGTTGTGGATCTGCGATCATTGGAATTGTTCAAGGTCAGGTTGGATGGGGCTTATAGCATCCTGATCTAGTGCAAGATGTCCCTGCCCATGGCAGGGGGGTTGGACTAGGTTGGTATTTGAAGGCCCCTTCCAACCCAAGCAGTTCTGTGATTCTATGAATTGAAAATCTGAGGCTTGGCTGACCGAGCAGCCGATCAGCTCCTCGCGCTGGGTTTGTTTTCAAGCATTCGATGCCCCCGAGGAAGGTGTTTGCTCTGGCAGATGACACTGGGGACGAGGAGGTGTCCGGACACCCAGCTCTGCTGCCTTCAGTCGCCTCTGGGAACTCCCGTGCTGCCCTGGAGCCCGCGCTGGGATGATGGTGGTGAGCCGTGATGGGCTGAGGGGACTACGCCAGTGGAAGAGAACAGGCATTCATGTCAATCCTTCAAAGCCTGATGGCCCAACCTTCGTGACTGAGTCCACCCCACGAGGAGTGGGACCCCGGTGCACCCACCCACCGCCCCACCGCCAACAGAGAGCCCAGCTGTGGAAAATAAACCGCGCATAAAACCTTTCACCGGTTCCGTCAAAGGCAGGCTATAGTTTTATGTCAAAATGACTGCGTTTTTTGCAGGTTGCAGGTCTGTTTCCTGACGGGAGCCCGGAGGGAGCATCCCCCCGGGCCTCCCCTCACCGCCGGCCGTGTCTGCCGGCACACGGCTGGACATTCACCTCAGGGGCGGGCAGAAACCCAGGGGGGCAGGACCGCAATCAACGCGGGACTCCGATG
>NW_008825051.1:1012644-1016684 GCF_000699105.1 Pygoscelis adeliae | reverse complement strand
CCCCCAAAAGCAACCACCCGCTTGCAGCTGGCTGGCGGCTGTAGGCGACCATGCTACCCCCGCACGCAGCGGACCCTCAGCCTTGGCAGAAGTGATTTGTCTCCAAAGGTGTCCCTGCTTCTTGCTGCTGGCCCGGCTAACATCATCTGCAGGTTTCATTTGCTACGTTGGCAAGGAGCAGGTCAGAAGTGGATTTGTCGGGGCTGGATCGTTTTGATCTTCGGGAATTGGAAGCGTGGTCAGTTTGGCAGAAGTGATTTGTCTCCAAAGGTGTCCCTGCTTCTTGCTGCTGGCCCGGCTAACATCATCTGCAGGTTTCATTTGCTACGTTGGCAAGGAGCAGGTCAGAAGTGGATTTGTCGGGGCTGGATCGTTTTGATCTTCGGGAATTGGAAGCGTGGTCAGTTTGCTCGGTGGTTTCTCATCAGCTGAAATGCCATCTGCGTGTCTGAAGGCAAAGTCAGCAGTTTTCTTCAAGGGGTCTTGCTCCTTTGAATGGAAAACCTATTGTGTGAACATCTGGTCCCACCACATCTGCCCTCTCAGGCAGTGTCCCAAGCCACTACATTGACCAGTTAAAAGATTTGGGTTCTATATTGTGCCTGTTATGTTTTTATGTTTTGTCCTACAGTGTAGAATTTCACTTAACTGTCTGGTCCCACTGCTTTTTAGTATCAAACATGGGAGATCCTAAAAAATGTGTGTGTTGCTTGGTTGTACTTAAGTTTAAAAAGCTGTCGCAGATGAGCTTTGCTACAGTGCCCTTTGCCCAGAAAGATGGAAATGACCCTTCTCCCACGCTGCAGTGCAAGTGTCACGGCAATCATCCAGTGACTGTTTGGGGGCATTGGCGCAGCTTTTTAGCTGCTCCTACAGCACAACTGTGCAAAGGGGTAGGTCTGTCAGTGTCTCTGCCACATCTAGACTAGCTCTTTGCTGCTGAAAAAAATAGGAAGAAATAAACTTTTCAGTGGTATTATATAACACCTCCTTTGTGTTAGACAAAATTGCATTAGAATAACCCAGAGTCATGTGTAGGACTCGATCAGTGCTGCTGAGAGATCTCAGTCACCTCTCTGTGACTGTAATTCGGCATTACAGCATCTCTACTGTGCCAGGAAGAAAGATAGTCTTATGGCTTGCAGTGAGGAGATCCAAAGATTTCTATATATTGCTGTCTGTTTGCATTGTAAAGAAATCCATCCTTCAATGTCTGGAATGCCTCTGGAGAAAGCTGCCCGGGTAGAACCTGGAACTTTTCCCCACGTTATGATGCACCCTGTTCATAACCAGTAATGAAAACGTGAGCGCTTTCAACGGCATTCAAAGCTCTGGAAGTGGGATTCTTTTTGGCACGTGTCAGCCAGGTGGATATACAGAAATGACACAAAATGCACCATAACTGTTATAATGGGGTTCTGGGTATAGGGTTAGGCAGCCAGTCACACAAACAACATATTCGGTAATCACTAAGATTTCAAATGGTAACGTGAGTGTTTGAGAGCGACTAACGCGTTTTGAACGCAACGGCCTTTTAGCCCACACCAGGATGGTCAGATGCTACTCAAGTAGTATCAACTCTGTAGAGTCCAGGAGGTGCCTCTGGGATTCTGGTTTGTTACATACCTGCTGCAACTGCTGACAAGCCGCTGCTACTGTTACGTGGGAGCTCTGAGGTCTCTCTCGGTGGTGTGGATTGTGGTGGTTTGACCAGAAAAGTTAGCTGAGTGGATTTGGGCTGGGGAACATAAAGTCCTTGAGGAGTGTCTGGTCATGTAGACTATGGCACAGGACAGGTGCTCTTATGTGTCTCTCTGCTCTAGAAGTGCCCTGCTCTAGAAATGCCTCATTGAAAAATCCTTTGGGGAGGTCAGAGAACTTGTTGAGGAGCTCCCTGCATTGTCTTTTTGCATGGAGAACGTGCTGGTGGGGACAAGCGCTGCCGGTCCTGCTCCATCCTGCCACTCCAGGCATGTCTCAGTCCCTGCCTTGTGAGGGTTCTGCCACCCTCAGAATTTCTATAGTGGTGATGACCCACCTGCCGAAAGGTTTCCTCTGGGCTTTCTGGAGTACATCCCACACAGCTCCTCTGCTCTGCCATGGGTCCTCCTCCATGTATCCCCCGTGTCCTTATCTTCCTTAGGTACAGTGAGGAGGCTCTGCAGGACAGTAGATAAGGCTACAAAGATAGACTGTTCTGTCCTTCTCAAGAGGATTGGGGACTTGGATCACCCTTGTGGGTAGCACTGCTGCAATGATCAGGTCTCCTGCGGTTTCATGTAGGCAGCTGTGGGATCCTGTTCTCATGCTGCAGGAGGAGATGCCCTGGGATTGTTTCTCTGCAACTCCTGAGCTCTGCCCTGTTCATATTTCTCCTGACTTTTCTTTTTGAGAGAAAAATCATCTCCTGAAATTCGCCTCAAGTCCAAGTGGCCACTGATGTATATTATGCATGGCTGGAGTGTGTGTGTGCATTTGTCTTACTGAGCAGGGAGCATCATTTGTTTGCTGTTGTGAGTAATGTGATCTAAGCAGAAGGTGCAAGCTCCCTAGATTCTTAAATTAAAATCTCTGCAGAGATACTCAGGGGAGTCTCCTGTCCCAGGAGAATTAATTAAGCTCCATGCAGTTTGTTGTGTGCTAGGTCTTTTAAATAGCTTCTTACAAAATAATGGCATAGTTGCATTGTTGAGAGCATCTGCAATGCTGCCAACTTTGGTCTCTGTAGTCTTGTCCTCTCCTGAGAGAGTTGCAGCAAACTGTGCCCTGATTCTGTGTACGGCACCTGGAAAGTGACTGTGGCTTAGTGCTGTTGCTTTGGTCAAATCTGAAGTGCTTGTATGTGAGATCTCGCTGTCGTACTGTGTTTTCCTTCCTGTGTGTGCTTTTTCACCTTGCAGCTCCTGGGGCACAAGTGCTGAAGGCAGGGATAACAGCAGTTGTCCTTGAGTCGTGACCTTGGTGCTGCCCCTCCGCTGACAGCTCCCAGGCTGCTGTGGTTTGGGCTTGCGCAGGGTCTCGTCAGGATCCTGGCCTGTGTGGTGTCTGACACACGCTCCTTGGCTTCCTCAGCACACTTTCAAGGGCATAGATGAACCAAAGCCTTTAGAAATGATCTCTCTTTGTCCTTGCTGCCTTGACACCTACAGAACAATACCGGCACCCCAAATGTGGCAATAAAGTAAGTCTTTTCCTGCAGCTCTGCTTTGTATTACTCTGGCCTACAGCTTTTCTTTGGGAGCGTGTGATAGTGTGAGACTTTTGCTGGGTGTTCCAGAACCATCTCTCCTTGCTATAGTTAGCAGAAGAAATATTTGAGTCGAGCATGTGGTTCATCATTCCCAATTTCAGGACTTTGGCGTCTAATCCAAGATGCCCCACAGGGAGATAAGAATTTGGTCTCACTCCCTCTCTACTGAGTGGAGAGGGCTAGGGTTTAAACAAAGCCATGAAGCATTAGTTGCTGCGAAAGGGTAAATCTTGCACGGACAAAATGCCGAGGTACTTGAATGTGTTCCTTATCCCAGGTTTCTTACTGCGTGAGCAACTTCTGGTTCTTCATGGAATCTAGATTCCTTTTTTCCGCTTGTGAATTTTCCTGTGAGTGGTATGAACTCTCTCATGCTTTGATTATCTTGTTGCTTTAACTTCTTCCTCCTCTGTCCTCTCTCCTCCTGTCCGAGCTTTGTGACTGTAAATTCCTCCAGGACTATGGGGTCTTTGACTTCAAGATCCATTGCTGACATCCAATTTCCCTTTCTTGAGAGTGAGAATTTAAAATTTTAAAATCTAAAATTAAAATTTTCCAGCTACCATCTCCCTACATAGACAGTTCAGAAAACTAATTGTTGTCACGGTATTGTTACTATTAGGTTTAAAATAATGTAGGTGTCAACAGTCTTTAACGACTGAGCTGTTAACTGTGGATATGCTGGCGGTGGTCCCCTCTCTGCTTAGTGACAAGAGCAGGATTGCTGCTGTAGGAGGACGTAGGTCCTGATGATGCTGGAGGTCTCTTCTCACCTGTTTTCCTGAGATGC
>NW_008825051.1:1011210-1012614 GCF_000699105.1 Pygoscelis adeliae | reverse complement strand
CTGCAACTCCTCTGGGCATTACTTCTGAAGGAACACGAGAAGGTGGTGGGTGTTCTTTATTTTTCCATGTAATACTCCTGAATAGTCCAGGTTTTGCTTAGCTTGCTGCTATGCTCTAAATGGAGTTCTCGCAGGTCTTTCGTCTCTCTCTTGAGTGTTTCAATACACATTTCTTCACTCAGTTCAATGTCAGTTTGGTGGATTGCATAAATTTATGTGCATCAATTTCTCATAGCTGCTAGTATGCATCAAGGCCTCTTTTATCCTGTTGATGTGATTATTTTGGAGACATGAAGGCTATTCCATGCTCATCACTTTGTAATTGAGATCTTTGTTATTTGGCGGCTTTCCTCCTTCTAGCAAATATATGTCTAGACCATCATGCTTCTTTGCAAAATCTCAGTTTCTCTTCCAGACCTGAGTCCAGCTTTTACATCTCATGCACAGTGAGTACTGAAAAATGCCCTCAGAAGGGCAGCTGCCTTTGCTGCCTGTGTTGTGCTACCCCATCCCGCCCTCCACACTCTTGAAGTCATTCTGATGGAGAAGAAGCCGGAGAAGATGGTGGTGTTTTCTCTGAGGCAATGGCAGTCTTGTCTTTACTGGTTGGACTCAGTAGCACAGCGTACCAAGGCTATGGTCCCTGGTTGATATCCTTTTGTTAAATCAAGCTGTGCTGACTGTGTAACATGCAGGTCTGATCTGCTGCTAAAATGAAAACCTCTCTCTAGATGAGTCAGGGCTAAACTTGTCATGTCATCAGCTGATTACCTCTCAGTACTACCTGCTCATTTGTATGCAGCTTTTGCAGTGTCATACACTCAGGGTTATAGCTCATCGGCCCGTGTATCTGTAAGGCACCTTGTACTTCATCTCATTTACGTGAAACAAGTTTCCTTTTTTAACTCTTGCCAGTTAAATTATCCTGAGGTGTCTCTGCTCTGAGCCCAGTTGAAGGGTTTTCTGTCCAATGCCATCAGAAGGCTTGATGGGATTTGAACTATGTTGGCTGTGATAGTGGAGGCAAAACTGAGCTGAGAGAAAAGTACAATTGTGTGACTTGTATGAATACAGTGTGTTGATAAAAGAAATAGAAAAGAATGGGGTGAACAGAGCAGCTACCATCTGTTTGAATTTTGCTCTGACTTTATTTTGATCAAGTCAGTGGGTAGCCAAGGAGAGGGGGTAAAATGGCACGTTAACGATACGGGCAGATGCTGGTAAACTGTGGTGACTGTGAGCACAGTGAGGGCAGCGAAGGAAGACAAAAGGCTTGGCAAGGGGAGACTAGGCATAAGGAGCTAGCATGGCCAGCAGAGTCCCCTTGGCAAAGGGCACATGCAGACATCTGTGGGAGACCAGTTGAGGCACAGCCAAGGAGAAGCCGGTGGCACTTGGGGAGCA
>NW_008825051.1:978402-1011198 GCF_000699105.1 Pygoscelis adeliae | reverse complement strand
CACTGAGATAATAGGCAAAAAAATTAGTCTGAAGTTTGCAGTGTAATTGGCTGGAAAATCCCAGTTGCACATTGTACTGTGCAGGCGTCGTTGCCTTATTAGCTGTCGCTAGATAACTGTGATCAAGCATCCACGTTCGTTTGTTCATAGGTTGGCCTGCAGTGTCTGAGAGCAGTGGAAGTGGAACGGTAGTGACAGAACTGCAGTTTCAGCCTGGGCCAGGCAGCAACGTTTTCGAGTAGCTCTGTGTTCCTTGACTGTGCTTCTGACCCATGAGGAGAGGTCAGGGTATCGCCTGTTCTCTGGGAGCCCTGGCACTTGGGATTTTACCCTCCTACCTCATCTGCTTGGGGAAACAGGAGGTTAGAGACACTGCAGCATCTTCAAACTCGGGCTCTTATTCCGAGTGACACTATTTTCACCATGAAACAAGGTGGGATGGAGGGTGGCGGTGCTCCTCTCTGGCTCCATGTTAACCTTTTGCAGTTTGGGTCTTAGGAAGTGCTTGGTACTAATTTTCTGAGCCTGTGGTTTGCAAGCTAAGGGTGAAGTGTTGGTTCAGATTTTAAGGCAGACAGATCAGCTTTGGGCATTGGCAGAGAGTTGAATGGAGAGAATGATAGATGGACTAACATGCTCTTGGAGCTTTTGAACTAGTTACAGACTAAATTTTATCATCATATTTCAGCATTTTTTGTGTAAATCACCATGTTCTCTCACTGATTATTTACCTGAGAACTTGCTTGTTGTTATTTTTTCTACATGGGATGACTGCTGATGCACAAGAGAAGCTTCAAAGTCTTTCCCAAGGGTGTAAGTGCCCTGTTTGTGAATAGTGTTGATGATGCCTTGCAAGGACACAGATTTTGATGGGAAACCTTGGAGTCCCAGAAGTCTTGGTGGAAGAGATCTTGGAAGCCTCGAGCCCGGTCATCTGCTCAAAGTGGGGCTGTAGCCAGTGCTACATGAGATCAGCCGTGGCTTTGGCTGAGCCTTAACCACCTCTTAAGATGGAGTGCAGGAGTAGCTCAGGAGTGCTCTTGCAGCTCCATAGCCTGATGTTAGAATCAGAGAATCATTTAGGTTGGAAAAGACCCTTAAGATCACCAAGTCTAACCGTAAACCTAATACTGCCAAGTCACCACTAAACCACGTCCCTATGTGCCACATCTACACATCTTTTAAATACCTCCAGGGATGGTGACTCAACTACTTCCCTGAAGTTGCCACACTCCAGCTCCCAACTTTACATGTGTGTTGGGCCAGGACCAAGTCCTGCTTTTTGCCCAGACAGAAAGGTAGTGGGTGCAAGGAACATCCATGGGGCACTTGCCCTCCTGTGTGGGTGAACCATGATGGTCATCCCTTTGTTCTTTGTAGTGGGGATTGCGTGCTAATTGTACAGCTCCCCCATGTGACAGCCTCTGTGTGACCATCTCTGCGGGTGCTTAGGCACTGAGGAAGACAGTTTGGGCAACTGCCACCCCAGGCTAGTGTCTAAAGGTACAGCCTGGTACTAGACAGGCAAGAATCTGGAAACAGAAAAAACCTCAGCGCTGTATGTTAGCCTGTAACGATGCAGAAGGTTAAACCTTGCTTCTTGCACAGCTCCGGCTGCGCTGCTCCAAAGTATTTTGCATTTGTGTGTGCTGAAATTTAGTCCCAGGGAGATTAAATTACTCTTTCTTCATCGTTCATATCGATCCCCTGTTGCTGGCTGTGGATGACAAATGGACTTCCCACTCCTTCCAGCTCTAGTTGCTCTGGGATGTATATCGTAGCTTTGTTAATCTTTCCCCTTTTGGGAGGAGGTGTATAAAAGCAGTGGGGGAAAATCCTCGCTACACAGGTTGGGATATGCTGCTGTATCAGGTAAGCAAAGCAGAAGGCTGCTTTGGAGGTCAAAGTCATTTTCCACTTAGATGATTAATGGCTGTTATGAGCGTAGCCTTTTGTGGCAGCTTGAACTGGAGAGGGATGTTCTGAGGTTGAACACCTCTGAAGGAAGAGGACAGTGGACGTGATGCTTTGGTATGGAGAGTTTCCTCTCTTGCAGTAAGTCTTCGTCTCCTCCCCCAAGAGATGCTGGTGTGCTTGCAGGCTGAGAGTGCTTGGCTGTTGGGTTTTGTTGGCTTAGCTTGCCAAGGAGGTGGGTGGCTGTTTCGTCTTACTGTTTGCGAGCCTCCACCCTGGACTGTCCATTGGCAAATATCAGCCTGATTGTGATGCTGCAGATCTTGGAGAGATTGTTCTACAAACCTGGGGAAAATGGATGGCTGGGGAAAAGCTGGTATTAGCTCTCTTCAGTCACAGGTCTGTTGGGTACAGGAGGACAGGCACAACAGCAGGATGTTACAAATGTCCTGGCAATAAGAGACTGGCAATTGTATTTACTGTATACCAGGGAATGCATGCCTCGACCAAGGATTCCTTTCCTGTGTGGGTTGAAAGCAGAAAGCTTTTCTGTGGCTGGAATATTCATAGGTTTGCTCTCTTATGTAGGCCTTGATGTGTGGTAAGGGTTGAGCTCACCCTGCCTGGTTGATTCTTAGTATATTTCAGTAAAATCTTAGTTATCCATGGGACCTGAATCCATCACAGAACCAGGAACTGCTTTTGTGGGTTGTTGTGTGGGTCCCTCAGATAAGGTTATCCAGTAATCCAAATACTACCAATAAGTTGGTGCTTGAGAGCTTGGGGTTAAGTAGATGAAATGGGTATTCGCATTAACGTCTAAACTGTGATACCTCACAGATAGGAGCATTTAGAACCAGAGTAAAAGGGTGGGATGATGGTTGGGACTGGGGCGGGGATACCTTCTTCCCTGGGCTGCCAGAAGGAGTTTAACTCAGGGTGGTTAGAGACAGTGATCCAGTTCCTATGTGCACCACAGAAAGAAGGCCAATTTTAATGCAGGTGCATTTCAATTTTTCTCAGTTTTAACAAAGAAGCTAAAGACTAAAATAGTCCTGGGCTTGTAGTCCATCTCTGTTTTCCCCTTTGGCCAGAGGAAAACTGAGGTATGTTAACCAGGGAGCCCCCACTGCTATTGCAGCATGTTTAAATTGGCGTCACCTGAAGATGAGGGAAAGGCAGCTGCAGGAAAACAGCAGTATATTGAACTGTTCCTTCTTTCTTTGGCCTTTAACCACTACCCATCTCTCTCTTTCCTTTGCTGCCTTCTATGATGCTTGGATATGCAGAGCGGCAAGGGCTTTTGGAGAATATCTTTCACAAAACCATCCCGAAGGTAGAAACGGCTCAGGTAAGAGAATTGACATACCTTATTTATATCTGTGTGTGCATGCACCTATTTATTAATAGGCCTTAGAATAAAAGTGCATTTATTTATCATATAAAGGGTTAGTGTGAGATCTCAGCAGCAGAGAGGCAGGAGGAGTCGCTCTCTAGATCTGTGAAGCCCTTGAGGAAAAAAGGCAATTTGGTGACTCAAGGGTTGGGTGTGCTGTGGGGACAAGTTCAGTTTTAGCGGACAAGTGTCCTGTCATAAATTCACCCCTAGAGCTGATGTCCTTGGAAGAAGCTTCAGCTGGGAAGTGAAAGACTGCGCTGCACAAGGCTTCTGCACTGGTTTGTCACTCCTAGGTCTTGCTTTCACTGGGGAATAAAAAAAGGTGAGTTATAGTGTGTTAACTGAGGTGCTTAGTGTATGTGCAGCAATCTGTCTTTGCTGGCAGAGGTAACCTCTGGATTTATTCCCAGGGTTTGCTTCAACAGGGGTTAAAATGAGATTTGCCTTGTCTAGTGGCAGACACCAGCATGTATGAGCTAACGTGTTAATGTTTTAGACGCAGATATTGTCCCTGTCAGCTTATGATGAGTTCTGCTTGATGGGCAAGAGAGCACAAGAAAAACTCACTTGACTTGTAACAGGGCTGTATCTTCTCTGTGAGGAAAGAAAACATTTTGCAGACAATAAATTCACTACAAAACCTATAGAAAATCCTGTGGAATCCACAGAAAATCCTGTGTGAACAAGTAGCAGACTGTTCTGTAGCATTGAACTGTTTTGCAGGGGATAAAGTTACTAAATAGAACGTAATGTAGAGTGATGTTACCATTGTATGTAAACTGTAAGTGTGTGTGTGTGTGTTTAAACCTGTACAGGCAGGAAACGCCTCTTGCTAAAAGAGCAAGCCCAATTGCACTAGTCTTTGACAGCCAGCTGAACAAGTCCCTGCCTTTTTTCTTGGATCTGTTCTAATGACCTTCAAGTTGTCCTTGGCTGAATTGTGCTAATTTTGTGAATGGAAGGGCTTTAAAACAATGTACTGCAGTTTTCTTTGATTTTATTTCAGGCATGAGAAACTCCAGTGACACATATCTTAACAATATTTGGTCTAGGAAAAACCCATGTGGTAGGAAGGGAAGGGTAGAAAAAGGCTGGGGTTTAATGCAGCTGAGTGAAGTGTCTGTGAGGCGGGGGGAAGGAAGGGGTTGGACAGACAGTGCAGAGACAGACCCGGGCAGGTCTGAGGAGGCTTCCCAGAATGGCAAAAACATCCTTTATCATGGCCATTTTTGCAGCTGCTTTTGTCAGCTGGAGGCTTTGCTGGTCCTTTTCTGCAGTCCCCAACCCCAGTTTCCAACAGGGAGAAGTGTTGTCATCTGCTCACTTTGTAGTGCCCTCATAGTACCTGTGGGGTCACATTCAGGCCAGAAAGAGAATCTCTGATGGAAATGAGGGGAAATGGCAGATCTGTTCAGGTGTCTGAGACCTGGGGAGCCCTGGTCAAAGCCAAGGAGTAGGAGCCTCTCTGATGCGCACTTACAAAGCTGTTGTTTTACTCAGCCTTGTGGGTGCTCCTAGTTGCTTGTTCCTCTCTCTGACTGTAGATAAGGAGAACACGGAAATGGAGCTGATGTGACTCCTGGATAATGTGCCACTGTCAGGCTCCCCAGACCAGTGCTTAAGCCCTCTCTGTGCTTGTAACATATCTGTAAGCTCTTCAGGGAAGCCTTCTCATACCCACTGCCCCCTCGGTGTATCAGGCTTGAGATTGTATTTGAATCCATGCAAATTTAGTTGCTGCAGATAAGAATCAAGCAGCAAGAGGTACACATGGATATACCACAATCCTTACGGGATGCTTAAATATTGACTTGGAAATAAATAAAGTTCCCTAGAAATTACTTTAATGTTTATAGAAGAGGGGAAAAAAAGAATCATAATTTTTTAAGTCATCTTTTGAAATTCTGCAGTGTATAATTTAACACACTCTGTAACATTTCTTTATAAATAACCGTGGTAGGAAGGGTGCTATCCTATAAAAATGTTGAGAGTGGAAAATTCGGCTCCTTTTTGTTCGTCTCAGTAGTCCAATAACAGAGAAGTCAACTCTTTCCTTCCTGCGGAAATTCTGTATATCTCAGTATTGCTTTTGCAAGTTTCTGAACACTTCACCTTTGGCTCAGCAGAGCATTTAAGCTGTATAATTAGCTTTCATCCAATGACTCCAGTGAAACAAATGAAGGGCCTTTTCTATGTAAGTTGAAGATGTAGCACATAGAAGTACCTGAATCTGCTCCAACTCATCAGCTTGGCTGAAGAGAGCAGGGAGAAGCAGTGTTATAGCTGTACAAGCCCACCAGTATCCTGTAGTTAAATTCCTACTTGCATGTGTTGGTGACTTAGGTCCAGAAAGCTCAGCACACTGAAGAATTGAGTCCTCGGTGCATGTATGTCTTCATAGCATTCTGGGCTTTCACCATGCGTGTCTTTACCTGGTGGGATAAGCCTGCTTTCCGCTGTAATAACTGAGGCTGTACACGTGGATGCTCCCTGCACTGCCAGCAGACTGCAGCTGGGATTAAGGCTCTAGCCTAAGTGTGGATGGAAGGAATCCTTGACTTCAGTAGTTTATAGTCCAGAAAAAAAGGGTTTAAGAAAGGTTTAAAGTCATTGATGAATGCAGCAAGGGAAAAGGGTTGTGGTCTTTGAGGAGCAGTAAGGTGGCAGAGCCATCAGTGGGACAGTGGAGGCCTAGATGGGGGAGAAAAGGGCAGGATCCTCTTCTCCGGATCCATGAACTAGAACCCTCCTCTCTCCCTGCAGAAGACAATCTCATGCAGAAAATGAGGTGGGCATGAATCTTTGGGATGCCAGTTCTTTTGCTGCTTCACCTGCTAATTCAACTCTTCGGCAGGAGGGTGGAGCTCTGTAACTCCCCAGGCAGACACAGGAGACCCACCATCTGGGTGGAGATGCCAAGCGTGCAGAGACTGCCCCAGCTTACTCAGTTTCTGCTGCACTTTGTTCTCTGAGGATTGTCCATTTTGGTTTGACTTTTTTTGTCTTTAGAATCTCTTGACTCCAAGGAAAGGAGGTGGTATAACGGCTTTTGCATCCCACCTCTTACTTGACATTCCACAACTGATCAAAGAGCTCATTCTTTGGTGGTAACTTTTACACCTCAAAGTCTATTTCTGGTGGCTCCTCTGGAGAGCTTGTGTGTATGTGTGTGGCAGAATGGCTTTGAAAAATTGGGGAGTGGTAATGAAGAACTACAGAGGGATTGTATATCAGCAGGATGGGCCAGCTGCCATGTCTGAGCATTTTAATGAGGGGTGAGTTATTTGCAAGGCTTTGTTTACCTTTTGTTTTCAATGAAATTGCAGTCTGTCCATGCTCGGCTTCCTTCACTAGGGCAGTGGGTATGGAATTGAACATCAGCAGGAGGTAAAGAGGATTGCAGGGTACTGTAGGGTGTACATGTAGCGAGAAAAAGGTGAGGTGAGGGACGGTATTTGTTTTTGGTTACAACTTCTGATTCTTCCTGATGTGAGGCCTGAGAATTTCATGGCTCAAAAATATAGTGTGACTATCCCTATGCAACTCTTCGATGTCTTATTCTGGAGGAGGTTTTTCCAGGTGACTTGGGAGGTACATTTACCTCTCCTCTATTGCTTGGCTCAGAGTGCTCTGACCGTGTTCTGTGAGGTTACAGCAGGGATGATGGCAATACAGATTTTTCTTCTCTTTGTTTCCCTTTTGGAACAGGGGAGCTGCCTGGTGATGGGGTATGAGTTCTTGGCAAAGGATGAAGGGATTGTCCCCTTGGGATCACTCAGGCTTTTTCCTCCCGATCTTCAAGACATTCTGAGGAATTAGAAAAAAGGGAGGGTTGAACTCTGCTGCAGATGGCAGGACGCGGATCTATTAAGGGATCTGGTGTTGAGGAGGTAATGCATCTCCTGCTCTCTTCCTGCCTCTGTTCTTGCTGGCTTACTCAAGGTCTGGGAAGGTTCCCAAGAAGAGCACTCTCCTATGTTCAGCGTTCATTCTGACTACAAGGCTGTTGCCAGAGTCCTGGCTGACTCTCGTAGCTTTCTGGTACCTTTCAAAGACTTTCCATTCTTGTCTGTGGCATGGTTTTAGTGTAGGAGTGGGTGTCCCTCAGGACAGACCTAGAAGAAAGACAGGGAAAAGGATTGAAATGTTGTGAAAGGGAGGTGCAAAAAGGCTGCAGAGAGCAAAATGTAGAAATAATCACTCAGAGTCTCATCAGTGCTTGTGGGATAAACAGTTTTGGACATTCCCAGAGTCCCCTTCTCCCAGCTTAGATGTCAGAGGCCCCATATTGAGATACTGCTTTAAATTTCTTTATCTCCATGTACTGGAACTATGAGAGGAAAAAGATACCAAGCGCATGGGGCAGTGAAATTAAAAATGACAGCAAGTGGAGCATTTGAGAAACTTCCTCCTCTCTGGGGGAGCAGTGATGCATCCCCATGAGATGGGGTTCAGGCAGAAGGATCCTTTGCTGAGGAAAGCAAGGGGGTTATGCTGGGTTTTTTCCTGATACTTCTTTATCAGGCAGTTTCTATTTTGCTTGGTTGGGTAATTTGGAAGGCAGCTACTGCTGCTGCTGGAGTGCTGGGGCTGTCACTGTAGGATGCAGCGCTGGTCTGCCTGCTGCAGGCTGGCTGCTCTGGGCAAGCTGCATGTGAAAGGCTCTGGAAGCAAGAGAGGGAAAGATCCCAGCAAGTATAAGGTGTGCTTGGTGCTGCAGAGATGATGGGCCTTGGGCCAGAGCTGCCTAGCAGGTCTTGACCCCAGTTTGCTGTGGTTATTGCAGAAACAGCATGGCTACTCTGGTTTGCATCAGTACAAACCAAAGGGGGTAGTTCTCTGAAACTGGAAGAAGCTTCTTTTTAAGCTCAAAAGAACTCATCTTTGCTTCTTTCCTTTTTTTTTGCATGATGTTTCAGCCATCAGTGAAAACACTGAGTGTGTAAGGAGAAGAGGGCACCTGTGAGCTTCCCCAAGCCAAATAGCAATGGGTAGTGGTGGCAGGAGAAAAACATGTTTGCCGAGGCTACTGTGTCACGTGCAGAGACTGCACCGAAGCAACCGCTTGTGTTTGCACCCTGGGCTTCTGCTGCTTCAGAAGAGGGGGTGTGAGTGTGTGTGGAGGGCAGCCAGCCCTGCAACAGAGGAGGTTCCTGACACTGCAGGAACTGACATGGGCTTGAGAAACTCCGGCGTGAGGCTTGCAGGTGTTTCAGTCTAAGCAAGTGACCTGCGAGCTGTGTCTTTTATGAAGCCATGAAGTAAGGCTGCAGCTATACAGTGCTGTAAGAGGAACCTTTAATTTGCCAATGTTCAGACTGTGGAGCTGCCAGTGGAGCCTGATTCAGGGTAAGCACCGAGTCTGCCTTTTTCCCTAGAGGATGTTTCCCTGTCCCCAGGATGGACCCCAGCAGCGCATCTGGCCCAGCTCTCTTGGTGTATCCCTGTGCTGACGTGGTCTGGCTGGCCTTGAGCAATGGAGGTGGCCTTTCTAGAAAGAGCCTGTGCTCCAGATGGGTTTGTAGGCAGCCTGAGTTCAGGGCAGAGCAGGGATGTGAGATCTCATCTCTGAGGGTTTCAGGCTGCTTCCAGGATCGCACAGCACAGGTATGGTGTGGGTGTACCCTAAAACTTGCCATGTTACCACGGAAATGCTAAGGCTGGTGGTGGAGCTGCTACTTGCTCCTTTGGGTCATGTCTCACAGTAACAATTTCATCTATTCACATTAATGTTACAGGCCAGACTAAAAGGTTACTGATCTGTGAGGCACAATGTCAACAGCATCTTCTGTTTGTTTTCTAGGCCTATTTCAGCGCAGAAGACTAATTGGAATGATTTTGTTGTAATTAAGTGACCTTCTGTTTTCTCAGAGCAGCTCCCTTACTGAAGGGGCCCTTGCCTTTTCTCTGTGGCTTTGCAGAGAAGCGTGTGACATTCCTTCTTCGGGAGCAGTAGGGTCAGGGTGCCCGATAAAGTCACGGCAGTGCTGGCTTGGTCAGGCTTCGGGTAATCCCATAACGAACATTGTGCATGTCATTTGCTCACTTGACTCCGAAGCTACTGCACGGCTGAAATGCCACTGTGACCTTTTTTTAATTGTTGTATCTCCATTTTTTATCTCCCTACCCCATGCTTCAATATTTTGAACAAATTTCCTGGGTTTTACCATGCCTATTTCTTGACTACGTTTCAACCCTGCAGACCAGCGAGGTTGGCTGCCAGCCTGTCTCTGGAGGCAGGAGCCCCGTGCTGGCGGGGTCACGTTGCGGTAGGTTAGCGTTGGGAAGGACAGAGCTAACGTGGTAGGGAGCTTTGCATTATGGCTCCGATGCATGCTCGGTGACGGAGCAGAGGAGAACAGGACCTGACAGCCTCTTAGCACAGCTGAAGGTCAGTGGCAGGCAAATGGGACATCTCAGAACAGAAATTGCAAGAGAAACTGCTCAGCTGTGCTGTTTGAAAAGATGTTGCTGTTTTCACAATGCCCTGGGCTCTAGCCAGTGCACCCGTCCGCCCTCCTCATTGAGGGTATCACCTGGACTCCTACTGGTGTAAAATAAAAAAAAGCATTAACTTAATTCCTCCTACTACAAACAATGCTGTAAGTCCATATAATAAACCTAAAGTCTTTCCATTCATCTTCGGTGGCTGAGACAATTCTTTCCTTTAAAGTTGGTACCATAAACATCAGGTCCAGAGAGGTCCAGCTGAGGTGGAGCAAGGAAGAGAGAACTTTCTCTGAAATTTATTTTTCTGAAATGACAGGTGTTTTTTTAATAGGGTTTATCTGAATTCCCCTTTGCCACTTTGCTTCTGGTGCTGGAACTGAGGTTTTAAATCTAAGATGCTTTAATCATCAATTTGGCTGCTAAATACAGTAATAAATTTGGGATTTTTTTTTTTAAGCTTCTGTCTATGCCTTGTGGCTATATTCTGCCTTGATTTATAAACTTCCCATCCCATGGGGTTACAAGGCAGTCTGCATCAGATACGAGTTTGGCTCGGTGAGTCCCTCCACTGTCGTGTATGGGCATCAGTCACCTGAGGCTAATCCCAGTGTGTTACCGCCTATCGAGAAACACTGTGACAGCGGAAGAAAATGTGAAAGTCCTTTCACGGTTAGTTACCTGGGTCAGAGCAAGTGCTCAAGTTAGAGTTACTGAATGAGAACAGATATTTTATAAGTATCTAATAGTAGTAAGTGCCTAATTATCAGGAACTACATGTGTCGAGAATGTGGATTTTTTTCTTTCCTGAGATACCGCAAATTAACCAGTACAGATTATCATGTCAGTGGTCGTGTCTTTGGTGATACGCATGCACTAACGACTGTGTTGGGCAGTGCTGCGTGGAAGGTGAAGAAAGAAATATCAGAGAGGAGCAAGTGAAGCCAGAGAGACGTGTTCACGTAACTAACAAGTCGGGGGAGAAGTGGAGTGGCCCTTGGGACTGGACTGTCGAGCCCTCAGGCTCTGGACAGGCTGTTAGACTTAGCCCAGGTAGACAGGGCAGTGATGAAAATATGATATGGATGTTTCTGTTACCAGTAGACACATGATCTACCGATCAAGTGCATTGGTCCTCTTCCCTTCATCTGCTGCTAAGTTTCTCAGGCACAATAAATCCATGTAGAGCAGAAATCTAGATGGAAAGAAATCCGTTTGAGGAACCTGATTTGTCTGCTCCAAGGAAGCTTTGCAGCTATGTGAGACAAAGGTGTTGCTGATGAAAGCAAGTGGGAGAGCAGAAGTTGTTACCAGGTCAGCTTCATCGGAGTGGCTGGAGAGGAGGGCGCTGTGCCAGGCTTCCCGAGTCACGCTGTCCTGGCCTGGCGTGGCAGTTTGATGGAGCAGCTGGTTGTGGGAGAGGTGGCAAGAGCAATGTGAAAATGAAATGAAACAGAGCAGCAGTAACGAGGCAGAGGGTGTTAACAGCAGTCTGCTTCAGCTGACTCTTAGAAGGCAATTCCAGTTACTGCTAAGTCCCCTGTTACTGTTTCTCGGTTCTCTTCACTGAACATCCCTGTGGCTCAGATTTAATTCAGCATTGATTTCTGGACCAGCTTGACTTCTTTCCTAGCAGAAGCAAACTATTAACCTAAAATGCCATAGTGGAAGCAGGTGCAGTACTTTGGCACCTGAATCCAGTTCACTGCAAGCACAGACAAGGGAACCAGTCACTGGTAATGTCTCCAGGCTGCTGGTGTACGTGAACACATGTGTGCGTGAATGCTAGCGCAGACTTGCTCCCTGAAGTGGTGCAGGTTTGTTCTTAGAAGCCAGTAATTCATTATGATGGATGTTTGAATCTCTTTTCCTTCCATACTAATTTTTTTCTGTAGATAAATTCTTTATTAACTGTAAGTCTTGAATAAAGCGTCACATTCCCTTGGCATATGAAGTTGCTTCTCCAATGTGTAGTTACTGAAGGTGCTAAATTGAATGAAAAGAAATAATTATCCAATTGTTTGACAAAGAGAAAGCATATTGGTGTGGTGGCAGGCCTTTGTAGTGTAGACCGTGAAAACTCCTAGATAAGTACAAGTGAAAACATCTTCAGTAAGGGACAAGTAAGGTAGGAAGAAAGGATTATCTTCGCATTTTGCACACTAGATCAGACAGGTAGTTTATGTCAAATATATCCAGTCAAGAATTGTAACCCTGCCATGATTTCAGTAAAAAATTGGCTCTTACTTGAAACCAGTAATGTCCCACTTATGTGTCTGTAAATTTTATGGGGCTGAACAGACCTCAATGCTTATAAAACAGAGACTGGAATTGGTCTCTCTGCACTTGTGATCATCAGCATTTTCAGACATACTATGCTTTGGGCACTTCATTTTTCCATTTACCCACAGATACCAGAGTTCAGAAATTCTTGGATCTCTGAACTGCGGTGCTGTCAGTGCGTGGGTAAAGGTGCGCAATCCTGTGTGTTTGCTCTAATGAGGCTATATGTCTTCCATAGAAGTATTCATTTCAGGAGGAACAGGGGCAGCTGTCAGCCACTATTTTGTGGTGTCTTAAGAAATATGTAGTGTCATTGTGCCCACACAGATTAGTAAGTTTGACAAGTTGAGACGAGTACTTAGAACTGGCCTTTGTTTTTAATTTAAAAAATGGTGTGCTTGGCACTATTAGCCAGCACAGATCTTGGCAGATCTTGAAGAGTCATTTGGTGGTGTTTTCCCAAGACAGGCCCACTCTAAAGCACGGTTAGTCTTGGAACTGGAGGGAGTCTGAGTCGCTGTAGAACAAATGTGGTGGCCTGCTGCCTCTTGAGGGGTGATAAGTGGTTGGAGAGACTTTGGAGCCTGTGAATACTTTCTGCACTGGTTGGTCCATGACACCGTATCCTGCAGCTGATAGGACTCGGTGGACAAGCTGTTGAATGACAGCTGGTGGAGCAGCTTCTTCCACTTGAATGGCTTGCAGTTGTTCTGGCGATGGCCCTCGTAGTCCATCAGGCTCTCTTCCTGGAGGGAGGTGCAGATGTCCGTGCTGTCTCTGTGCAGGAGACCATGGGTGAAGTAGACCACTGCTCGCCTTTCATGTTTTACCTGGACAGTATCAGTGAGGTGCATGACTCCTCCCTCACTAGTCCTAGGCATGTGTTTTGGACTTCATGTGAAGTCTGGAAAGACGGCATCAGCTATAGATTCAAGAGGCATAGTTCTTTCTTTAGGAGTCCTACAGGCTCCTTCTCCTGGTCAGCTCAAGGAGTCACACAGCTGCCAGCTACAGTATCCGGAGACTGTGAGGCCTTACTAGGAGACAAGTGAAACGAACCTGAGTTGTGTCAGCCTGAACGGTCCAGACAGTTGTTCTTGAGCAGAGTGGCCAAAGATGTATTTATCTCCTAGTGGTGCTGGAGGAAGCTGTATCTCAAGCAGAAAAATGGGATAAGGGTGACACACTGTACCAGTACCAGCTAAATTCAGTTCAGCCTCGGCTGCAAATAGAGCAGGGGGAGAGGCCCTTCCCAACTTGAGCACAATCCAGGATGGGCTTCAGAATCAAAAGCTGAAAGTGTACGAACTCAGCTTGGGAGGGGTCTTTTCACAGGAGCACAAGAGCACTTCATAGGAAGCAGAATGTGGCAGCAGTGAAAGGTCCGTGTTGCACATATACATCAGACTTGCCTTGGGATAGGTCTCTTCCTCCTTCATGGCTTCATGGCCAGCTACAAGGTAGCCAAGCCTCGGATTGTTGCTGAGTTTTTCCAGATCATGGCTCAGCAGCTAAAGGAAAGATGTTCATTAAGTATCTAGTGAAGTAAAGGCTTGGGTTTGTTTTCTGCCTCTGTTTAGAATGCTGCTGTCTGTGTTGGACACTAATGATTTTATTTTTTCTGGGGTAGTAGTCACATGAATAATGCATTCCCTGCTGAGCCTTTTTAACAGTCCCTGAGCTGCTTCCCATCTGAAGGGAAGTGTAAGAGGTAATTAGCAGCCACTTGAAAAAAGGATTAGCAGGTGGGTGGGAGCTACTGTTGGGTTCATGCATGGAATTGCCATGGAAATGCTGAGATTTCCTGGCACTTCATCCAGTGTGTGGGCTCCAAAGATAGTTGCACTCATGGGCCTCTCTCCTTTCGATCTTCCTACCCTACAAAGGGAGTGGCTGTGTTTTCCTTCAGGACGGTTTCCGCAGGCTGTGCTGTCGCCATCTGCACACACGATGAGGCCTGCTAACCAGGGGTGCTGCAGAGAGCAGGATGCTGTGTTGCAGCTGTTGGCTGAAGTCTTTTTGCATTTCTTTCATGTCAAACCAATTGGCAGAAAATCAGGGGGGAAAAAACCCCAGCCCCTAGTGGTTTGCCCCTTTCCTTTAATTCTAAAAAACAATAACTTGGTGCACAAAACACTCAGAGTTTGTCACTTCTTAGAGAAGTTGGTGCTGGTCCTTGTCCTGCAAACTTTCACCAGCTCAGTAGCCCTTGCATTGCTAAAGTCATTGAAGCAGACAGGACTGCGCAGTTGAACAAGGGCTGTTTTGCACATAAGCATTTTCAGGCTGTGCACCGAGAGCTGCATTTGCTTCTAGCCTTGTTTGCTGGCCAGTTGCATGCTTAAAATATTGGGCATATCTGTGAGAAACGTCTCTCACTTCAGTACTAACTAGCTCTGGAGGTTTACCAGGCTGTGGGCATGCGTTCATCTGAAAAGGTTCCTAGGGGAACCCACCATATCTCTCTTTCTTTTTTTTTTCCCCTTTCTGCAGCAGTAACAAAGAGCCTCCTGAATTTGTCAGTGTCTGGGGTGCTTTGGTTTTAAGGAAAGTGTGCCATTTGTTTCAGATCACCTGTTAGCAGACTCCTACATCGGACAGGAGGACTCCCCTGAGATGCAGCAGGCGGCACAGAACAAGCGCAGGCTCTCCGTCATCTCAGACGGCAAGTTTGAGAGGAGCTTCTCCGAGGAGCAGGCAGAGAAGATGCCAAGCGAGGGACCGAAGCCACGAGTCTACACTATCTCTGGCGAGAGGCCGATGCTGTCGGACCATGAGAATGAAAGTATGGAACTGGTGGTGATGAAGGGGGCTGCCCAAGAGGAATGCCACCACGGCCACCAAGTGCACAGTGCTGGCGGCTCTCATGGCATTAGCAGGCATTGCAAGGGCTGGCCAGGCAGCCGGCAGGGCTCCAAGGAGTGCCCAAACTGCACGCGGCTGGCTGCCCCTTCCCAGCACTCCTTTGACCTGGAGCAGCATCAATCCAGTGAGACTGGGTGGCACAGAAAAAGGCTGGAGAGGATGTATAGTGTCGATCGAGTGTCTGGTAAGTAAGGGTGAGTGCTGGGTGCTGGAAGGCCACAAAGGGACTCATTGACACACCCGTCTCATCCCAGCATGGAGGTTTCATTGCCATGTGCCTCAAGTTGGGCCCTGTAGCGTTTCCCCTTTGGCACCTTTCTGGTGCCTTGTACTAGCATCCATGGAAACGGATTGTCAAAGGAGGAGTTTGAAATAAGCTGAGCTCAGTTTGAGGCCAGCTCGTCCAAGCTCCGTTGTCTCTGCTTCTAGCTTGTAAGCAGCAGATGACCTGGGTGGTTTTCATGACAGCTTCATGTAGTTTAGTGAGGGTCATCTCTGTGGGCTCCCTTTCTGTTGAAGGAAGAGCAAGAGCGGAGGGGCTGCATCAAAGCACCTACATTTATGCTCATCCAGGAGGCAGTTCAGAGCGGGACCCTCCCTCTTCTGTGTCATTCTGGGGCTAAGGCAGGTGAAACCTTTGTGAACATGCCGGGGTGCTCAGAGGGAGCCTCTGCTCAGCTCAGGTACAGCGTTCTGTACTTCGATGCGTCTCCAGAATGCTTGTCTGCGTGGCTGGAAGCAGTTTAGTGGGGTCCCTCATGCAGTGCCACCTCACGGTCTTTCCATAGATACTAGCAAATAACACAATATTGGACTTTCTTCCCCACTCGCTATCCATTTGCTCAATATTTTCAGGGAATAGGGCTTGTAATTATTCAATTACATTGAAAAAATCCTGATTGTCTTTAAAAACTTAATCAAATATATGTCACAATCTATGTGCTTTGAATTATAAGCTAGTGCGCAGTCTATCTTTGCCTGTCAGCTCTATATGTGGCTGGCAAAGAGTCTGACCTAATTTGACTGATTTTTTTTTTTTGTAAACATGCATCAAGGCTTTTAGAGCAGAGTGTCCAGCCAGGAAAGGTCAAGGTTTTCTCCTTGAAAATAAATTGAGTATAAGGACTGTGGAGATCAAACTGTACATCTTTCCTGGGTTCATAGTTTTCTAGTAAATATCACAGTGATATTTACTGCAGGTAAAATCACAGAAAGGTTGGGTTCTGGACCATATTTTCATGCCTAGATGCTTGAAATTCTGTGACTAAATTAATACATGGACTAATACTAAAGAATAATAATTAGAAAATAATTGATTATCAAGTGTGCAGAACACCTACAGTCCCACTAATTCCTGTGCATAGTTTTTAAGCATTGTTTCTCTGTTTGTTCCCTGTGATTTTTGGGCTTCACATCAGACACTACATGTGCTTTAGACTTTATTATTTTTATTGCTTAAATGCAAGAAAAGGAGTGAGAAGAGCTTTCCTGTATGGAAACCTTTATGGTTTTATGATCATACGTGTTTTACCTGCTAAAAGATGGCTCTGTATATGATGACAGAGCCAGAAAGCTTGTGTGAAGATAGAAAAAGAAAGCCATTTCAGTCCCAGCCTTTCAGGAAAGAAGATCACAACCCCAGGGGCTTGGTCTTGTGGAGATCAGGGTGCTGAGTTAAATCAACTGCAGCCTCATGATGTGTACTGAATTAAGAAAGTGAAGATTTCCCGTTCTAATGCTGATGGATTTATGTTGAAAGCTTTCCTGAACAAATCAAAATTGTACTCTGCACTGTGGGACTGAAGCAGGATACTTGATACAGAACCAAAGGAAAGCTCCAAATCACTAATGGAGGAGTTTAACTCCTCATAGCTGGAGCTAAATGCCTCTGTGTGCCAGAAAACAAGTCCTAGCAAATGCTATAGAGAGATGCCATGTTCTGTTTCTGGGCCTTGGCATTTATAATATGTATTTTCAACTAGGCAGCAATTTTTGTTAGGGCCAGTTATCAATGTGAAATGGAGATTTGCCTTTCTGAAAAGAAATTGGAGTAGTTACTTAAATGGGAACAGAGTTGATAGCGCTGAATCTGCAGATGCCTCCATGAGTATTTCATGTTTCATACAAGCAGACAGCAGCTACCCTCGGTGCTTGTCTCAAGCTTCTGAGTGCTTGCACGTGTGGCCGCACAGGCAGCGCTGTGCCTCTGAGGCCAAATCCCGTCATAGCACTGGCATCGTGGCATGAAAGTTTTCTCAGCTTGGTCTTGTTCGCACGCTCTATCTAAGCGTTGTTACTCAGAGAAAAACCGAGAATTGAATGGCACAACTGTCGCAGGCTGCAAGAAGTATTTCTTGGAATGTCCTTCATGCATGGCTAGCAGAGAAAACAGAGCAGAGATGAATGGAGGTGAGAGAGAGAGACTAATTTTGCCAGAGGTTGACTTTACCGTGCTGCTTTCTCTGTTTGGATTTACATGACACGTTATTGCTGCAAACCAACACTCATGGCAGTTAGGCCAGATTGGCAGAATTTAATGTGGATTTTTATGCTGAGTTTATGATGCCTAACACCATTCCAGAGAAGCACAAGCTGTCATCTCCTGTGCTGCTCCCAGCATCTGATATAAACACATCCACTCATGGATAGAGGTGCTGAGATTTGCATGCAGCCTGGCAAGCGGCTGGAGATGCTGAATGTGGTGGTGGTGTTTCCTCCAGTCTTACCCAGGCCTATGGTTCCTTGGCTATTTCATCACAGTTGATAGTAACAAGAAAGGAGAACAAGATGCTCTGCCTGGCCAAAAAGGAGCATGCTGCCTGCTCCTGGAAGCAAAATAGCCATACTCATAATCTGAATTTTAATTAGCTGGATGAGCTCTGGAGCTGAGCTGTGCTCCCTAGTCCCCAGCTGTGTGTTTCTGCTTCTGTTCTACCTCTGGCTGGTAAAGAGGCACCTCTGAAGGGTCACAAATCCTTTATTCTCCATTGAGTGCTGTGGGTAGGGGCGTGATATCTTTCCTATGTTGACTCCTGTCTTCCAGAAAAGGAGGGGAGGCTTCCAGCAACTGCCCAGGCAAAGCCTCATAAGGATATTAGCTGTTGTTCATAAGCTCTGCTTTGAATCAAAGCTAGTGGCTTAAAAGCTGTAAAATATATTAAGAGATTGTCAGTCCTTTGAGATGCACAGTCCCTGGGAAGTCTGTACAGAATTGTTGGCTAAAAAGGAATTTGTACAACTTCTCCTCCTTCGCCACTTTTGTGGGTTCAAGACTTCAAACAAGTAATTCATTTACAGTCTGAGCTGTTTCGCATTTCTTGTCTATGTGTTTTTTGGAGGAGAGCAGACATAGGAACTTCATAATAAGTATTTAGCATACTAGAATGCAGTTTTCATTTAACATATGTATTTCCTTAGGGTGCCTTTATACAAGGCTTGACATAAACTGTTAGCTGAGAAGGAGTGTCTGTTACAGCTTTCTATATGACTTCTTAGAGGCTTCACCTTGAAGGAAGCCTCCCCAGTTGGATTTAGCATTTTTTGCATCTGTAATTGCAGCCACTTTTTGTACTGTCAGGGAACAGTAGGATCAGTCTGTAGTAGATGATGATCTGTACAGGATATTTGGTAAAGATATCTGGTCTGTAGTAATTATGTCTGCAGTAGGCATGAAGGGTTTGATTGGGTTTTGACCAATGAAAGTGAATAAAAAAATTACTCTTGACAATGCCAGAATATTAATGACTAAGATACCGTAGTTGCTAGTGATCTTAAAACTTGAATGAGTGAAGCAAGACATGTGATCAGCAACATGTGGCAAGGCATTAAGCAAGAAAGCCACAAACTGGGAGAGAAGCAAGATGAAAAATCAGGTAGCCCCAAATCCCAGGGATCCAATCCACTGAGATCTTGCACGTCCTGTGTCAGTGGATTTTAATACACCTCTGATTCCCTGCCTGACCGACTTCAGCCTGAGAGTTCTCAGTAGGAGTTGCTTCTTGGTCAGATTCCTCCTTCTGGTCACCACCATCCCACACACATAATTCGTGACTTATTTTGCTGCCTGCTTTTTGTCTTAGTGGTCATTACATGAAGATGATGCGGTGTCCTAATGCAACGGAATTAGGAAATAATCCGCAGTTGGTTCAGGCAGGGCAGTTTACAAACATAGGGGAACAAATAAGCACAGAGTTACCTGCAGATTGTATAGCTGATGTGCGGTTTGACTTCTAAAAGCAGAAAAATTCATGAAGGTCAGGTCATCAGGAGCAGGTGTGAGAGAGGTTTATTGAAACTTCAATGGTAGGAAAAAGAGAGTCGATCTCAGGCTTACAGTTGTGAAGAGGGGAAGGTGAATGCTTTTCGTCTTCCGCAGGAGGCTATATCAGAAAGAACTGGATGAATGGGACATTTCAAAGTAATGGTACTAAGGAAAAGGCAGAGGCTGGAAAATGCTTTTAATGAAAAATGTTTCTTTCCCCTGTTTTTTTTCTTGTTCAAATGTCTCTTCTGTAATTCCTGGATTATTCTAATCTTCCATGCTTAGGATAGAGCTTTTATTCTTCATTTAGTAGCCTGATAAACAGGCTTAGCACAAATTTACAAAATGCTTGGTGGTAGTGTGCATATATATGAGGAGGATGAGACTCTCCTGTGTAGTACAGGGCAGGATGCTGAAGAAGAGTACTAAGAGAAAGAGCTTGGATGTCTCTGCCTGCTGGATTCTCACGTTTTGCTCTCTCTCTTCCAGATGATGTCCCCATACGAACCTGGTTCCCAAAAGAGAACCTCTTCAGTTTTCAAACTGCTACTACAACTATGCAAGCGTAAGTGAAACTACTGCTGTAGCTTTTACTGTGTATCTTAAAGTTCGTGGCTCACTCAAAGCTGTATCTGAGAGCCTGGAGCAATCAAGTTGTATGTTTGGCACTGCAGTCCAGGGGTGAGAGAGAGAGAGAACCTTGTTTCTTATTAATTTCTTTTTTGCACTTGCTAGTTCTCTTTCCTACTACTCCCACTTGTTTGGTTTTACCTTCTTTAACTCCTTGGGCTACTCAGCTCTTCTCTGCTTCCCTTATTTTCTCTGTGACACTGTGCCCTGCCCCTGGCTGCCTCTGCAGAGCGAGGGTCCTGTGGGAACACCAGCTGAGACCCTCCACCACTTGCTTCTGCTGCAGCCACTGCCCTGAGGGAATATTATTCCAGGCTTGCCCTGCGTCTGTCACTCCAGAGGAGTGCGTCTCTATAGGATGAGATATAGCCCTACAGCTTCTGTGCTGGTCTGGTCATTTGAAGAAGGTGTCAGTAAAATCTCTGTGAAGTGTGAACGGATCTGAGTTAGGAACAGCCTCTCCCTCCACACTCCACACAGGTTTTGGTGCCCCTGGTTGCTGTGCGTTGGGAGGAGGCGGTTCTCGAAGGACTGAAGAGAATAAGGGAAGCCTCGTTTCCAGGTTGTACCTAGCTTGTCAGGAAACACTGTCTTCCTGGTTTCAAGTATTTCCTACCTGGCTGCAAAGTCAAGGCAAACAATCAGGGAAATGAGATACTGTTCTGCCTTCTAAGGCTCTTCTCCAGCCTTGTCACCTTTTTCCTGTGTCCTTCTTCCAGTGTCTGTCACCTTCAGCTCTACCGCTTTCTTTATTTCTCCTTGTCTAATCTGGTGTCCTTTTTGTAATCTATCTCTGTGCCATTTCTTCTTTCCCTCGTACCTTTCCCTTCCCAAATCCTGAAAAGAGGCTGATTGTTGGTGTTGGGATAACCCAGACTGGATCAGACCTGTAAGGACTGATGCAGGGGAGGGCTGGATCCAGCACTGGGGAGAGAGGTGGCTGCTGAGATACTGGAATGGATCTGCATCCCCCAGAAAAAACACTTATCTTCATGTCCTTTCCCTCCAGCTCAGCTGGAGGTGTGACCCACCCTCCCAGCATGGGGAACAGCAAGGGGGAGGCATTTCCCCGGTGCCAGTCTGTGGAATCTGATGCATGGTGGTGGGATGCTAATCCCACCCTGACAGTGGGAGTGAGGAGTCTCCGTGGGCTTCTGCTCTCTCTATTGTCCTAGCGCTGCTTCTCTTACCTGACCTCTATGTCCCTCTGCCTCCTCTTCAGGGATTGTAAGTCCAGTGGCACCCCAGCTGGTTAACACTCCTGGGCACCAGGCTGACAGGGCCTGTGGGCAGTCCGAGGGCAATGTGACAGATGCTTTGCTCTTCAGAAATGTTGGCTGGTAACAGTGAATGGTATTTTACAGTTCTGATCTGACACACCAAACCATGCACAAAATCAGCACATTTCCTTTGCTTTTGGGCACATCCTTTGCTGTCTGAAGTCATCTTTGCTGTGCACAAGGTTTGTTACAGGATGGTGGCCCATGGCAGGGCTTACAAGGCTTGGAGCTGTTGGAGACCAAAGTGAGGTTGTTTTGGGGAATGGCGCCCTAAGGAAACCCTTGAGGAGCACAGCTCCCTTGGTTAATGTAGCTCCCTGGTTAATGTTTCTGGAGATTCTGTGCTGCCTCTAGAAATGACACAGAAACATCTCCAAAAGTTCAGGGCACTTCCCTAGGCTGGTTGGAATGGCTCCCCCAGGTGCCCCTGTCCTCTGCTCTAGTGTTTTCAGCCCACCGTGCTTGCTTCCTTCATAGACAGACAGCGTGGGCTGACTTCACAAATCTTTGTCACTGTGGGAGAAGGTCTCCATGCTCCAGAAGCCCATGATGCTGAGCTCCCGTCGTAGCCTGCCGGGCCACGTTCAGCTGTCAGTTGTACATCTGCATGTTCTCTGGGTCTACACAGAACTTAATCTGCATCCAAGCCACATGCCAACGCTGCCCCAGGGAGGATTTAGCTCGGTCAAGTAGGAGTCTCACCACTGAGAAATGTTTAATTTAAAAAACAATTTCTTTCCACCTAACAAGAAATATTCCTTCTGGAGTGAGAATTCCCTCAGAATGCTGGCCAGGGCTGAGCACTAATGAATTCCTCTTCTCTTTCTTTTTCCCTGCATCTCCTGGAATCTCTAGCATCTCGTAAGTATAATCTTCATTTTTTTTTTTTTTTTATTTCCTTGTCTGTTGGTGTCCTGGAGAAACCTCTCCTCTCCTCCCCTCCCCTCCCATATTCACTCGTGCTTTCCCTATGCTAGGGCTGTTTGTCAGCTGGCAAGAGGTTAGATGGCTGCACCTGGTAGGCCTACGTGGATCACACCGCAACCAACCTCATCTTCGAAAAGGAGACTACAGTTGCTAGCATGCTTTTGTCCCTCTTGATCCTGGTGTACAGAGGTTTTGTGTCTGCCGTCTCCTAGGTCCATTCCTCCGTAGCAGGGATGATGGCTGCTTGCCCCCATTCTTTGGGCTGTGCTCTGGCCACTCTTACGTTTGCTTTAGGAACAACTGCTTGTCCAGCCACCCACCCTAGAGTGAGGACCTTTGGTTTGGTGAGTCTTTTGCCTGGCCCCTGACTCGCACGCAGTCCTGCAAGGGCTGGCTGTCTTCCTCGGCCAGCCCAATCTCTCTCTGTTGTCTGGTGAGAGCTTTCCTGTCTGTGTTTCATGTCCTCTCCAGTTCAAAGCTGTGTAGTTGGTTAATGGCTTAAAATGGTTTCCCAGGGCATTCAGGGGCTACGCAGAGAGGAAGAGACGGAAACGGGAGAATGATTCTGCAGCTGTTATACAGAGGTAGGGCCCGTTTTCTCCCATAGCCATAACCTTGCCTGGTGTTGCATGGGCCCTTCGGGTGTCATTAGTGACGCTTGATGACGTTGAACGTGGTTGTCCCTGTCTGTGTTACTGTTCATAGGGACACTAGCAGTGGCTGTGCTGGAAGTGTGGAGGTTAATGGTGCTGCAGTGCTCAAGATAGCTGATCTCCATCTTCTTAAAGGAACACTGTCAAGTTTCTTTTAAGCTTCCAAATAGAATATACAGGATCTGTGTCTCAGGCAGAAAAATATTTAATATATATAAAAAAAAAAATTAAAGATGCAATTTCGCCAGCCTTTTCCCAAATATTTGGAATTTGTTTGAGGATAGCTGAATACTTTTATGTCCTGTGGCTGCATCTACAAATGCACCTAAGAAATCTAAGACCTGGGCAAAATTAACATCTCTAGTGACCAGAAGTCTATTTCTTTAATCTTTTTTTAAAGAGCAGAAAGGAAAGAAAAGGGGATGGAGACTGATCCCTTTTCCAGGTATTACAGAAGGGTCCTGGTTTCCCTCTGCTGGCATCACAAGGCACATCACTTAGCCACTGTTTTAATCAGAACTGTTCTGTTTTTTTTAAATGTGCCAAGGCTCCTGTATTTTGGCAGCCTACTAAGCAGGATAACACAGCATTTGTGTCATTGGTTAAAAACTGCCATGATCGTGTCAGTGCTGTTCAAAACAAAGTGGGAGAAAAACATAAGGTTTTCTTAACTGGGAAATTGCCAGGAAGATTATTATTTTTTTTTTTTAGCAACTTAAGGGTGGTGGTTTTTTTCATCAATAATGAAGAGAAATAAGAATCAAAACTAAAGATGCTGTAAATAAATAGACAGTGTATCTTTAAAAAGAAAGAGATATCTCAGAATTTTTTAGACAGAGGCAAGTCTTTGTTAGAAAACAGCTTGTTCACATGGCTTACAAATGCAGGATAGGATTATATACCTCGGTGATGCTGAGTAGTTTGGATAGAGGACAGAGTCATGTCATCCTTGTGTTGAGCAGCCAGCATGTCCCCCCACCTCCTGTGGACGCTGAAGGTCTAAGCAGGATTGTACAGTGGGAGCCTATCTGCATTTATCTCGTGATAAAGAGGAGATAGGATAGCAATGATGGGCTTCTGTCAATGTGGGTTTTTGGCTGTGCCAGCTGTAAGGGTTGCTGGCAGTTAGTGTTCAGCTCTCTTCTCCAGGGAGTGAGGAGGACCTCAGCCCCACTGCAGTTTTGGATACTTGTTGGGCAGTCCTTCGTGGCCTCAGGTGTTTCAGAAGTTCAGTTGTTATCACACAGCCCCTTCAGTGCTTGGCCCTGTGTGTTTGGTGCACAGGGAGGCTGGTTTGCGTGGCATGGTACCTGTGCTGGTGCAATGGATGTTGCCTTGAGAGTGAGTGATGCCCAGTGGCGTGCTGAACCTTGTGACTGCTGCAAGGAGGAGCCGAGGAGGAGAACATGAGAGGTGCTGTTGGGAGTTTTGCAGAGCATTGATATACATCAGTAATTCGGTTGTTGACCTCTGTTTGGACAATGACAAGGCTTCTCTGCAGAGTGCTAATGAACTGCTGCAGGCAGAGCTGCAGAGTGTGCGGAGTGGAGCTGCTGTGTCTTGGAGACCCTTTGGCTGGGATGGATACCATGGAGGTGGCATAGGGTCGTGTGGACTGCATGGCAAGCTGGAGCCTGTCAGGAAGAGGACTGTTCAGGAAAGGGAGTAGTGAGGAGACTTTAACACTGAGGGATGCTTGCTGAATTTTGATGGGTGGAGAGATCTTGCTAGTGATCAAATAACACTGGGTTTTCTAGGTGCAATTGCAGGAGCCAGGCAGGAAGACGGGGCAGGTTTATGTAGCCTGACTGCTCACAGAGCAGATTGCGGCTCCCCCAAGGGTGCTGTGCCAGTCCTTTTGTGCTAACATGCAAGCACAGAGGGGCCTGAGGACCAATACAGCTGAAAAAGCCCTCAGAATGATCTAGACGGCCACAGGATGCCCACATTAAGAGGCAGGCCTAGGCTTGCACCTCCTTTCCAAAATGCTTTTTTTCTAGAAGAGCTGAGGGGGGAAAAAAGGCCTTTGTCCCATTCTCTGAGCATTTAGTGCGATGGTTAACCTTGAGCAGCTGGATTCTCCCCGGAGGTGCTCTCAGCAGTATTTAGGAGATGTAGCTAGACAGCTGCCCTCAACCCGCACTCATGGGAGAGACCAAGCTGGGAGAGACCAGGCAGCTGGGAGCATCACTCTTCCATGGCAAAGACTGCTTTATGCCCCCTTCCCCCCAGGGTCTGAAGAAGCTTCTCTGCAGAGAGGGCAACTGAGCATTTAACAGAAAAATGGATTTTATTCCAAAATGCCAAAAGCCCGAAGGATATAACAGTGGCCTTGGTGACTAACATTGGTGCTCAGTGTCTGGTATGATCTTGGTCTCACAATGGACCATAAAGATTTTCATTCTGATGAGTTACAACATACATCTAAGACCTTTCTGTGTAAAGAATGACCCTGGTTCCCTTAAAATATTGTATTTATTTGGATTTGAATTTAATGCACAGTAAGACAGCCCACGTTATCGGTCATCACGCACCCCAGAAGGCTTTGCACATAAAGCCAGTCCAGCATGTGTTAGTGAAGTGAATTGTTTTAGTTACTTGTCTAGAGGGGGGCAGTTGTCTGATCCACAGCAGTGAATCTTCATGTACCCAAGTAGAGCTAAAATAAATCTTTGGAAAATAACATTAATAGCCCAAGTGCAGAGGGAAATTTGTCATGGAATAATGTTGCTCCCAGCTTCACTACCCAGCTGCTAGTTTTCCTTCTTGAGCTGCTGAATTTGGATCCTGATGACAACATGGGATCCAAGGTCAAAGTCGGGGACAGTGCAGAAGGTGGCGTGGGTTAAGTGCTCTCCCACGAGGGCTGCGTTTGTGTTGATCTCTCTGTATAGGAGTAGACGTATCTGACTTTCTTTGAACAACTTCATGTCGGTGCTGGAAGTGTCTTCTAGTCCAATTAGTTTGCTAAAGCATCTGCATGGTTGTAACATGTCCTTACTCATCCCACTAACTTGTGTGTGAGCCAGATGACTTGTCATTTTACCCGTTTCACCAGCAGTAGTCTCTGTTGCTTGATGTCTGTGGTGTATGTTGGTGGGGCAGAAGGGAATCTAGGAAGGCTCCCCCACTCCATGCAGGCTGCTGGTACACGGGCTCACTGACATCCCTGGGGGCCATGGGGGCTGCGCTGCAGAATGAAGTCACCCTGACTAAGTAGGGTTCACCAAGGGGTGACACCTTTCTTGATAGTCCACGTGCTGCTTCTTCCCTGTGTCTCTTCTGGTGTCCTGTTTGGTTCCTGTCCTGTTTGGTTCCTGTCTAGGTGAGTGATGGGAAACTAAGGGAAACAGGTCCCTTGCACTCGGAGGGGCTGGACGAAGAGTCCCTTTGCCATGGTCTCTCAGGAGTGGCCAGGACAGTCTGTTTTACGCAGACCTGACTACGGAGTGTAACTGCTCCCCGAAGCTTACCCTCTGGTGGACTTGCCTCTGGAGCTGTGTACTCTGCAGCCCCACTGAACTCTGCCTGTGAGTCCTGGGCAGGGAAGCATGTGGTTGGGCAGGCAGCATTAGCAGAGAGCAGGCCCATGAGGACAGTCAGCCTTACCGAACAGCGTTATCCGAGAAGGAAGAAGCTGCTTCAGTCTTTCCCAGCTCTTTGCCCTGGAGAGCAGTACGGGCTGCATGGTTGCTAACAGCACAGGTGGGATTTTAACAGCTGCTGTGAATGTGTTTGGGAATGAGCACAGCCATGAGCATGGTGTGTGCATGCCACCTAGTAGGGCAGAGCCTGGGTACCCCACTTCCCTGCTGAAGCACGTGTGGAAGAAAGGAGAGAGGGGAGCAGTTACTGCTGCTTACCAGGAGATGAGGGAGCATTGCCAGCATGGGCAGTGGCAGTGTCTTCAGCAAAGTTACAGCACAGGTGCCTTAGTCATAGGAAAGTGAAAGCAGGCCGTGAGAAGGGGACTGCCATGTAGGACCTCACTTGCCCTGTACCACCAGCTCAGGGAGTTCAGAAGAAACAGCCACACTCTTGACAAACATAACTATTCCCAGCACTGAATAGGTGCAGGCTGGGAACCTGCTCTCGAGCTTTGGAATGCCCAGAAGGAAATGCACTGTCCTCCCAATTTTATTTTTTTTCCTCCCATTTTTTTCAGTCCTGCTGGGCCCAGGTATTGCTTCATATTACCTTTCTCAGAGGTTTTGTTTGGCCTTTCTTTCAGGAATTTTCGGAAGCACCTCCGCATGGTGGGGAGCCGAAGGGTTAAAGCACAAAGTAAGTGAGCACCTGTAAGATGTGACTGTGGAGTTGGGGTTTGTGCCGGTGGGACATGGGGAACCCTATGTTGCGTGCAGATGCAGGTAGAAAGGACCTAGCATTGGGCCAGAGAAAGGATTTGACCTGCTGATGCCATTTTACTCTACAAAAAAGAAGGCCAGGTTGTTGCAAGTCTCCAGGACACACGGATGTCTGCAAGCAGCCTTTAAGCTATTTCCGAGGACCCTCTGCCTTGGCCATGGGAGGTCTTTGTGGCCTCAGTGTGAGGAGTGGAAGGAGAGCTGCAGGGTCCTTGTCCCATGTGCATGTGGTTTTCAGTGATCAGCAGCATAGACACTTGTGAGGAGAACCAGAGCTGAGAGTTCAGCAGAGCTGGCTAGGGCTGCCTGGCCTCTTACTGAAGCTGCGGACCAGCTGTGGCTCCCTGGGGACAGTCGGTGCTTCATGTACCACACGGACTGGCAGCTTTCTCTTGTCTCCTCCCCTGTCCCACTGCCATCTCTGCAGCAGGACCTGGTGGAAAGTTGTCCGGTGGGAGCTGAGAGGACGGTGGAAGGGAAGAAGAAGAGGAACAGGGAAGAGACTGGAGCAAGGGGGAAATAAGGGGTGTTATGCCTCACTGGGGAAGAAATCACCTCTTAGGCCTGGGAAACGGCCGTTCCCTTTCCCTGAGGAAGGCAACACTCCTCCATAACTTGGTTGAGACAGCTCCCTTATCGCTGTGAAATGGGCTGAGAATGGTGTAACTGGCTCTCGAGAGCTAAGGATTGCTCCAGAAGAGGAAACACCTTGTTCTTCCCACTCCCTGGCCAGGCATTATGTGCAGGCTGCCCACAGCAAAGCGTTGCTGAGTTGAATATGCATTCTTTCCTCTCCTTTCTCATATGCTCTGGGAAGTGAACAGCAAACAGCATTGCCCTTTAAAGTGTCTTTATTGGCATCTGAGTTAGCACTGCCTGAAATGAACAGGACTCACCTCCCACTAGAGCTATCTGGAAGTTCAGGCATGCCTCTCTGCCTTGGTAACTCTCGGGTCATGTTTTCAAAGCTTTCTTCATGTGCACAATAGCTAAATGCCTGGTTTTAAATGAAAGCTGAGGATGGAGATCACCTGAAGAACTTCCTATGTGATTTGTCTCCCTGGACACCCACACTTGGACACACTGCAGCAGAGGACAGGTTGCTTCTCAGCTCTTGTGATGCAAATCTGCAGTGAATTCCTGTACTGCTGACGTGAGATGCTGTTACTAGATACGCTGCAGCGAACTTGCTCCATCTGCTACCAGAAATAGATAGTAGTGGCTATAAGTGGCTGTTAATCTGGGCGTAATGGCTCTCACATGCACTTGCCAAGTCAGACATTGTGGTTGGCAGTTCCCAGGAATTTGCCTGTGGTGCAGCCAGCTGGGCCAAGCTCCCTGGATTCCACTTGAGAAATGCCAGTACAAACAATATAATGCCCCTTGGAAGGAAAAAAAAAAAAAAGGCAAAAAAAAGCAAAAAAGTGGGGGTGTGTGCCCAGCAGAGTGCAGGCAAGCAAAAACTGAAGGATTTCTTCTTTTGGAACAAGATTTAGAAAGCATGAGCTTTCCAGGGGCCCCCTCTCTGTTTGGTCCAGCTGTGATTGGGATGTCACTAGAACATGAAGAGAGTGCCTGCCCAAAAACAGATGTGAAGGGAGAACTGACTGCAGAACTACTGCCTTCTTCTGGTCATGTATGTGTCATTAGCTGTTGAGTACATCTTCGTGTGAGGCCTTTCAGTCAGAGCATTTACAATGGGACACTGGAATAGCTTTGATTAAATTGAGGTTTGAGCAGTGTGCATTTAAGGAGAGACCATCAAGTGTCCCCCTTTTTCTGTGTTACATACCCCGTAATGGTCCTGCTCAGAAAGTGGGCACTTTTTCTTCTGCCAGAAGATGATAGACTGTTGTTTGCTGTGTGGAAAGGACTCACGTTTGGCAAGTGGAAGAGCAAGCATAGGGGAGTCTGTGTTGTGTAGCTTTGGTGGAAATCTACTGGATGTTTTGTTTTGCTGGCAGCAACAGAGGTGGCTTTGGAGTCTGTTAATGTCATGCTTTGGTTTTATCCTAGCATTTGCCGAACGGCGTGAGAGGAGCTTCAGCAGGTCCTGGAGTGACCCGACTCCCATCAAAGCTGATTCCTTCCATGACTCTCGAGAAAGTGAGTTCTGAGTCCATTGAGCTTCCTCCTGTGGCCAAACCCTCCAGCTGAGGTGTTGACTGGAGTTCCACTGGAGTAACTCCTCTGTGCCCTTTTGCCCCATCTGTGATCATTTTAGTTTCATGAGATCTGAGCAAGTAACACTCCAGGTATATGCACCTGTTCATCTGTGTGTACCTATATTTATTTGTAGAGCAAACTCATCTAACCTCATGTTATTGTGCAGTTGCCAAAGGATACCCAGTGGTACAGCTCTCTTACAGCCCTCTGTTCCCATCCTCCCTTATTCGCTTGGGACCAAAACAACCTACCTGGAAGCACACCAGTCCAAGGCTACATTCACCATAGTGGGACTAACCTGCCTGGCTTCCTGTGCAAGAGCCCCTTCTGAGCTCTTTCCTAGGCTAGAATAGCTCAAGAGCACAGCTGCAGCGCTCCATGAGATGTAGCTTTGATTTCCTGGCCGTGCTGGCTGCACAGATGATAGCTTGGGGCAATCTGATCTTCGTTTGGGCTGCCAGGAATTCCTCTGGGAATCCCCAGTAATGCTGCGATGTTCTGCTTGTGGGGACTGAGATGCTGTTGTGTTAATTTACAGGAGGAAATGCCAGCATCTTCCCACTGTCTTTTTATAAAGGGAATGGCTGTTTTACCCAGATTTTATTGAAATCCTGTAGGCAAGGGACTTGGTGGATATGAGTTTGCCCATGTTGAAATGGGTTGTATTGTGAATGAATTTCGCTAATGAAATGAACTGACCTGCCAGGTAAGCATGAGATCCAGCCCTCCTAGCTGTAGAAGACACCGTACCAGGTTGTAGAGGGAGATGTGTGAAAGGCCACGTTCAAAACATGACCCGATTGTTCCTTTGCAGTGTGATTCCTCCCCGCTCCCTCAGCTAACTCAGAGGCGAATGGAAAAGACATGATTCAGACAGGCTCCAGGCACTGCCCAGTGACACTCGGGCACCCCAAAAAGCACAAATAGAGGCATCTCGGTTCTCTTTCCTCAGTCCCTGGCTTCAGGGAGTCATCTCTATATTTAACCTTTAATGGTCAATTATATTCCTTCCAGATGTTTTTTTCCCCAGGAGGCATTGAAGGCCAACAGGTAAGGTCAATTTGGAGAGCAAATTCAAGTATACTGTTGCAATACTACTGTGTTTGCTACGGCTGTCCTCATGCTCTGGGACTTCTCTGCCAGGATCTGTTTGAACAACAAGGCAGATGTTTCTCTGTAGTCACTCAGAAGACATAGTCAGCGCAGTAATTATTACAAGGAGACCAGCTTTGAAGTCTTTGGACTTTTGCTCATCAGCTTGGCAGTGTTAAAGTGTAGAGAGTCTGTCTGCGTTGTCTCCTTCTCCATTTCTGAAATGACAGGGTGACTGTTGTGAATTACCATTTGAAAGCTAAACTTGGTGACTGTGAGAGTGACAAAAAGTTATGTGATATGTGGTATCGGGCTCTGTGTGCGCACTCTTCATTCGTTAAGTGTTTGTCTGTTTAGAGACGCCAGCCCCAAAGTGTGGTGTCTGTCGCTCTGTGGAAGAAAGGAGGGCACAAGTCTCATGGCTTGTGGTACCTCTTGCGAGGTAGCTGCCAGACAGGATCGAGTGGGGAAAGCAAGCTGTTCTGCCATTGTAATGTACACTGTGTTCTGGCAGGCCATGACCTTCAGGATTCCTGTGGCACTTTGGATGGTGACTTCGACTTGAACTGGGAAGCAGAAAAGGAACTTGAAGCCATGGCATGTGATGGAGAAGACTTTATTCCACCAAAAATAATGGTGAGGATTTCCAACTCAGCTACCTGTTATCTACTCAGGCTCTGTCTGTCCTTTCAGAGCTGCTAAGTTTAGGATCTTCATGAGAAGAGGCAAGTCTTTTGTATAGGCAAATCTTCAGGTGTGTATGAAGGTCACTCAGAGGTCAGCCAAGACATGACATGGTATTCAGCATCTGTTATTGCTGGGGATAATGTGTTGAAAGAAAACTGGAAGTGGAAGGACCTGTAGTCCAACCCCAAATCAGAGCAGGACTGTCACCAACACTGAATCGAGTTAGCCTGAGTCTCGATAACTCTGACAATAGAGACCTGAGTCCCCAGACCTAGCGGTCACTCCCTCCTGTTGTTACTTGCCTGATTTGCTTTGGAGCTGTCATGGTTTAACCTCAGTCGGCAACTGAGCACCACACAGCTGCTCGCTCACCCCCCCCACCCCCTGCCCCCTGGTGGGATGGGGGAGAGAATCAGAAGAGCAAAAGCAAGAAAACTTGTGGGTTGAGATAAGAACAGTTAAATACTTGAAATAATATAATAATAATGATAATGATCAATAATAATAATAATAATAATAATAATAATAATAATAATAATAATAATAATTTGCAATGGAAAGTTGAAATTTGACAACCACATCATAGCCAATGAGATCAGGTGTCAGCCCTGATCACAGAATGTGATTATTGGTGTCAGGTTCATAAATGTTTTATGTACCTTCACCATATTAACCTGAAATTTTGCCAGCTATTTTTCTTAAGCCTTCCTCACTGAAAAGGGAATCAGAGAGTAAATCATCTACAGAGGCAAAGAAAGGAAATTTGTTTTCTTTGAGTGCCAAGAAATTCCAAAAGGTTACAATTATGTGCAATTATGAAAATTAAGCTGTACATAGTATGTGTAAAGGTAATGAAGTAAGGGATGTACATTGCCATACAAAGGAATACCCACAAGAACCAATTAGCTGACAAGCTGCCTTTCCACAAAGGGTGTCTGATACACATTTTCCTCTTTTCCCCTTTTCTCCCACATCACCTTGGCCTAGAGTGTATTTTCTGAAGGAAGCATGTACAGAGTGGACAGTTTTATTTTGCATTAAATAATGACTTTAAAGTAATTTGCACACTGTAGAGCTGATTAACATATTTAAAAAAAAACAATCTACCAACGAACAGAAGTTAATCATGAAATAGTGATACAAACCATACTTTGGAAATTAAGAGAGCAGCTCCATCAGGAAATTAGTCATAGTCTGAGTCTGAAATGGAAGGAAAAAATTAAACATCAAAAGGGTTCTAAAATTCAGGTGCTTTTTGGCATAACATAAAACCCCTCCCGCAAACTCACAGCAAGCAAAGTACTATAATTTCTGCCAACCTCAGCTCTTTATTTTCTCCTTGCTTGCAAGGCATCTACTCATACTGAGTGTAATAACACCATTGAATGCGTGAATCATACTTTCTAAATGTTTTGTAATAGCTTGAAGCCACCATCAGCTGAAGAGCAATGTATAATAATTTGGGGTAACATTAGGGAGCAATCCTTCTTTGTGTACAGCTGGTAGAGACAGGTTATGGACAGGTCTGACTTCTTTTATTTAGAGCAGCATACATCCTGCAGACAGATTTTTGAACACATTAATCACTATTTATGACAAAATGGTTTTTGGCTACATTAAATAATGCTAGAAATTATCATTTTCCCAACAGCCGTCTTTGAATTCACTGCTTGTTTACAAAAAACAGATGGTGGTTTTACAAAACCATCTATGAAATCAAATTTTTGTTTACAGAAATTGTTTGGTTGCCCTGGACACTCAGTATTCTGCACTCCCAAGAAAGATACAGGTTCAATTCTGTGCTGGTTTTGGCTGGGATAGAGTT
>NW_008825051.1:965376-976418 GCF_000699105.1 Pygoscelis adeliae | reverse complement strand
CACTGCAGACCACAGCAAACTGCAAAACCCAACACCAATCTTTAACATGTACAGCAAAAAAAAGAGCATGATGCAGATTAGACAAACCAATATCGAGAACAGATGAACCAACATTGTGACCCGCAACTGTTAACAGATATAAATTCCTTAAAGCGCTCTGGTTAATCTGCTGTTATCTTAAACCCTTCATGCCCCACGTTGGGCGCCAAAAAGGACTGTCGTGGTTTAACGTCAGTCAGCAACTGAGCACCACGCAGCCGCTTGCTCACCCCGCCTCCCCCCCTGCCTCCCGGTGGGATGGGGGAGAGAATTGGAAGAGTAAAAGTGAGAAAACTCGTGGGTTGAGATAAAAACAGTTTAATAATTGAAATGGAATAAAATAATAATAATTAATATACAAAGCAAGTGATGCACGATGCAATTGCTCACCACCCGCCGACCGATGCCCAGCGAGCAGCAGCCCCCCCGGCCAGCTTTCCCCAGTTTCTGTACTGAGCATGACGTCCCATGGTATGGAATGTCCCTGTGGCCAGTTGGGGTCAGCTGTCCTGGCTGTGCCCCCTCCCGGCTTCTTGTGCACCTCCAGCCTGCTCAGTCGGTAGAGCATGGGAAGCTGAAAAGTCCTTGACTAGAAGCCCTGCTCAGCAACAACTAAAACATTGTTGTGTTATCAACATTATTCTCATGCTAAATCCAAAACACAGCACTGTACCAGGTCCTAGGAAGAAAATTAACTCTATCCCAGCCGAAACCAGGACAGGAGCCATATGTCATCCCTTGAGATGTTTTCTGCTCTTTTATCATTCCTTGATGCTAGACTTCCCCCTGCGCTCCCCCCTGCTCTGCTCTGTGGGGTTTGGCAGACAGGACCAGGTTCTGACACATCCCTTCTTCGGCCGCATGCACAAGTACTTGGGCAAAATGGGGTCTCAAGCTTCCAGCTTGTTCTCAGGGCAGCATTGCCAGTCCAGCACAGCAGTACTGTGTTTGAATGGGTCCTGCTAAGACTTGGGAAGAGTGAAGGACATGGAGACAGTCTGCTTTTATATGTGTTGCCAGGCTGTCTGTGCAGTCTCAGCCCTGAAGCACTCTCGGGGCAAAGTGACAAGGTGAGACCCAAACACTAGGAACCAACACTTGGGTTTGCTCAGCCCTTGTCACCTCCAGTGTGTCTCCCCAGGTGAGGAGTGTCCATCCCTGGACTCTGTACATTGTGCCTCTTCAGAAACTTTACATTAACTCCCATGTGGCCGAAGCAGCGATGTGTTGCCTGCCAGGAGGGAGGGCTTTGAAGGCAGCCCAAGCTGGAATCCAGGCTGCACTTAGAGGCCCACCAGCACCGCTGCCTGCTCCACTCTCACAGTGATGAGCAGAGGTGCCTGAAACCACAGCATAGCCAAATTGCCTGTGTTCCCATAGCCCTTTGCCTTGTGCTGGTGGCAGGCCCATCCTCTCGGGCTGTCATGCTGATGGAGCCGGCTGAAGCTTCAGCCAGAGTTGCCAGGCAACCTGCATCTGCCTGACATCCTACGGCTGTGTGCCTACCTGCGCCTGATGCCATTTTATCCCTTGGCTGGTTCCTGTTAAGGCATGCAGCCGTCCCACCACCGGCCAGCTGAGCGTGCCAGTTCGAACAGTCCTCTGCAGCCAGAAGCACAGACCCTCACACAGAGGAGGGCTGTTCAGAAGCGATCTTTACTGGGATACAGCCATTCATGGTGATGCACAAGCTGCTTCATCCTCTGTGCACACGGGTCTCCCCTTTACAAACTGTCAACTCAGACTCAGTCCTGCCTTTTGGGCAGAGCTGTGTGCTCGTTTGTTGGGAGTCGGGGAGACTGTGACACACGGGGGTACTTGGCAGGCCTGGGGATGCTCTGTAGTGGACCAAAGGCTTGGAGGACCTTCCCACAGGGATGCAGATAGGCTGGATTAGCTGCTAGTTGGGGTAACACCTGAGAGCAACTGAACAGGACACTGTTATCATGGCCTTTGTGCTTCTGTCCAGACTTTACTGGCTTCTCCTCATCCTGTTGCACTTTTTTTTCTTTTCCCCCCTTCCAGCTCATTTCTTCCAAGGTGCCCAAAGCAGAGTATGTCCCGACAATTATCCGCAGGGACGATCCCTCTATCATCCCCATTCTCTATGTAAGTATATCTCTTCTGCTATGTCTGGATGTGTGGGAGCAGGCTTCATACAGAGAATTTTTTTTTTTTTTTGGTCCCCAGTTCCTGTTATGGTGATTCTGAAACACTGATGTGATTTGGAAAAGCTGTCAGGAAAGGGCTGGGGGTGTGCTGAACCCAGATTTGGGGTCTGGGTAGCTTTGTGGGGGCTCAGGTCTAGGTGGAAGAGTAAGGTGGAGTGAAAATTGCATGTGGGCTGCCAGACTATGCAGGCACAGCCAGGCAGCCTGGGAAGGTTAACAAGGGAAGGCAGGGCAGGCCTGAGCACACAAGCAGAGCCGCGTGTTGCCAGGCTTAGGGCTCCTCCTTACACTCATCCTTAGACAGAATGAGCAGGACCTCAGAGCTCTGCAGTGGACCGTGAACCCCATCACCCTATGTACAGTGGTGCATCCCTGTCAGTCATGAATTTAACCTTGATTTTTCACTAGGAGTCCTGCCTGAGCAGGTGTCTGAAACACCAGCAAGGAGTCGTGGGTCTCTTTTTCCTAATCACTTTATATCCACTTAATTTGAAAGGGAAGGGTTGGACTGACAGCCCAGAAAATGCAGTCTCCATGTGCAGCAGGCAGTGCTGCTGGGGGGTTTAGCTTTGCTGCCTCTCTCTTCCTTTGAGAGTTGTATGGTTGTCCTGATGACCCTGCTATGCCAGAGGCAGATGTGTCGGGAGCGTGGCTGTTTGTTAGCCAGCTTGGACGCATGTAAAGCCAGAGGTTGGCTACAAAACATGGGCCAAGAGGCAAATACGCATTGCTGATGCTGACTACATCTGATGGTATGTGCTTTGGACTTGCCTGTAGGATTCATCTTCAAGCCTTTGGATGGACTTGGTCTTCATGGACCATTCAGTCTTCAGCTTCTTTGCTGAGACATGTTTTAGGGTGGTAATTACTGTGATGTGACTAGAAGCCATCAGCGGGTATAATTGTGCTCTTAGAGCATGTTTGCCTGGGAATGGGATTGTGTGCAATATTCAAGACTATAATAACGTCATGGGAGCTGGTGTAGTGACAGTGAACCTTGATATGTCTTCTCTCTTGGTTTCCAGGACCATGAACATGCCACCTTTGATGACATCCTAGGTATGTGAGTGTTATTTCCTTTTCTTAACTCCTGCCCGTTGCAAACGTAACTGATCAATATGTTACAGTCGCTCCACTACCCTGTGCCTCAGCTGCCACTCATAAAGGTGTTTTTATCACCCCAGTGACACCTGACAGTCAGTCAGGTGCTGTTGAATGTGCTGCAGTAATAAAACTTCACTTCTGTAGCCCATTTTCTATGCCAAGCTCCCGGTTTATGAAAGGGAAGCTGAGGCACAGGGCAGCAAAGACGCCTGTTCATCGTACCCGTGTAGGTGAGTAGGAGCATTAACAGAGGGTCAGGACAGCTGGGTCTGGTACCGTGCTGTGGTCACTATAGAGCAGTGTCTGGTGCTGCACCATACCTTCTCTTGCCCTGTGATATGCTGGGGTTTCCTGCTTTCCACAGCATGAAAGCAAACGTTTTGCTTTGACGTCAGTGGGAATGTAGGTGCTGAGCACCTCTCACAGCTCAGCCTCCTGCCTTCAGGACTAAAGTGAGAAGAAATAAGATGAATTTTTAACTTCCTCCATGGTTCATCTTTTCCAACGTGTTTTTTGCAGAGGAAATAGAGAAGAAGCTTAACATTTATCGGAAAGGCTGCAAAATCTGGAAGATGCTGATATTTTGCCAGGTACATGAAAGTTGTTAAGCACTTGGGTGGTTTGTTACAAATTTGTCTTTTTCTACAGGGGAAAATTACATAGAGGAACCAATACTCCAAAGTCAGGTTCTGGTAAAGTAACTGCATGTGTACGGCTTTCACTTCTCATTTCCCCAGACAATGAGCAGTCTCAAGTTGCTGTGGCAGCAGGAAGTAAATTCTGATTTAGTGTGGCCAACTCCAGAGCTGGGCTGCTTCTCAGCTGCTTTCAAGGAAGCCCAGGCAAACCAGCATTAGCACAGACCTCAAAAGGAGGATTTCAGAGAAAGGAAGAAGCATTTGCAGTGTGATGGTTATAGTTTTCATACAGCTTCAGTATGACAGTGACAGTGGTGGGTGTTGTGGATCAGACCGGCAGATGGCACAGCTCGGAGCTGGAGGCCAGCTTACGCAGGAGAGGGATCAGGGTACAGGCTTGCCGAGCTGTGGGTGGGACAGATTCAGGCCCTGCTGGATCTGGGGCTTCCTGGGGATTTCCTTCCCAAGTCTCTTGTTCCTCAGGGTGGTCAGCTTTGGACTCCCCCGGCAGCCGTGCAAGGAACCTTGAAATGAGAAGTTAGGAAGGTAACCTAACTTGAACTCCCTCCCACGTGCCTAATGCTGCAAAATAGCAGGGTTTGCAGCACACTGACCTGGAGATTGCAACTCTTAATTTCCCTGATGTTGTGCTCAATCTTTTTATGCCTGCTACTGCGAAAGTCCAGTTCTTCTACAGTGATGTCTTGCCTGCTTATCCCTGCTTTGCTCAGCTTCTCGTCTGCCTACCACGGCAAGTCCCCTAGCATCCCCAAATGAAAGGGACTTTCTTGTCTTCCCTATTACTCTCCAGCCACCCACAATGAAGATTTTTGTTTATTATTGTGCTTTTCTAGAGTGAGGTGGGTATATAACAGTAAAAACTGGAGAATCCAACCCCCAACATACTCTCCGTGTGTGAATATTTCCTTGGCAAGTGCCTGCGGTGTCTGCTATGGAGGTTGTAACAGCCGTGCCAGGCTGGCGTGTCTGCTCTGCTCCCTCGTGGCACTTCTGGGTATGCCTGTGCAGGACAAGGAACACATCCAGGGTTTGTTTCTTCAGGGCCCGTGCAAAGTGGTTTGCATTTGTCTGTCTCTCTCTTGCAGGGAGGTCCTGGTCACTTATACTTGTTAAAGAACAAAGTTGCCACTTTTGCAAAAGTGGAGAAGGAGGAAGATATGATCCTGTGAGTGGCTGCGTTATGTTCTGGACTCGCGTAGCATTTTTCTGCTCGGTTTGCTCAATGTTTGTAGCACATGGCCTAGAAGAAGAGGTGGAGGGAGCTGGGGTGGCTTGGTCAGAGGAAGAGGAGGCTGAAGGAGAACCTAATAGCAGCTTACAGCTCCTTCATGGGGGGTTGCAAAGATGACAGAGCCGAGCTCATCCCTGGGGTGGTGTGGCCCTGTGACAGGTCACCAGGAGATTTATGCTTTTATCTGCTGTTTAGTGTCTCTCTGGACTAGAGACTATCAAAAGAGGGAAAAAAAAAATATTTCCTCTCCTAACACAGGCTTTGCTGACCAGAAACCAGAACATGCACCTCGTGCCTCTGTTGCTCAGAAGCGGCTAAGCAGGCGACTAGTGGCAGAAATCCTAACCGTCCCCCCCACAGCTGTCTCCAGTAACTGCCCTCCTAATTGCAGGGGGAAATGGAATTTGTTTCTGCAAAGCCTGCTCAAAGTCCAGCACGTTACTGAGGAGGGTTTTCACTAACATGCCAGCCTGTCAGCCAGGGTTGCTGCTGAGGCAATTTTGCTTCTCCTTGCAGAAAGTTAAGCTTCGCCTGTTTTGCTGCCTGCTCGCTTGTGCTGGCTCAAACCTACTTGGCTAACAGTGCTTCGTTGTGGGGGAGAGGATGCATACCAACCTGTTTCTACACAACTTTTTGTTGGCATGAGAACTGAGTATTAAAATCAACATCTGTTCAGCGCTCTCATGCTCTGGCACAAACACTGTCAATAAAATTCTTAGGCATGTGTGCACATACATGCTTCTGAACGCCTTCCAGGCATAGCTGGTCCGAAGTTGGTAATTCAGAAACCTTCAGAAAGCTGTGAACACACAGCTGAAAACTTGGATGCTTGGAAGTGAATGTGTCCATCCAACCATCCCTGGGAGGGAGTCCTGAGAAAAGCTTGCATTGCAATCCGATCGCAGACCCCACAGAGGAACTGCTGGGCTTTAGAGCCCTCCAGAAGTCTGCTCTAACCCACTGCACAGGGGATATTGTTGTATTTTCATGTCCCTTAGGCACAGTGTGCCTGGTCAGTAGTCACAAAACGTAAAGCGGGTCTGACTGGTGAGCAGCACCGAGCACTGGCTAACATGGAACAGCCTGGTTGGTGGTGTCTCTGTACCTATGTAGAACAACCTCTCCAGCTGTTCTCTGCTGATTTCATGCCCTGGATATGAACCAGTGCCCTGATAACACTCATATTTAGAAAGGGCAATCATTGATAGAAATGGGAGAGAGGAAACTGGAGGGAACTGCTATAAAAAGAGGATGCTTAGTAAAACTGTCACTCTAAAAGCACTGGTGGACTTTGCTCCCTTCTCTTTACCTTGGAGCTTCCTTGGCTCAATGGGCTGCTCCTCCTTCTCTACCACGTGACCTGGACCTGCTCCTCAGGCCCTTGCTCTGCCCCTGCTCTTCCTTGTCTAAGAACCGATGGCTCTTCCAGAGCAGCTTGCTCCTCAGGCTACAAGCCTCAGGCCCCTTCTGAGCAGTGTGTGCACATACATCCTTGTGATTACTCATGAATATGAGGAGATAGTTTTTTGTTTGGCGTTTTTTTTTTTTAATTATGTATTCTGGTTTTTTCCTGTTTCTTCCAGCTTCTGGAAGAGGTTGAGCCGGCTGATGAGTAAAGTCAATCCTGAACCAAATATCATTCACATCATGGGCTGCTATGTTCTTGGAAACCCCAATGGGGAGAAGGTAAGAGCTTCCTGGTTCGCCTCTCTGGGAATGTCTGCTGAGTAGCACCAAGCCCAGGGAGTCAAGAGTCACACTGTGACTCAAACCTTCCTCTTCTGCTGTGTGGAAACATGCTGCCATCCTGTCCCATGGGTGGCTGTGAATTGTCAAACCACCCTATGGATTGTGCTTTCCCCAGAGGGCAGCGGAGGAATGATAAGTGACGTGCAGGAAGGGATAGATACTGGAGCCTTTAGGGGGAACAGTCATTCAAAGCACTTTATTTACTGATGAGCTAGATGTTTTAAAGGACATGTAGTGGAAGGTTTTTTAGAGGTAGGGAACAAGGATGGGCAATTCTGGGTGCCCTGGAGTTCATCTTTGTTTTCAGCTGCTAACTCTCGATATGTTTTCCTTTCAGCTATTTCAGAATCTGAAAAACTTAATGAATCCTTATAGGGTTGCCTTTGAGTCTCCACTTGAACTATCAGCTCAAGGTAATTTATTTTCTGTACAAAGACACACGTCGTCTTGATCAGCCTGCCTCCTTCAGTGGGCATCTTAATGAAAAAGCAATTTTGAGCTCCCTTAAGCCCTGCCATGGTCATCCTTTTGCTTGTAACCACCTTGTGTAGTTCGCTTGCTGAACCTGGGTTTTCCCTTGCAGTTCCTCCATGTTCACCTTTCAGCTATCCCGTTTGTTGTGCCTGAAGCTGCAGAGCCCTCTCCCAGGCTACTGGCAGTGGCAAAGTAGCCTGAATAATAAGCTGCTTTCCAGGCTGAGTTTAGGAGATTCGTCATATTACTAGAGCATATGAAGTCCATGGGAGAGATGCACACGGGAGCAGAATCTTTTCCGTAACCAAGTGTGGAGGGATCTCTTACGGGTACCGAGTGAGCTGTGTCATCAACAAGCACCTGGGATGTAGCCCATTATAGCCATTCTATATCTCGGTCCGCTTTGCTTTTTCCTGCCTGTAGCTCAAGTTATTACAAAGGGCTATAGAATTTTTCCTATTTTTTGGTCAATCTAAGTAATTGTGGGTGCAGTTTCATAAGTGACATATAGTCGACTTATCCTGAAGTTGCCCTTGTTTTATCTTTGCTGTAGTCCTTGGTACTTGGTTCTCTTGGAAGATAAAAACATGCAGCATTAGGCTATAAGCGCTGTGGATAGTTCCTCTGCTGCTCACAGCTGGCATCAGCACTGACGGGTTGTTCTTAACTCTCACTTATTGTCATAGGAATGTACGGGAGCTGAGCACATTCATGCTGCACAGAGTTCTCTGTGCACGTCCTGTCGAGGTTTGGACCCAGCTTTATACAGTGCTTGCACAGATCCCACAGCGAACATGCTCATACCTGTGTGCCAAGAAGCAACTTGCAGGGAAATTCCTGGGTTTATATGCAGCTTGGCAGGCAAGGCAGCGGGTTCTGTGCGCATGCATTTAAGCAGTTGATCTTTCAGGAGGCTGGGCTGAAGAATACGTCTGAATTTATCCCCTTGATCAATCTGGGACGCGCTAATAGCGTACCCTCTCTAATCCTTTGCAAAGTCATCTGAAACTAATCTTAATCAGGCCTCAAAAGCGAAAATCCACTCCTTGAGCCCTGTCTGAGTCCAGTTTGCCTTTGTGTTTTCAAATGCACTGGCTGCCTCCAGTGCCAGCCCTGTGCATGGCTTTCAGTCTGTGACTGCCTTGTGAGACCCCCCCACCTTCAATCAGAGGTGCCAGTGGGGCAGAACTTGCATTAGTGTGTCCTGTTGAGCTCATTGCTGTGAGAAGATGCAGCTCTGCAGGACAGAGACAGCCTGTTAACATTAATTTTCAAAAAAAAAAAAATCTATTTTGAATTTTCAGTGTTAACTATTTGTGATGTTTCCCACAAATCTTTACAATGAGTTTACTCTTGATTTGTACTTTTCTGAAGTCCCTGTGCCAGGTTGCCTCGTGCAGGCTGCTGGAGCTGTTGTCTGATACTCTACAGCCCCCGGCCCCCACTTCTGCAGTCAGTGCAGAGAGGTCAAAGTCTGGAGACCGACTTTGTGTTCAGTTCCTGCCCCCTTGGACAAACCCTGCCAGGGGATTATTAAGGAGCCTTTCGTGGTTTGAGGAGATCTAAAAAGACGTTTGCTTTTCACGGGCACCTTCACGTGCCCTGGCTGAACGTCGGTATTTTCCAAATGAGGCATATGGACGGGTTCTCCTGTGCCCCTGCCTGTAGGTGGGTTGGGGTCTTTTTGCAGCTGCGGCCTCTCGCGTCTCTCCCTTGTGCTGCAGGGTGTAACCCCTCTGCTTCGTTTCACTTCTCCTAGGTAAGCAAATGATTGAGACTTACTTTGACTTCCGCCTTTACCGCCTCTGGAAGACCCGCCAGCACTCTAAACTATTGGATTACGATGACATTTTATGAGCTGGAGAAGACTTTGCAAGAGGAAGTTGATCACCGGTGTCCAAGAAGTCATGCTTATTGCAGAGAGACTTTTTTATTGGCACAGGGAGCCCTTCAAAGCCCTATAGGAGGCAGCAGTGCTAAAGGGAGGGAAGAAGGAGCCCTCGGAAGTGTGCCAGGAGCAAAGTCTCCTGGGTCAAGAGAGACTGGAGGGAAAGGGTTTGACACCTCACTCGCCTCAGGTCAGAGCCGTGGTGTCTCAGGAGGAGCTGTGTGAAACGAGGACAGGATGGAGTTCCTTGCAGAACTGAGCTGTTTTGGGTCAGAATGGGCCAGATTTGATTCCAGGTCCTTTTAAAGACTTTTGAAGCTCAGGTTTTCTTACAAAAAATAAAATCAATTACCCATGCACTACGATGAAGAAGTGACCAGAGCACAGAGGAAGGAGGGGTTTGTACTGATGGGACCTTCTGTGCTGGGGATCTTGGAGAGCAAGGACGGCTACACCTACTCCTGCAAGCTTAGATCAAGACGATCCAGTTTCAATGTGAATATATACTGGAATATAGAATTGAAATCTAACTTTTTGTTTTGTTTAATAGAAAATAAGTGCAATTTTTATAGCGAGAGGGGTACAATCCCTCCCAATATTTAATTAGTTAAAAATAACACACCAGTAACCAATAGATGAGGTATTTTTGGTCTGCTTGAAAATATATTCAAAATGGTAATATATCTTCTGTAGACATATTTAATCACCAGCAAACATGGTTTTAACATAACTTAGCAGACCCTGCATGTCTGCTGCATTGATTAATCTGGTTTGGTTCGTTACTTTCAGAGTAGCTGTGTTGCACTAATGGTATGTGCTCTCACGAATGTATATTTCTCCTCCAATTAGACACAACTTTGTTACTTTCTCTTTTGCTGCTTGCAAAACTATGGGACTTTAGTTTTGCGGAAATACTTTAGGTTAGAAATATGGTACCTGGCGGAGAAACCTCCATCAGGTTCACTATGGTATAAAAATGAATTAGAAATTAATAGCCATGGTAATTACTTGTTCATGCCAGTGTTTTGCTATGTGTTGAGAGACGAGTTCTCTTTCTAGTCTGCTGTGTGGAGCAGCGCGGTTACACGACCATCAGAACCCCTCCAAGGAGACTGCTCGCTGAGGCATTTGGAAGAAATGCTTCTGGAGGAATACAGCACGGGTTTGTAGCATGAGTTTGAATCTTCCCTATGTTCACTTGATTGCCAGTTGTTTGTGCATAAACCACCTCTTTTCCAATGCTAAAAAGACCTGTTTATCGGTCTGAGCTGCTCACGTCCCTTCCGGTGCAGGACAGAGTAAACCCAGAGCTTTGTCAGAGCAGCCGTGGTTTGAGCACCCAGATTTGTACTTGATATTTGAGGATATATTTTGGAATATATTTACTTTTTGTTTGTTTGGGTCGGGGGGTTGCTTTTTGTTTTGGGAAGGGTTTTTTTCATCTTCTACTCTCCTGTTCAGAGGATAAATACTACTTACAGTCTGTGTAGGTCACTGGCAATTCTGGGAGGTGACACAAGTTATTTCTTTTATAAGTAAAATATACTGGAGGTAACAGGGAAGGATTACCTTGGTTTCCTGGTATCTAAAATTAGTTGATTGTGAAGTGAAGGAAAATATATGTACAAATCTTCTTTTAAATATTTACAAAAAGAGCTAGTTGTTCTGATCTGTAGAGTACTCCTTCCCCTGTGACATATCTGTGGTTGTAATTTTGGGGAGCAGGC
>NW_008825051.1:955920-965343 GCF_000699105.1 Pygoscelis adeliae | reverse complement strand
CATTTATTGCAGTTTTAAAGCAAAATTTTTGAAGAAATAATGTACATATAGTAAGGAAGGAGAGAAAGAGGTGGAGAGAGATGGTTGAAAGTCATTGAAAGCAACATATTGAACCAAATAGGTGTGGGCTGTAGCCTCCCCCTCTGGTTCGGAGCTGTTGGGAAGCCGCCCTGCTGAGCTGGCCTGACCTTGGGAGGTTTGGTAGCTATGTCTCATCCCTGGCTGGACTCTTATCCTCTTGACTCGGTCATGTTTTCCAGACTTGTAGTGAAGGGGATAATAGGCACCAGTCTGTAGCTTTTGGAAGAAAATGCTAGATATAAAAAAGAAAACAAAATTTATGCCAATTATCTTATTTAGCATGGTAGCTTCCGCCAGCTGTGCTTGTGAGAGGTGGGAGCTGTAGCTGTGATGAAAGCACGAAGTCATGTGTTATTTGGAGAAGGAAATGGTAGTGGCAGGATTAAAATGCTGACACAAAACTCTCCCCCTTTCTGACCCTTTTACCTCCTATGGTTATGCTCCTAACTGGAGACAGACAAACTGTTCTTCCTTTCTCTTTTCTAAAGTAAAATCCCAATTCAGTGAACTTGGTAGCATGAATGTAGCATTGTGGAACTATTGAAAATCTTACTTAACTCCGAAAGGGCCCGTTTATGTATCCACTTCAGTGATTTCTCTGTAGAACTATTGTATATCGATCCTCATTGACCATGTGTAGAACTAGGGTGCAAAGTAGAAAGGTAGATTGTACAGTCACATAACTTCTATAGGAAGATGTATGTTTGAATGAACATTATGGACTGTTTTACTGGTGCAGTTGACTATAGTATAGTATAATGACAAACAATGAATGCATTTCTCTCTTTTCCAAAGATCTATATTCCTCATAGTTTGTGATGTTTATGACATGAGCATATTATTTCCTTTGTAGCGTTCATTTGACTAAAGAGATGAAATACTCTAAAAGCTGTGACTGGAAAGACAATAGAGTTTTGATGTTTAAAGTCCTTTGTGCAAATTGCATCATTGAAGTTAACCATTTCTGAAAGAGGAAAACAAATTTCTTCCCCTTTTTAACTGGTTGAATTTTTCAAGTGGCTGCTGGGAAAGGAAGGGATCAGCAGAGGATAGGATGCAAAAAAAAAAAAATTATAATTATTTAAACTTTAGAGTTAAAAATAGAGCCTGTAACTTCCTCAGTTGGACCAGCCTGTAAAGGATGACCTCTGGGTGTGCGCTCGCCGCCAGCGCGCAGCACGGTCACAGCCAGGACGTCCCCTCCACAGAGGCCGAGCGCCCGTTCCTCGCACCCCGAGTGCCTCTGCAGCATCTTCTCCAGGGGATGTTGAGGACAGTCCCGGGCAGTGCCTGCGGGGCACGGCTCGCCCGCAGGGCGCTCTGCCTGCGGGAGCTGATGCTGCTGAGTACACAGGACAATTTGTCGTTCCACTTCTACCTGCTTCTTCCAGCCTTCAACTACCTGCTCTTGGGGTGTGTCTGTCTGAAGCCCTGAAACCAGTTTCTTCACGCGCAGTCGGTAATTGCCGTCTGAATTGGCTTGGTGGAGCTCACCTCTAATAAGGGTAATCCGAGCGAGCAGTTCATGGTGCAGTTGAGGTCCCGTCCCCACCTGCTCTGTTAGAGGATCGGCAACCCTGTTGCACCGCTACGCTCAGCCCCACCACGGGGAACTGCTCCTGCAGCCCCTGTGTGGTCTGGATTTGCTTTTAGCAAGGGCAGGAGAAACGGGGACACCTGGTTAACCCTGGAGAGAAGCACATTAAACTGGGATAGCTAAATCGGGTGCCAACCCTGGCTGTTCACCCCAGCCATGCGTGGGAGTTTCTGCTGCTCTTGCTACGAGGCAGTATTGGATGTGACCTCAAACCCCTTACCTGGCCTGATGAATGTCAGCAGAGAGCTCTGCTGGTGGCAATACGGCCTGGGCTGGGACTGTCACCTCCAGGAGAGGAGAAGGGTGGGCAGCAAGTGCATCAGCTCTCCCATCTGCTGCTCCTCAGCCTGGCTCACGCGCTGGGAGCAGTCCCCGACAGCTTGGTGCCTGCAGAGAACATTCACTCAGCTGTAGAGGCTTGGGAGGGGTGTGGGGTGTGGGGGGGGTGTCATGTTTTTGGATGTGGCACTTGTCTTATACAGGGTTTTCCAGAGAGGCTTTTCTCTTTTTCTCTCATTTGGCTGGGAAGTAAAGGGAAGAAGAAAATTCAGTTACCTGAGGGACATAGAAATACTTAAAAAATTGAGCTTTTTGCACCTCTCCTCATGCTGCAGCTGCCAACTTCCCTTAGCAGCTGACTTCCAGACCTGGGATGGGAAACGGATGACTTGGCAGATAATCCCTTCCTGCATTAAAAAAAAAACAAAACCAGAAAAATCCTTATAGCTCTAGCAAAACATCTGACTGCAAAAGGCACCAGCCAACTCGTCCTGCCCCGTGCGAGGACTCTGCTGTGCGCACCCCTGGGACCCCACCTCCTTCTGCCAGCGAGTGCCTCTAGAGCTGCCCGAGCCACAGCCCGTGGGGGGGCTCCACGCTGCCTCTGCGGAGGGGACTCTGGAAATGAATTTGTTCTTCGTTTCTCAGCCTGGACTTGTTGCCTGGAGCTCGACGCAGGTTTCCTGCTCCAGGGGCTTCTGGAGTACACAAGTATGTGTGTTCACGTCGCCTCTTCACACACAGGCTCTTCCCTGTGGTCTGGGGGAGATGCTCCCCCTCGATTGCCCCGGCAGCACTACCGTTGTCGTCCATGCTGTGTTAGCGTCTCTCCGGCTCCTGGCACACATCCATTTCACAAATAGCTGCTGTTGTTTCGCGACGTGACTGCGTTAGTGACCTGTGGCTGGGAGTTCCTGTTCCCAAGGCTCTGCTGGCAGAGTGACTGCAAACGCTGCTTTGTCACCTTCAGGCAACGTAAGTGGGGTTAGTTGAAAGAATGGAAAATGCTGATTTTTAAATAGCCAGCCTGGCTGGATCTGGAAATGGGAGTGTGTCCTTAATCCCGGCCCAGACAGGAGGTGGAACGACAGGCTCGCTCTGCTCTCTTGGTGTAAGTGCAAACATTCAACCCATCAAAACCCCGTTTAAGAGTCACACTTACATATTATTAATGTATTGGTCCAGGATAAGGTATGTTACCGTATGATTAAAAAAATCCTTCAGGGCCCTTGGCAGTTGGCATGTGTTGCCGGAACCATGCGTCGGAGGATGTGCTGGGTTGTGTCCTCCTTCCTTGAGCGATCGGGCCGCACTGCCAGTATCGGGACACAGATTTGCAGGTACACGTTAAGCTGAATCGCTCTGTACTCTGGGCTTTGCGGTGACATTCCCCGGAGCTGATGATACAGACAGCCCTTCCTGAAGGATGCCACGCAGATATCCTCCCAAGGGATATCGAGCGGCAATATCATTTTCCACACCACCTGTAAAAAGTTGTTTGTGATCCTGTATTTTGTCCCACTGATCAGAGTATCCGTGGCTTTCTGCATCTTCCATGCGAGTGTTTTTTAATTCTCAGTTGTGGAAACACAAGCCAAAGTCAACTGGAAACTGTTATGGTCTTGATGACAAGTCAGCCTGCTAATAATATCGTATACTCGAGCTGAGTGAGTAAATGGGTGGTTTAATGACCGTGAACCTGATCGTGATCATTGTTACTCCCAGGTAATCCCTCTGTGTAATCGGCAGGATTAATAGTAAGATACCAGTGTTTGCTGTCTCTGCCTAAAATGCCAGTGCACAGTCTCTTGCCGAGGTTGTGCATGAGCTATCGAAGAGTGATAGGAACCGGTAGCTGCTCTGGTTCAGAAATAAATTCAGCCCAACATACTGCCAGTCAGTGTGAAAAACTTAAAGGCTGGAAGGAATAAACATTATGGACATTAAATGTAAAGAATCCATCTGAAGGGAAGCAAAATTGCATTTTTCCATAAAGGTTTAGTAAATTTTAAAGAACTAATACAACCTAATAATATTTCGCATTATTGTCTTGCTTTTAGAGTATCCTTAAAATTGACCTACTTAAGGACGGATAAGGCCCATCTTGGGTTGTCTTACATTGTGATAGCGGGGAGCAGCCTATAGTTAGTTAATTGGGCACTCCAGTCTTTCTTCCTAATCTCAGCATCCAAATGAAGTGGTGATTAATCACAGGAGTAATGGCCCTGTAAGCCTTTAGCAAGAGGAGCCTCCGCCTGCACTGCTCAGCCTTGAGCAAAGCGAACGTATTCGCAGAGACCCTCAAGCAGCCGACGGAGCCAAGCTTTCACCCCGTGTCATGGGGTGGCCCCTCCTGCGATTCACCGAGTACGTACAGCGATAACCTACAGGCACGGCCCCTGCCCTGCTCCTTGGTGTCCGTGGGGTTTCTCCGTGTGTGAGTGGCGTTTTCCTCCCGTGTGCGCAGGGGACGTGTTGAGTTGTACTCGGGGAACATTTCTTACCTGGGGAGACTGAACTGCAGGGGTGCTGGTGAGGCTGCGGCAGCCGGCCAGGGACTGGCCACTGCCACGGTCACCCTGGCCTCTGGCTCAGGACCAGCACAGATGCACGTCGGTGGTATTAAAAAAGCTTCAGTAGAAAGTGTGGGGCTATGAGATAATTTTTTTTTTTTTAATTTATTTTAGTGCTAAAACTCAGTTGTAGCGATACAGTCCCCGCTACAAGGTCCTGTTAACTTGGAGCTGGTGCAGAGCTGGGAATTCAATGACAGGTATCTTTGCCCTTACCTTTGAAATGCTCTAAAAAAATCGCAAATAAGTACAGCCAAGCAAGGCCCTTTGAGTATGGATCCTGCGCCCCTGCGCTTGCCATCCCCCCTATGCTCAATGAGACATTCTTTTGCTAGGTGTTAAGACAGGGATGACTGAAGAAACTGAGTGAGTTTGGTGTTCCCCATCCCAGGAAACCAGGCTGGAGTTGTACCCGAATGAGCAAGGGGCTGTAGTTTTTCCACTGTGTTTCCTGTTGTTCTTTAACAACACTTTTCCTGGAACTGGGGTGACTTCAGTTGTGATATCAAGCAACAGCCACAGCAAAAACCAAGGTCTCACAGGGCTGGGAGTCAATGTGATTTTAGAGTCTTTACTGTTTCTCCTCCGAGTTCAGGCACCAGTTTTCATTTCCAGCTCCTTTGCTCAGCTGCGAGCCCTCCCTTTGCTGCTGCGGAGCCGCTGGCGAGGGGGGCATCATGGGTTTTCTGAGAAGAAAACCAAACGTGTGAGTAACAAGTGGAAAAGGTAATGGTGCAGGCTTTGAAAATGGATCTGGTAATGTGGAGAGGGATAGGTTACATCCAGTAATGCTCCTAAACTCTGATATATTTGAGCAAGTTACTTTGATCCAAATAGAAAAAGAAAGAAATAAGCATAGTTGTCAAAATAACGGGGGGAAAAAAAACCCAAACCACCCAAGTGTGAATAGTAATCAACCATTTGACAAACCATGTGAAGATAAAACACTCGGTGGTCTGATTCTGCCTTTACTCTCAGCTGAGTTCAGAGGGAGCTGACAGCATCCTGCTCCTTTCGAAATCAAACTGAAGTGCAGGGTGACATCGCTGCATCCGTCTGTGCTGCTCCGCGCCGCTCAGGCAAGGCTGGGTCTGCACGCACCCGCCCGCCGTACGTCCGAGCAGTCGGGTCCCTCTTCCGCTCATGCCATCTCGGCGGGAAGCTGGAGGCAGAACAGGAGCTTGAAACGTCAGCCCCAAGAGAGCCTCTGGGTCAGGGAGCTCAACCTGGGACATGCTGGTTTGGGGCCAAAACTGTCTTAAAGTTACCGGAGAGTTTTGAAAACAAAGATTGTAAGCTCTGAGTGCTCAGTGGGCCCTGGACCAACAGGCTGGCTCTTTGGAAAAGTCAGAAGAAAGTTACTCCAAAGCACTTCCCCCCGGTTTTCGAGGCGGTTTCTGGCAGGCTGCCGGCTGCCCAGGCGTGGGGCAAACCTGGCCGTGACGCAGGAGACATCTGCCGTCTCTGCTGCCTATGTTAACACGTTTCTCTGAGACTATCTGCTGCTTCGTGTATGATAACCAGGTTTCAACTACATGAATGTTTCTAGGTTTTAAGACGTGATTTAATAAAAAGAGACATTTCTGGGAAAGCAGGTTTTCTCTCGTTTGGGTTTTTTTTGTTGTTCTCTGGCTGAGTTTATAGACCCAGGAAACGCCACTTGGCAGATGCGTTGCTGTGCTGGCAGGCGAGGGAGGCACCGGGCATCTCTGAATGGCAGCAGCCAGGGAAATGCTGAAAACTCAAGAGCAGAGCTCCATAGGTGCGAGAGACCTGGCTGAGTGCCGTGCCCCAGGAATCGGCACGGCACAGGGCACTGAACAGGGGAGAAAGGTAAAAACTCCTGATGCTTTAAACAAGGGGCCATCTGGGAGAGGCAAATCCAGTGGTGGGGATTGTATGGGGTGATTCACAGTTCCAGCACTATCTGCAGCTTAGCGAATATGGACTGGATCACTAAGGAACTTACAGAGCATTAAGCATTGCACCTTTTCCTGGGAGGAAGGCCAATCCCTGAGCACCATCCTACAAACTGAGAAACAGAGCCCTGGAGAAATTCAAGAGGCTAAAGGCTTGATAATCCCTCCGGGGAAAACAGACCAGCTCCAAAATAAAGCACATCCCCAGGAGGGCAGAAGGCATCGGATTCCCATAAGCCACTTTCTTTGTCGCGGGTCTGTTTGTTTGACTTAATTTCCAAAGTGAGCAGGTTTGGCTTGAACTCCCAGCCGCAATTTTCCCCTTTATCTCCAAGGCTGACAGTCACCTGCATGTTCATCTTCCATTAAATGTGGTAACCGCAGCCCCTCTGAGCACAGAGGCAGAGCAAGACAGGCTGGACAACTCTGTCATTTAAGGCATTTTTCTTCAGTGTTCGGATCTCTCAGCCCTTGTTTCTGCATCCTCCCCGTTTGGAGACACTCTTCTCCATCTGCCACCACAGTGGGATGGGACGTGCAGTATCCATCTCAGCAGTGTGACAGATGACAGAAATCACTTTTAACCCCTTTACCACCACCTGCGCAGACAGCTTCTGGCCAGAGACCTGGCTACTGTTCTCCCTGAGGCTTTCGCAGAGTCATTGGTGCCCCGAGTACCTGGTGGCCAGAAAGACGGTCTTTGTTCTTTATCCTGGAACCATTCCATGGCGGCACTGTCCTGTTCTTAAATCGGTGTCGTAGGGTACAAAGTCAAATTCATTGCAGAAGCCCAGTTACAACAGGTTATTTTTACCCATCGCCGCCTTCCCTCTCCCTTCGTGCTCTGTTACGTTTGGTGGTGAGATGGACACAAACCCAGAGCGGGAGCTGTGCAGGCGGAGTTCCGCTCTGCCCTGTAAAAGTGCGAGGAACTGAGATGTCTCACGCGGGTTTAAGGTGGATTCACCTGTCTCTCAGTCCTGCTGGGCTCTGCTCTTTCCCCGTTCCCTTGTCACCTGCCCGTACCTGGGGTTGTCCCAGCAGATCCTACTGTCGCCAGCCCTACCTCCTTTGTAAGCGGTGTGTAGGCTGGTACCGACGTGTCGTACACGCCACATCCTGTTGCCCCCTCCGCAGCCACGTGAGCTGTGCCCCGGCGCTACCGCCAAGCCACGCTCCCCGGGGCACCGGGAACTCATGCCTGTGCTACACGGTGGCACTCCGCCATCACACCTTCCGGGTCCTGTCCCCTGCCATTGTCACACCTGAGTTTCGTTGTCGGGCATTAGTTTTTGTGCCAGAATATGAGAGCCGAGTGGGATTCACAGGAGCCTCTTAGTGACAGCGCTTGGGCAGTACTCGAGTTAGCTGTGGGTGTAAATACAGTGACGCCAGGGATTAGCTCCAAAGCACTCACTTGCCAGCCAAGTTTCACTGTCCAGTCCTTAACGCTGTTTCACTGACTCAGCCTAGGAAAGAAACAGTTGACAGAAATGATAGAAGGCTCTCAAATCTTGACTGGCAGGGGAGGAGATGAATAATGGCTGGATTTATTTTTTTTGTTATAATGGCAGGCGGGCATGCAGTGAAACCAGCAGATGTCAGGTTCAATCCCCACAAAGGGAGGCGTTTTCTTTGCATCAGGTGCAGATAAACTGTAGGATTCATTATTTCAGGATTTATGGGCTTTACATGGGCTCAAAAGCCAACCAGACAAGACCACGAAAGAGAAATCCATTGAGATCTCCCGAGTACAAAGGCACATTGTTGGCTCTGTACGTGCCTGAGCCATGAGTCACCAGAGGCGGGGAAATGTCACTACCCGCTTGCCCCATCTTTATCCTCAACCCCGGGCACCTGCTGCGGGCCCTGGCGAGGGCCAGGATGTGGGACGGTGCATCGTGGACCTGTGCTTTGGCTGAGAACAGCGGGTCATGTGTAAACCTTAAATCACCCTTGCGTTATTTAAGCTGAATCGCGGAAGAGCTGCCTCCTTCCATTTAGCTCTGGTTTGCCGGCTCGCAGCAGCGCAGCTCTCGGGGCACACAGCACATCGGGGTATCACACAGCTCCCGGCACACGGGCAGCTTTGGCAACAAAATACTATTTTCAGTAGTATCGTTTCCAGGTATCATTTGAAGAAGGTGCAATTGCTCTGTTTGGCTCGGGAGTGCAAAGGTAAGAGCCTTATCAGCAGGATATGGTGCTCCTTCCCCTAAACACACCTGTGTTTTCAGCAGCCCAGCTGGAGCGGGGTGAAGCCGCTCACGTCGAAGCAGCCCGGCACGCCGGGGTGCGGCTCCGCAGCTCCCGGGCAGGCTGGGACCTCAGCAAGTTCTGACCAAAGGTTATTTACGTCACGGCGCGCCATGCCCCCTGTGCCTCCCAGGCTGAGGATTTCGGCACACAGCGTTATCGGAGGTGTGGAAAGACCTGAGCTGTCGTGCGATCATTTCCTGATTGCACAGACTTCCCAAACCTGCTGGCAGTTGATAACAGACACTGCCTGGAAATAACGCCGCGGCAGCACTTTTCCCCGCGCTTTTGTGCCCAACAAGCAGCCGTCGCCGAAGAGCGAAGCTGGTGGGAAAAATGTTTTCCCGCTCCGCTGCCGCGTGCCACGGAACCCCCCACTTGTCTCCTCCAGAGCTCTCCTTAAAACGCTCCTCTGATGGGCGGCCCAATGAGACGCTCCTCCCCGGTGGCTTGTTCCTTGCCCGCCATGCCTGCTCATGCCGACACCTGCTCTTCCTCAGACTGTGGCTGAGCCGATGGTGGGGTGACCCCGAAAGGCGTTACTTGCTCCTTGCGTCCTCGGCTGGCGCCACGCCGGCGAGTCCACGATGGGGGGAAAAAGAGCAGATTAGGGTCTTTTGGGTAGGGTCGGTCACCGTGGCTCCTGGCGGGCTGGAGACGCCCCCAGGGCCTGCCCCAGCTGGGGCCCCCAGGCCGGCACCCCAGGGCCCGGGGGCCA
>NW_008825051.1:950409-953767 GCF_000699105.1 Pygoscelis adeliae | reverse complement strand
GGCCGGTGCCGCCGCCACCGTCCTCGGAGGAGGCACCGAAGGAGCCCCCAAGGGCTTCCGCCCCGGAGCAGGAAGAGCCTGTCGCTTCCCCACCGGCGCCTCTGGATCCGTTGGTACCTGTGACTTACATTGATGACATTGTGGAGCCGGACAGCGGGGAGCTTTCTCCCAGGGCTGGCTCGGCTGCGAGAACAGGGAGCTTGGCGGATCAGCCTGGAGGAGCTGGCCCTGACCTGGAGATGGAGTTTTCCTCCATGCCCCTCTACAGACCACACTCTGCCCTCCACCAGAGGGGAGGCAGCACCTTCACTGTTGTGCCCAAAAGGAAGCCCGTTGCCTCGGGGCTGCAGACTCTCACTAATGCCAGTGGAAGTCCGCAGCAGGAGGAAGAGGAGGAGGATGAGGAGAGCAAAGGAAAAGGCAAAGCCGTGGAGAACGCTGACGGGCCCCAAGCGGGGATGTCCCATAAAAAGCGCTACCCCACGGTGAACGAGATCGAAGTGATCGGGGGGTACCTGTCCCTGGAGAGGTCCTGCATGAGCAAGACGGGCTCCCGCCGCAAGAAGGTAACTGCCTGGGGCGCCTCTGCACTGAACAGCCAGGCTGAGAGTAGCTCAGTACTACTTTTGGTTTGTCTTTCCATGAGGCACGGGGTGGGAAGATGGGAAGTGTTTTTCTGGTCTTTTTGAGAGCCGGAGGCTTGCCCTCAGGGAGGGGGCATTGGGTGCTGTTCCACCAAGTAGACGAGGGTGGGATATGACCTGTGATAACTGCAGGACCTCTCCCACAGTTGCTTCTTGGACGTATGATAACGGAAAGTAAAATATTTCAGGTATTTAGAAAATCGAGGCGAGTCGCATGGCTTGAACGGCTGTGGACTTGCCCCCTTTCTAGCTCCGCTCGCTGTGTCTGGTGGGTGTTGGACATGTTGAGCTCCCTGTGGTCACTGCCCGGCTTGTGACACAGTACAGTGGGCAGCGTGGTGTTGGTGTCTTCCCCGCATTAGTGATCTATTGATAGAGGCTCAAGAATTAGGTCTCTATTAGGCAGAAAGAGATCAGCAACAACTTAACTCCCCTTGATAGGATTATACCACCTGCCTGATTCTTCTGGACGTGCAGCTACATCTGATCCGCAAGATGTCAATTGCTCCATGTGTCTTTCTCACTGCTTGGGATCTAACTTAGATCCTTGTGAGCCTTAAATTGAGAATTAATCTTTGTATGGCTTGGTGAAATGCATCTGGATGTGATAAAGACACAGTCATGCTGAAAGAGTGAGTTATTTTGCTGCACCAGAGGATTAGGCGTGAATTGTTTGGCTCTGAAAGCAGGTGACAAATCCCAATTTCTAGGTCTGCGACGTGACATGTTTTTCCATAGCGGGAAGAGTCGTTTGACGTTCCGTTACCTAAATTCGACTAAATATTTGATGGACTGAATCCACATGGGTGCCTGAGGCACTGAGCATTATAATTTGAGGAAATCCTTTGCATGGGGTGCATCTCATTTAGAAGGGAGGCAGGGAGTGCTGTTTCTCGTGGCTTAACTTTGTTAAATTCCTTCGTAAGAGCATGCAGTCTGTATTAATTTGATTGTGACTAATGCGGGTAGCAGATCTGGAGCATGAGCACCATGAGATCCAGAATAAGGAAATAAGCAGGAGTGTTGATTCTTGCTCAGTGCTCCTGCAGTTTTTCCTTGCCCTCCTACAGGGAAGTGCTTGATCAGACTGGAATTGTTCTGCTGCTTAAATACGTGCTGCCGTGCCCTCATTCCAGCTGTTCTCCTGGCTCTGCTCAGTTCAGTTTGGGGTATTTAATTGGATTTACACCAAATCGGGTGTGTGGTTTAAGTGCTGAAAATATCAAGACAACATGTTACAGTTACGAGTTCTCTTAGGATGGAGCAGAAAATACAGAGGAAACATTGTGGGACAGACACTCTTAGATAAGCCCGGCTTCTGATGCAGCCAGAGGAGCTGATTTCTCTGTGCAGGGTGGTAACGTCGGGGCAGTAGCCTCGCTGGTAAAAGAATAAAGCCTCAAGTAAGCAAAACCAATTAAACGGTGCGCAGTGGAAGCTGTACAAAAAGGAGGGAGGGAGACAGGGACAAGGCTAGTGCAGCGACTGAATTGTTTAAGGTTGGTCAAACACTGGAACAGGAACCCGGAGAAGCAGTGGCATCTCCATCCTTGGAGCTATTTGAAGCTTGCCTGGGGAGAGCCTTGAGCAACTGATCAGGTCAGACCTGCTTGGAGCAGGAGTTTCGGCTAGAGACCTCCAGAGGTCCTTTCCCAGCCTAAAATATCATATGATTCTTTGAAGTTGGTTAATAGCTGTTTTGTCTGTTCAGTGTTGGACTTGTGTGGCATCGGGCAGGTCATGTAGCTTCTCTGCCTACGTGCTTATCAGCTTAATAGCATTAACTATCCCGCTCTGCAGGCACTCTGAAGATGAAGTGTGCTAAATACTGCAAGATGCATATACAACTGTAACGGCGTTTGCTAAGAATTGTACGTGGGGGATGTCCTGCATGAGAACTTGCATAAAAATCTAGCTTCTGAGAAGAGAGATATTAAAAGGCAAAGGAGGAACTGCCTGTTACATTGCAGAGCTCAGGAGGCTGAAACAAATGGGGACCCTTTGGAAAATAAGATCCAGTTTAAGGAGAAGTAGTAGAGACACAAGTTTCTGGGTAAAATTAAATGTGGCGATGTAGCGAGAGTAACACCAGGTTTTCTTTCCGTTCCCTTCCTGCTAGGGGTGGCAAGCATGGAGTTTGACTTTGTAGCCAGGGTTTAGAAGATGCTGATGCTGTAGCAAATGGAAAGATTTCTGTTTACTCTTAACCTAGAGGATGTTTGTGGCTTTTACTCTGGGTAATAAGGCTGAGTGTTGATGCCTGAAAAGGAAGGAGCTAGTATTAGGATGCATTCCTTGGTTTCTTCCCAAGAGATCGCTGTGTGTCGCCAAGGCAACCGGCCAAAAACAAGGGTTCTGATTTGTAAATACGTCAGGGTTTTCAGAAACTTGATTGTGGCCTGAACTGGGCAGAAGCGGACATTTCCTGTGAGCTGGAAGCTGCAGTTCTTTGGTAAAACCAATGTCCCTTTCTCTTTTGGGGGTATCAAAATCAAACCCGATGCTGGTTTCAATGAGCAGCTCCCCGGGTCTTTTGGGGTGATTCTCTCCAGGCAGACCTGCTGGATGAGCCCACCTCCTGCTGAGCATCCTCCTTCCCAAACCTTGCCTTGGATTTGCTGAAAGGTCCTGAAGTATGCTCCAGGCTCAAGAAAGTGGTGTTAGTGAAACTTTGGTGACTTGGAAAACTTCATCCGCTTGCTGGTGCACAGCAG
>NW_008825051.1:948403-950354 GCF_000699105.1 Pygoscelis adeliae | reverse complement strand
AGATCGGGGGTGTCTGTGCTTACAGTCAGGGCTAATGATTTATTAGCAGGGAGAGAAGCAGTTGTGGCAGTTAGACTGATTGTTCTGTGAGATGCAAATTGTGTTTTTCTTCAAATGCGGAAATTCGGCCTCCCTTTTCCATCCCCTTGTCCGGCCACTGATTGCCTGGCTGCGGTAGAGATGCCAGCAAAATGGAGCCCACTCAGTCCACGTCCTCCGGTCCACATCCTCTCTGGCTTTTTGGAGTGGGAGGGTGGCTGGGACAGGGTGGGAGTGGATTCCAGCGCTGCTCTGGTCTGCGTGGAGGGAGCTCCAGCCCCCTGCTCTTGGCTGCACAGCTGCTGGCGGCGGCTGCAGGACTTGTGACTTTGCTATGTCCTGAGGATCGCTGCTGGTGTTCAAGGCCCTTCAGGAAAAATAGCTTTATTGCTCCTTCCAGACACTTCAAGTATGTGAAGCATCTGTTTGTTTTGGGGTTGGAGCTGGATCTTGAGATGATGAGGGAGAGAGAGAAATGCTGTTCCTGTGTCAGAATCAAAAATGGGTTCCCAGCAATCTTGTGCAACTAGAGCTGCTGTGGTGGGACAGTCATCGTTCACCCAGGGCTGTGAAGGTGAACATGGGTTTGTGTACGTTGGGACACAATGAAGATCTGCAGGTGGAGGGCAGAGCCCCAGCCGCGCTCGTCCTGAGGACTGGGCTGCCCGTGTGGGCAGGGCGTTTGACCTGTTGTCCTCCTACAGGTGTTAAGATGCCCTTCAGGACTGTTCATCTACTCCATGGCCATTTTGAGACCTCTCCAAGCGGTATCACGGTTAGTTCAGATAAAGCACTGGGGGTGTGACTTCAGTTTGAAAACTAAGTGAACATTTGCAGCTTGGAACGCATGTGCTGGGTTTCAAGCGGAGCGCTGGGCAGCAGCTGGAAGAGGCTGGCTGAGCTGTCAGCTCTGATGGTGAGGACAGGATACGTGCACAGGAGTGGAAGGAGACCTACTGACCTTTATTCTAAACAGGGAGTGGGGGAGAGGATGCAGAGCGCTGCTGGTGACCTCTGATCAGTGCTCGTCTTCATACTCTGTTCTTCAGCCTGATAGCAGCCCCAGGAGGAAGGGAAGGCTTTGCTGCAGGATGTGGATCTTTGGGATCTCGGAGGATAAAATCTAGCTCGACTGAGCTGACAAGAATCAGTCTTGGTTTGGTTACCTGTCAGAATAATGTACAATAAAGCTGTCAGCAAGATAGAAATCTAGGTTTCTGTAAAACATGTGACCGGCATGTTGGAGCGAGTGACTGGAAAGGACTGCAAACTGCTGAGCCAGCTGGGGTCCCGAGAAGTAGTTGTCTGTCTTTAGGCTTCATGTTCTCATCTTGTTGGAGGCTGGACTCTGCTGTGAAGGTCCTGTCTGTACAGAATTTGCCCCGACTGTGCTCCTTCCTTATGTCTCGTCACTCCTGCAGTTCATCCCAAGCGACAGTATGTTTGTCCTCTCCAGGACCTGGCACCGCTTGGGGACCCTGCAGGAAAGGTGACTTCCAGCCAGGCCACCCAAAGACCTGTAAATAACAGGATCTGAGAGCCAACAGACATCACATTATTGATGGTTTTCATGTTTTTTGCTTGTCACAGTGGGCAGTTTGCCGAGTGCTGGAAGGTGAGCTGCAGCCTTGTGTGAACAGGGCTTACAAGAACAAGGCTGGTGGGATCCGAACAGCTGGAGTCTAATGCTTTCCTGCTTCTTTGCAAAATTGTCTTCTAAGATGTTCAGCTTCAGCTGAACTTCAAAAAGTTCCAGCTTATGTGGACTTCAGCATAGTCCATTTTCTAATGTTTTGAGCTGCATAATGCCTGAGCATGGCTTCCAAATGCCCACTTAAATGTTTGTTAAAAATTATTCTAAACATCCCTCAGCTTTTCATCATGGGCAGGACTGGGCAGCAGTTTTGTTGGT
>NW_008825051.1:930802-948075 GCF_000699105.1 Pygoscelis adeliae | reverse complement strand
TGTAGCTTTCCATCTGTGCAGTTCTGCTGGAGATGGTCTCCTGTGAGAACCAGGTGTAGGCTCGAGATGTTGGCAGGGATGAACACTTCCAACTATTGCCCAGACCTGTTTGGAGCGAGTCTGCACAGTGTGGAATCTAAATACCGGTGACTGCCTGAAGTATTTTTTTGCCATGTATAACACAAGTAAATTAACCATAACACAAGTAAATTACCCTGGTGGTAGAAGCAAAAATCTCTCTACGAAAATTACTTAGATTCCCTCGTCTCTGTGTTTTGAAAGGGTCAGGACAAAGATTTGTGTTACTTAGCTGTCGGAGAGCTGCGTGTTCCTGTTCTCTTTTCTGTCTTGTGGCTGTGCTCTACTGGGGCAAATACATCTGCCATCTCTAAGGAGGGGCTGTAGTACTACATATCTGACATGGATGTATTGAATTTTTGGTAGATGAGGTCAGCAGTGACAAGTCCCACTCAGAAAATGTGTGTCTTTGGATGATCAGGCGTAGTCCCTCCCCGGCAGAGGTGATTTCCACTAGCTGTCAGATGTGAGCAGGCTGTTTCACCCAGACAGTGCAATTTCCCTGCCCTTTTCTAATTCTGCTGATTTCTAGCCTATGATGTTGATGGCTGAAGACTCTAGAAATCAGGATCTTGTTGCGGTTATAGCTTTTAAACCACCTCACAAGCTGCACCTGAGGCTATCGGTAGGGAAGTAGGTTGGGTTTTGTTTCCTCGCTGCCTGCCAGCTCCTTGATGTGCTGGTACTTTGTTGTACTAAACCCCTGGCAGAGCAGATGAGTCATATTTATCTCCTCTCCGAGTGGGAAATTTTCTGTGACTGAGATTCTCCGTGGCCTTGCCGCTCCCATGCTTCGCCTCGTGCCGCAGCGACGGTCTGAGCTGCTCCCAAATCCCGCCCAGTTCTCTTCCTCCTGCTGTCGGCAGCACAGGGAACGGGACAGAAGAGCTAAAATAGAAACTCTTACGCAAATAAGAGACGAGCCTGCCTTGGAAGCTGGTTAGGACGTGCCCAGGGCTCAGCCCGCCCCAGAGCTTGAGAGGAGATTTGGAGTGCTTTGTGCTCTGAATTCTGATCACGCGGATTACAGTTAACATTATCTTAATCAGTTTCCTTAATCTGTGGACCAGATTGGAGATGGTTTATAATTTCCCTCCATCTCCCTCCAGCTTGTCTTGGGTTTGGGTTTTCCTCCCCACCCTGCTTTTTCCAGTACATCGTCATGATGTTCCTGAGAAGAGCTGAGGAAGTAATCACTCAGGCTGGCTAGGGCAGGAGTCCTGCTTGTCTGTGTTATATGTGGGAAACGGTAGGAAAAAAGTAAAATGTTTAGTTTCCAGGTTCAGTGGCAGTAAAAGAAATCTCGGTAAGAGCTGCTGCAGCAGCATCTCCTTCACATCTGGGGTTGTGCTCACTTCCCTCCTGAGAGAAACCTGGGCAATTTAAAATCTATTTACAGACCCGGACTCTTCCTAGTGACTGCAGTGGGACGTGGGTATGCCATGAAGCTGTAACGATATTGCTCTTTGGACAGTTTGTGTAGGGAGAGTCACGGGAAGCGTCTATCACACGGAGAAACTGCACAAACATCCTGGGAAAATCTGGACTGAAGGAACTTGGTGCTGATGTTTTCTGAGAAGTGCCCTTCATATGATCTTGGGAACTTGGCAGGATGGAGCTACTGTTTTGTAGGCATTTGAAGGACTATAGGCAAGCTGAAGAAAATATGAGAGCAAAACACTTGCGTGCTTAGGGAAATTGTATAGCTTGTAGACCTGAAAATTCAGGTCTGAGGGCATATCCGTAAGCCTCATAGTGAACTGTAAGGCCTCTGACAGGGTCCCCCACAACATCCTTCTCTCTAAACTGGAGAGGTATGGATTTGATGGGTGGACTGTCCGGTGGGCAGTTAGATGGTCGCATCCAGAGGGTAGTGGTCAACAGCTCAATGTCCAGATGGAGGTTGGTGATGAGTGGTGTCCCACAGGGTCCGTATTGGGACTGGTACTGTTGAATATCTTCATCAATGACAGAGACAGTGGGATCGAGTGCACCCTCAGCGAGTTTGCAGATGACACCAAGCTGAGTGGTGCGGTCGACACGCCAGAGGGACAGGATGCCATCCAGAGGGACCTGGACAAGCTCCAGAAGTGGGCCCGTGTGGACCTCATGAGGTTCAAGAAGGCCAAGTGCAAGGTCCTGCACCTGGGTCGGGGCAACCCCCAGTATCAATACAGGCTGGGGGGTGAAGGGATTGAGATCAGCCCTGCCGAATGTGCGCTCGCAGCCCAGAAGGCCAATCGTATCCTGGGCTGCATCCAAAGAAGCGTGGCCTATATATAACAGGACAAGGGGGACAATATAGGTTATATATATATAAAAAACCTATATATATATAACCTATATAATCTATATAATAGACTAGACTTATATCTAGTCTAAATCTAATATTTTATTAGAAATTTTTTAGGCTGAGGGTGGTGAAGCACTGGCACAGGTTGCCCAGAGAGGTGGTGGATGCCCCATCCCTGGAAACATTCAAGGCCAGGCTGGACGGGGCTCTGAGCAACCTGATGTAGTTGAAGATGTCCCTGCCCACGGCAGGGGGGTTGGACTAGATGACCTTTAGAGGTCCCCTCCAACCCAAACTATTCTATGATTCTATAACTTGCTGCACCTAGTCACTTGTCTTCGAGGCAGTATCTTTTGCATATTAGTAGTACAGAAAAAGGGCAAGAGAGACATGAGCTCTGTCGTGCAGCTAATACTGTTCACATCGCTGAAGGCTTTTGGTCCTGAAGTCTAGAATGAGCTCCTTGCCAGGGTGGGAAGTAATTATGTTCCCAAACTCCCCATATTTCCCGGGAAATGATGCACCATCTGTCCCATTCCAGCTGGAGACTGTTCACTTGCACCAAACCGAGGTATTTGTTTGGACTGCTCTGGTCAGTCTCAGTTGCACAGAAATGTCTGTGGGTAGCATCTCCCAGCGCTGCCCTGCCTTGTAGCCACAAATGGTATGCTCAGAGTTGCCTGTAAAGCAGAATCCTTTGCTGTTTGGGAGTTTTGTGCGTTGTTTATGAAGATGCCAAGTCTTGACACTAATTGTATCTTGTTTATGCCTGCTCTCTTTGTGTATTCAGATGAGATTTGTTTCATATATGTAGGGAGATTTGTCCAATTCTTATGGGCCAAGTAAGTAATACTTGAATTGCTTGTTAAACTGTGGAAGGCTCTGGCTCCTCTGTCTGCAGATGTGCGAAGGAATGAAGGGATCCTTGGGTGAATAGCTGCTTTGTACCGTGTCAGATTGGGACTCCAACTGCCCTGTGGTTGGTTGGGTGCTGGAATCTCTTCTTGTCTGACACAGTCAAGGGAAGAGTTAACAAAGCTGCCTGCCCTGCAATGTTCTCCGGGACTGTCCCTACCCTGTCACTTCTCATCAGGAATTTGAAACTTCCCTGTGTCTTGTACAAGGAGTTTAATATTTCGAATCTCCATGCATTGCTCCTGTCTACCATGTGCTTCAGCATATTGATTACACAGAGCTAGCTTTGTGGGTTGCCTTGTAAATGGAGACTTTCTTGTTTTGCCTTGTGGCTTGGGAGCTGGGGTGCAATCCTGGAGGCAACCTCCCCTTTGCCAGCAACACAGTGCTTCCTTGACGTGCTACTGCTGTAAATCTTTAGTGCTGCTAGCTCTATTCAGTAACTAACTCTGTGATGTAGTTTGTAGTTGGGCAAAACTCAGTGTTACTCTTAGGAAACACTTCTTGAAAAAGCATGATCAAGTGAGCCTATGGTGGAGCAGCGAACTCCTGTGCCTCAAAACTCTTCTTTTTGTACAGATTGACAGAAAAGTGCATTTCTGCAGTGCCATCTGCAGTTTTCTGGGCGTACTTAGGCTGCTTCAGCCATAGCAGTACAGGGTTAAACTGATAGAGGAACCAAGCCTCAAGTCCCCTTCCATTCCTAGGGGTACCTGTCAGGGAAAACCCCTTTCCTCCTGTGTCAAGGAAAGGCTTTAGAGGTACAAAAGCTCCTTATCTTCTCCGAATGGTAGCAAATGCCTTGGTAATATGCTGATGCTATTGCGGCCCCCAGGGTACTATTCCAGGCTGCGGCACATAGAGATTGTGCCTGGAGTTAACCATTTGGGCTGACACATGACCATGTTTTCAGGACAAGTACAGGCACGTAGATAAGCTCACTGCTAACTCCTATGAAATGGCTCATTTTCCCAAAAATCCTTTATCTAAAAGTTTCAGAGAGAAAACTGCATTGCACGGGAGTGGTCTAGATCACTGGCTGCAGGTTGTAATGAAAAAAATGAAGGTCCCCGCAAAGGTATGCAGATTATGAACTGCTCCTCCACCTCCTTTTACTAAATCTGCTGACCTGTGAGAATGGTCAGACTGGGTCAGATGGAAAGACCAGGGTAAACCCTTTTGGGATCTTTGTCCACCATAAAATATCTGCTTCTACCCTCTCTTTCCAGTGTCACAAGCAGTTATTTGTGCAGGGACCTTCGCTCTCACCCCACGGCAGTGTGGAGGTGGGAGGTTGTTCTGTGTTAAGAACCCCCCCCCTCTTCACACACATCCTGAGCTCTGCTGGGCAGAGCCTCCACCAACCTCCCAAATGGGTTTTGGTGCTTCAGGAGCTTTCCTGCCCAGCTTGGGGGGGCTGTTTCTTGCAAACCTCTATGGGTTGCTCTATGTCAGCAGGCTTCCTGGTGCACTCCCAGTTGTCTGCTGCTGCAGTTTTCAGGTATCCAGCGTGATGTCTTGTGCTTTCGTCTCGTTGACCAAATCTTTAGACAACCAGTGCAGCAGCAAATGTAGCAAAGCTCAATGTAAGACTGCACAGAAGCACAAGGTTCTTCACAACACTGATTTTGTTCATGCTTGTTCTCTCAGAGGTATCAATCACTTGCTCTTTTGTATTCATGCTGAACTGTTGTCCACCCTTCCTGCAGATACCAGCTGAAACCCTCCTGTTTCCTTTCCTGCTGCTGTTGCTGAGAAAGGAGGAGGCATTTGATTGACCAGGTGTGAAAAGCTGCTTTAAATCACACCCAGGAGCACGTCGGCAGCCCATGCATATCCTAGGGAGTCAGCGCAGTCCCTGATTTTGTCACTTCAGGATTATATTGCTTGAGGAGAGAGGATTAGAGGAAAATTAGTACCTGAAAAGAGCAAATCTTGATCCCTGGTGCTACTCAGCTGTTTGGGTCTCGTGAAGTACTTGGGTAGCATAACCATGTTACCGAAAAATTGCTGCGTCCCTCTTGTCGCCACGCAGCAGCCACTACCCTCTTATCTAGTCTGCAGCAGCAGCGCGGCGGGTTTGGAGGTGCTGGAGGTACTGTGGGCTGTTAGCAGGGGCAGGAATAAACTCCAGCTTGTGCTTCGCGGCTTGCCATCCCACCCGGCTCCTCCATACACTGAGGGGGGACAGCAGCGGTGACACTTTCAGCCTCCTGCAAGAGCCAGGGGTTTGGGAGAAGGCCGTTTGCAGTCGCTCTGCGGGGAAGGGGAAATGGGCTCAATCGTTTTCAGTCCCATTGTAGGCTGCTATGGTGGGGATCAATATGCTGACTCTGACTCTCCTTGCTGGAATATAGTTAAAGGGTGATTTTTGTTCTCTTTTTTCTTTTAATGTCTAGAACAATTTTCTTTTTTCCTTATTATTATAAGGTGAGAATTTGGATTGCCAGAGAGGTGCCTGGTCAAAAGGTGTAAAACACCCTACATTATCACTTTGGCTTTGCCACATCTGCCACAAAGCAAACACTAAAGAAGAGAAAAGCCACACTAAAGAGGTTGCTTCTGGAGTTGAGGATGCAGATTAACCCGTTGATTTGCTCCTGAGACTTACAGAGATATATATCCCTGGTTTGTGAGAAGCCATCGGGTGTTTGCTCTTTCATTAACTGTGGAGTCTTGCTGACTTTCCCACCTCAGCTTTTGGAGGCAAGGTGTCTGCTGACTTTCATTGTTCATATCGCGGGTTGGCTTCTGTAAACTGGTTATTTTTATTTCTAATATGTCTTTGTACATGGGGGCTCTTTCGTTGTCAGTCTGGGTGCAGGCTGGGTCCTGACAGCCTGCACCCCTGAAACAAGGTTGACTTTTTTTTCTTTTCTTTTCTAAGCAAGCCCTGTGTGACTACTCAGATTTATGCTTGTTGGGCAATGTTCGCCCTGGCTTCTCTTTCCTGGGTGCTCTACTCATTACTGTTCAAATCCTAGCAAATAAATAAATGATTTTTGCTATGGCAACAAAAATCTGGTGACTGAACAGCACGATATTCCCTGAAAAGCCTGCCTTGCTCTTCCCAGTGTGGCTCTGATTGCTGGGCAGAGTATTAATGTATAGATATATGGGTTTGGCTTGGACCCTGGTTTTGTGACAGAGTTCTGGGTGAAGCATTCAGCTGAGCAAATAGTGACAAATCCCTGCAAACATCCACAACTGAAGGGTGCAAAATTCTTCCTTTCCACAACTGGCAGCTGCTGCTGAGGCAGAAACGGGGGAACCACTGCTGAGACACGATGAGCAGAGTTCTCTGGCTGGGCTCGGGTGTGCTTGGCTCTTCTGGGATACGTTTTTCTTCTAAAGAAAATGACCCCTGTCACCTTTTGTGTTTCCATAAAAGTCCATATGCTCTGTCAAGGGGCTGCTGGCTGTGCAAACCTGTTGTCTGTGCCATTACTGAGCTCTTCATTTTTCTTTTTAGATGGTTCCTGGGACTGAATCTGCCTGTGTTCCCTGTGCACTGTGCTCAGTTCTGCTCATTAGCTGCTCAGAGGGTTTCTTAAGGCAGCTGTGTTGACCCATGTGTCCCTTAATTTTGCCTGAATAAGTTGCCCTCCATCTTCTGTTGGATCCAGCAGAGCTGCTTTGTGCTTCCCCTGAAACCGCGTCATGCTTGGGGAGGGGAGCTTGCGGGGGGAACCCAGGCGATGCCACGGCAGGTTTATCGCTTTGAGTTTTGGGGATGCTTTTGGGGCTCTCGCTCTGCATGGGCAGGGTTGACTGAGCGCCCCGGGGGTGTGTGCAGGGGCGGGCCAGGCGGCTGCTCATGCAGAGCCTGTTTGCCGGAGTCCGACTCTGTGCCAGGGCCTGGTTGTTCCTCCGGTGTTTGCTGTGCCTGGGTGCATCCGAGTGCTTTATTGCAGAGCGGCCATAGGGCTCTTCCTACTTCTTGGTAGCAGCGCAGTGGGTGCGGGGGGGTGGGACGCTACTGTAGAGCAAGCCAACGTGGTTTTTGGCGGGGGTCTTGCGCCAGGATGTGCTCATGCCAAGCAGGACTGCCTGGTGTCAGCCTTTGAGAAGGCTGTGCTGGCCGAACCGGACGTCTTGCTGAAACAGCAAATTATTTTGTTACCAGCTCTCCCCCAGGCTGGGGCCCTGGGTGAATGGGGCTGGCACCGCTGTGGTTAATGATTGCTCTTTTTGAATAGCTTCAACGTTGCCTCCTACGACGTTGCAGCCTCTCTGCAGCAGGTACCCGACAAACCCTGTTGGCAGAGCGTTCTGTGGGACACCCAGCCTGGCTCCGGGGAGCGAGCGTGGCCTGAATTGAATTGGCTGTGGGCAAGTGGGAGCTGCTTTAGTTCAGGGCTTAGGCTGGGCTGTTGGTGTGTTGCCTCTGGGCACTGCATGGGGGGTGTCTCCTGGTCATTTCTGCTGCTTTCTACTCTTTGGTTTTACTCCCTGGTGAGGCTGTTTTCTCCTCTTGCACTACAGGCAGCTTTGGTCCAAATTAGACTCAGAGTCATTTTTCTTAGACATTTCCTCCTGATAGCAGAAAACCAGGAAAACTTAGTTCTGTCTCCAAAGCTTAAATTCTAAAAACAAGGCACATCTCTCCTGTCCCCTTTATTTTCCACGTTTAGTCAAGTACTTCTTGCCCTGTTCAGCATAGTTGCCAGCACTGGTAAGCAGCCTGCGTGCAGTGTCTGGTTCTGGGATAGCTTCTGAGCTTCCAGGAGCCCTGGGCACTTCCACCCTCATGGCCTTCGTGCCTGGCAGCGTGGCTCGTCCCCGCAGCACAGACGCCACATTGTGAGCGGTCGCTGCCCTCTCTGCTGCTTGGCTCGGATCAGGGAGCATCTAGGTCAGCAGCAGGGGTGAGAAATTCAGGGAACAGCGGCTGGGACAGTCAGATCTTCAGGGCCATTTTATTCCAACCCTTTTCTCTGAAATACAGTAATTCCCCTCCCCGTGTGTCATCTGGAGAAGGTCAAAGTGGCTCTGGCCAGGGCTGTGGCAATGAATGGGGAAAGGCAGCTGGTTGCCCTCTCTGTTATTTCCATCCTTCCTTCTCCTGGGAGCGTGGGGAAGGGAGCCAGCCTGTGTCCGAGTACTAATCCCGGACTCGGGCAGAATAGCACACAGCTCCATCGTGCGCATTTGCAGTGTGGAGGAGGCGTTACGTACTCACTGTGTTACCTGGGTTTGATTCCAGCTCCCCTCAACGCTTTTCTGAAAAGCAGCAGTGAAATGCTCACTGTCTTGCCTTGAAAACCCTTGTCACCCACACAGCTCCAGCGTGTCTTGTCTGTGGGCAGCGCAGGATAACGCAGTAGCAGGCCGGCTCCCGCTCGCTGCCGGTTTGCAGGCTCTGTCCCCCCATGCAGTTGCAAGTTTGGCTTCAGCAGGGCCTGTTGGCAGCAGCAGCATCACCGGTGCTCCATGCACAGGAGCTGCAGAGAGGCGGCTGCTGCTGGTGCAAGAAATACATGCATCTGGGCTTCACACGTGGTGCGTCGTTGCTTGATAGCTGCTTGGGGCCACGTGCCATTTCTCAGGCTGTGGTGTATTTTGTATATGAGGGAAACTGCAAATAAGGCACATGGGGCAAATGTGCTGCACTTTCTTCTTGCCAGTTATTACACAGCGTCAGAAGAGATCTTCTGGACCATCCAGCTCCTACCGCCTGTCACAAGCAACCACGTGCTTTTAATTCTGTTCATAACCCTATTAGCTCAATTTTAAATGTCGTTAGAAGTAAAGGGATCACAACACCCTTTTAGGCAGCTGGTCCTGAACCTTGATCCATGTTGGCTAGATACTTCCCTACTTTTGGCGTAATATTCCTGGCAAGCTTATCCTCCTTGTTTGTCTGTTGTATGCTGGCATCAGCAGTTCTTATTTGCTCCTTGGTGTTTATTTTCTTGATGTACTTAAAAAGAGCTGTTACGCTTTTTCTCAACCTTCATTTTCGCTGGTGTGAACAGGCTGAATCTCCGCCCCACCTGTTGAGATGACTTGTAACCAGATCTTCTAAGCAGAATGGTAGATAATGATTAAGACATGTAAGGCTTCAGGGGAACAACCCCTTCTCTCGGCTTTTCCTTTCAACTTGGAAGAGGACATCTGGAGTTACTGTGTCTGGGTTTGGGGGTCCTGCTGCAGGATAGATGCAGAAACTGGAGCAGGTCCAGCAGAGGCTACCAAAGTGCTTCTGGGGCTGGAGGAAATGGCATAGGAGGAGAAGCTGAGGGAGCTGGAGTTCAGCCTGGAGGAGAGAAAGGGGGAGTCCAATCGCTGCCTTCCACTACCTGCGGGGTGTTACAGGGAGGACGGAGCCAGGCAGTCCCTATTTCCAGTGGAAATACCCTGCTTTATTCCCGGTTTATTTAAGCAGAATCCTAATGATGATTACAGTCCTGTAGCCAATCCAAAATTTTCTTTCTCAGTTATTCACAGGTGACGAGCTTCTCTTAGAGCAAGGGCTGAGCTTAAACATTGTCCCATTTCTAGTGTTCTTGCTCCCCAGTTTTCTGAATGACCCATAAAATTCTGTTTTTTCCTTGATGAACTCCCATGTTGGAGTCATCTTCATTCTCAGTGTCCCAGTTATTGTGCAAAGGTCACTAGTGAGAATACTAAATAAAACTGGTTTCAGAACAGAACCTTTAAGTACCTCCCACTTGTCCAGTATTTTCCCTCTCTACTACCACCTGTTACCACCTTTCCTTTAGCTGCTTCCATCTTCTCACTTTTGGTATTAAGCCCTGTGTTTATCTAGCTTAAATAGCTTTTTGCCAGGACGTCCTCCCAAAAATGTAGTCCTGATCACTGATGTTTCTACTGTCTAGAGCATGGGTACACAAATGAGTTGGCAGGCATTAGCGATGTCACCTTTCCAACATGTGGATGCTTTCCTATCCTCCTTGGCAGCACTGATCCCTCTTGAGGGACATGCCTGCAGCTCCTCCTGGCTGCTGGGCATCACGGTGTTAGACGATGGCAAAGTGTGTGCTGGGGCAAAAAGCCAGAGGTACTCTCGACCTCTCAGCCCCCTGACTCCATCCCATCTATTTGGCTACCTACCTTTGTGGTTTCTCTCAGTGCGGTAAGAGATTTGGCAAGGCACATGGGGAAAGGTGGGGGGGATATGCAATGGCTCCTTTAAACCAGGGTGAAGCCCTGGAGTGGGAGATGGTCTTTGCTGGAGGAAATGTTACGATCGATGGTTTCTTGTGCTGCTTTCTAATAATTCTCCTTTTCTGTTGTGTAGATGAAGATCTCTTTCAATGAGACAAGTTTGCAGACTATGTTTGAGTACCCGTCAGAGAGCTCACTGGCAGAAGAAGAGGAGGAGGAAGAAGAAGAACATTCTTCTGAAACAGAGGAGGACAAGCCTTGCACCTTTTACATTCCACGCCCAAGTAGCACTTTGCATCCCAGTACACCTAACTCAGGTGAGCGAGGCACTGTGTTGGCACTGTGGGGTTATTGGTGGTGTCAAACACTGTTCGTGTTTCCTACAGAGCCTCTTGGGGCTCCACACAGGTGGAAATGCCAATGGAGGTGACTTCTGACAGCAGGATTTGGGCTTAGTGGGGGCAGGGCTTGAACCAGAACAGGGAACTGCAGATGGGCAGCTTCCCTGCTGTCCCTGCCAGGATCCTGATCCCACGTCTTTTTGGGGCAGTGAGAAATACTCACATCAGCTTTGTCCTTCCAGCAGATTTATCCAGCTACACCCCAAAGCACTCCGTGAAGTTCAGCGGGTGGCAGGAGCAGAAATATGAAGAGATGCCTGCCGCAGAGGGACCCCTCCCAAAGGAAGCTGATTCCCAGGGGAACCATGTCATGGTGAGACTTTAAATAAGCAGGACTTGGCTCAGTCCTGCTGTGCTCTTATCTCAGTGCTCGGGTTGGTCTGGACAGTGGATGGGACGGGATGTGCCTTCCACTGAACACCTGTGTGTGTGTTCGCCGCCCAGGGAGGTGTGCCACTGCTCACAAAGGGATCAACACAAGGTCCCACTGCCACTAGCAGACCTGCCTCTCCCTGTATGTGTAAAGGAGACTTAAGGTAGCTGGCACACTTTGTACTCCAGGGCATGTTTGGAGGGGGTAATTAAATGTGCTCGTTAGCCCCGGGTAAGGTGCCAATGCAGCCTTCACTGTCCAAAGGTGCAGGTACTCATTTGCTTTGGATTTGATGACACCTCCATGTCAACTCTGCTTTCTCCACAGCTCACCCCAGCAGAGAAGGGCGGACTCTCCGATTTCAGCAGCGAGCCTGCTCTGTATTTTTGATCACTTCACCTTCTAGCCTGCAGCAGCGGCTGCTGGACAAAACGCGTCAGTGCACCTTCCAAATGTCCATGCAAGCACCACGGAAATAAGCTTCTGGGTCCCTCCCTCACCACAGTTTTCGCTGGATCCTGATGCCAAGGGTGGACTAGATGCTATTGGGCATCTTTGGAGAATATTTGCACTGGATTCTGGGACCTAACTACTACTTTTAAGATGTATGATTTATTCTACCTGTGGCCTTGCATATTCCTTGTTCAAGATCAGCTGCCGATGAGGCAAGCATCTTAAGAACAGATCTGTAATCCCGGGATGGATGTAGATTCTCTCAGTGCTTATCTGAGTCCGTCCATCCAGGCACTGTACGGGGTCTGGACGGCTTTTGTAATACTTCTCCCATCAGAGGCCCCAGTGAAGAACGGTTCTAGAGTTGGAGCGCTGGGAGTATCTGGGCAGTTAGCTGGATTCACAGAAGTGGTTGTGATTTGACAGCTAGATTGGGTGTCAGTTTGGAAAACCGTTGAAGGTTCATGGTTTGTTCTTGGCATGTTTCTGGGTCTAGTTTCACTGAACCATCGTGGAATTGATGTGCCAGTTACGTTCTTGTGAAGGAAACTGAACGCACTGTGTGAGGGATGGGAAGGGGAATAAATGCCTTTAGCTTTAGGTGTCATTTTTGCACTGATCTGTAAAGAAGTGTCCAGACTGGCTTGAGCCTCCTGAAGATTCCCAAACATTGGCCACGGCTTTGATCTGTCCGTACCCGACTCTGGCGTCCAGCCTCGGCACAGCTCTGACTGTGCTTCAGTTTGCCAGTTCCTCCTGTTGCTTTGTCCCAGCATCTAACGGGGCCAGGCCCAAGATTTATCTGTCTTGGTTGGTGGGGAGGCTTCCTTCTAGCCATGCTTGCTCTGCTCCTCTAACGCAAAGCACAGGATGGCCATTTCACTCCTTTATTCTGCAGAACTTGAACAAGGAATATGGTTTTTTTTTCTAGGATTTTTATAGTTCTACTGTAATTGTTTAATGCAGCCAATATGCAAAAGAACCTGCTAGACTATTCCATTTAAGTTTTCTACTACTGTAAACTCAGGGTCAAAATTGCACTCTGGAAAAGACGGAACACTGCTGCTAATGTGATTTGTACTTCTGGGATTAAAAGAGATGCAGTTGGAATAGATACGGCCTCTTTGGGCTTCATGAAATGAGTGGTACCCCAGCGTGTGGCTCTATCCAAAGGAACAGGCTGGTATCTTTGATTAAATTTGATACTTTTATTGGTTTGTCTATTATATATAGATGATGAATGTCTAGTCAAGCTGACACTGGTCTATGAACTGAAAATGCTCTCCATACCGTGCACTTGTTCTGGTGTATATTGTAGCAGCAGGAGGAAGGTTGTTCTGCTGAAAAACAGCCAGGACTAAATGTTAGGACATACCTACTTCTGGCTGTTCTCTTCTTCTGCCCTGGGTGCCTAAATATTTCTGGAAAGATAATGCAAAAAAACCAAAACCCAAAACTCAGCAGTTTGTTAGATGTTGGCTGGAGGGGACACAAAGGAACACTTTCCACCTCCTTGCACTTCTGAGGCTTGTCCTTTTCAAGCTAACTCAAGATCTGCTCCCCGCGTGGCCTCCCAGGAGCAGTATGTGGCTGGCAGTGCATCTGCATCTGACGTGACACAAGTACTGTCGGAAGGAGCAGTGAATCCCATGTGCTGAGGCTTCTCCCAAAATACTTCAGGACAAGATGCTGAGAGTGGGGTAGAGCGAGGAAGAATGCAGGACTGCTAGTGACTGCTAGACTTAAGGGATGAGTAAGTTACCAGATACGTGGAGTTAAACACTGAGCAGCGCCCACAGCCAGTAGCAGTGCACACAGCCAAAGAAGGTCAGGGACTGTGTTTGAAGAGGTTATGCACAGCTTTTCTAGTAGAAAAGGTCCCAGTGAGCACCTTGCACTGTGGAAAAAGCTCAGGCCAGTTTAAGGCAGCTCTATTGCTAGATTTGCAACTTAAAAAAAATGCAGGTGACGAAGCAAAAGCTGCTTGCAGTTAAAGTTAGGGGCAAGGTGTCTGAACTAGTCCTGACTTTGTTCTACTGTGGATCAACGAGGAACGCTAAAGCCAACAATATCCTGCAGCGTGTTCCACTGACTTCCGCCAACTGAAATGCTGCTCTGGTACTCGGCCTGCTGTTCTCAGTGAATTAGCCCTGTGCCTACAACTCCTGGTTAGGACGGGCTCGGTGGAGGGGTGAGAGCGCAGAGCTTACTTCTCAACAGGAGCACGTGGTGCCCTGGTGTGCTGCTGACTTCTCTACTCCTTCCAGTTTGCCTGCTCTACCTTGCAGCTGTAATTTGCACCTTGCTGAGTGCTGCCTTCGCACTTCCCAGCTTTGTACCCTAATCCCTGTCTGTACCAGATGAACTCTCAGCTTGTTCTTGGCAAAGCAAGGAGAATGCTATTTTGAGGGCAAAAGCATTAGCTGATAGTGAATCCCATGTGCTGAGGCTTCTCCCAAAATACTTCAGGACAAGATGCTGAGACTGGGGTAGAGCGAGGAAGAATGCAGGACTGCTAGTGACTGCTAGACTTAAGGGATGAGTAAGTTACCAGATACGTGGAGTTAAACACTGAGCAGCGCCCACAGCCAGTAGCAGTGCACACAGCCAAAGAAGGTCAGGGACTGTGTTTGAAGAGGTTATGCACAGCTTTTCTAGTAGAAAAGGTCCCAGTGAGCACCTTGCACTGTGGAAAAAGCTCAGGCCAGTTTAAGGCAGCTCTATTGCTAGATTTGCAACTTAAAAAAAATGCAGGTGACGAAGCAAAAGCTGCTTGCAGTTAAAGTTAGGGGCAAGGTGTCTGAACTAGTCCTGACTTTGTTCTACTGTGGATCAACGAGGAACGCTAAAGCCAACAATATCCTGCAGCTGTTTCCACTGACTTCAGCCAACTGAAATGCTGCTCTGGTACTCGGCCTGCTGTTCGCAGTGAATTAGCCCTGTGCCTACAACTCCTCTGGTTAGGACGGGCTCGGTGGAGGGGTGAGAGCGCAGAGCTTACTTCTCAACAGGAGCACGTGGTGCCCTGGTGTGCTGCTGACTTCTCTACTCCTTCCAGTTTGCCTGCTCTACCTTGCAGCTGTAATTTGCACCTTGCTGAGTGCTGCCTTCGCACTTCCCAGCTTTGTACCCTAATCCCTGTCTGTACCAGATGAACTCTCAGCTTGTTCTTGGCAAAGCAAGGAGAATGCTATTTTGAGGGCAAAAGCATTAGCTGATAGGTCACCTCTGTGCATATGCTTCAGTATCATTGTGCTCAAAATAAAGATTTGGGGTTTTTTTTGTAGATGCCTACCCTGATCTCTAGCATTTGAGGATTAACTTTAGTAGATCGCTAATACCAAAGTGCATCTGAAAGGAAAATGTACTTCTGCAAAACAAAGACTTTTATTAAATGTGGCATCCTTGTACCAGAACAGCAGCTGCCCCAGACCAACAGGACTTCCCAGGTTGAAAAGCAAGTTTAGGAATGCTTTTGTCCACGTGCTTGTTTTTCTTTTTCTTTTGAAGTGCTTTGCGGCTCACTGGCTTTACCAGCATTCCCAATTTCTCCCTTCAGGACATCTAGCAGTGTCTGAGAACTCTCCAGAATCTGGGAAAGAAAGAAATAAAAATAGCTTATTTTTACATAAACTAACTGTTTCTCTTACGAGTTCCCTTCGAATTCAGCTGATCTACCTTGCAGCAAGAGGGATTCTCCAGCCCTCACAATATCTAATTCTCGGTGACGTATCATCCTGTCTCACTGCGGGAACAGCTGCGGAGGAATTTCTCTGGTTCGTGCCTGTATTCTGAATACGAAACACCTTAAGCAATTTACCTATCGTGGAGCACGAGGCAGAGAACTTCCTGAAGCAGCTGCGGGGTGAACTTTAGTTTGTTATTAAGGGAGATGTTGATACCTGGGCTTTTTAGATCAGTATCAAATTGTGCTCAGCTGACCCAGTTTCAGCTGTCTTCCACTGTTAAAGCTGCCCACTTTAGGTTTCTTGCTTAAAGACTAACTCAACTCTACAATGACCTTAAGTCAGACTTTCCTTTTATTAATTTTCTTCTATTTTTAGCTTATATTGTATATAATCTAACGCTCCCACTTACTATGCACTAGGAAGCAAGGCTACAACAGGTTTAGGAGATCTTGCTGCCTGTCCATCTCACCATTTTAAAGTTTTAAGATGGTGGACAACTGTAACAAAATGTGATAGTAGGGTTGTAGTCCCAAAGATCATTTACGTTCCTATGAACCTGTGGAAATCACTACGTGGTCAGAGAAGAGATGAAGGACGAGACACCAGTAGACCATGTTGGTGGGATCTTGCCATCTTGTCCGTGGAAGGAGGTGGAGTCCTGCGACTGTCATGGGCTGGGGGAAGGCAAGGAGTGCGATTACAGAGAAGAGATGTACATCCACAGGAACGGAACTTTGTTACCGGATTCTGTTCACAGGACGTCCGCGTTTCCTCTCCTAACCACCTCTGCTTTTTACCTGCTGTGACTGTCTTTTAATTTCAATAAACATGAATTCATTTGTAGGCTGGGGGGTTGTGACCTGTGTCTCAGGGAAGGTTTCTTTTAAAAGGTGCTGTCTGTTCATGTAGCTTTACAACACGATTTCTAAGCTGTTAGATTTTTATGCAAGTTCCCCCCTTCACCCCAAACCATCAGGTCTTGAAGCAGGCTGAGAAAACAGCTCCAGCCGCATCTGAAAAATAATTGTCACGGGAAAGTACTGAATTTGGGAGATGAAGAGGATCTGACAGAGTAGTGACCACGTTAAAAAAAAAAATGCATGGGAAAAGGAGAATGTAGGCAGCAGCTAACAGGGAAGGGGTGCTCCTGAACTGAAACGGCTCTTAGCTACCAATAGAGGGAAGATCGTTGCTCGTCTGAAAGTGAGCTGGAAAAGATCCTTTTATTTTTTTAAAAAGCTGGTCAATGTGTAATTCAAAAGCGAATTCACCTGCTATCCTATGGGCAGGATGAAGCAGTCCCTGCCTGGCAGAGTAAAAATACAGGACAGGTGAAGGGATTGAGCCCCCCCAGTACCTGAAATAACAGTACGGGCCTTTGTGCTGTTCACCTCCTTCCCACCCCTGTAATTACTGGTCCAACATTTCTACTTTTTTAAATGATGTTATTCCATTAAAGATGGAAGAAATTGCATGGAAAGTTGAGCAAAAGGAGTATCTAGTAAGCTATCAGCTCTGCCACCACAGTTTGTTATTACCTGCACAAATTCATGGTCTTCTGGGTCAATGTCTTGTCTCTGGTTTCCTCCTTCCCCTCCCCCCCGCCGCAGATGACGGTTTGTGAGATGGTCTTTCTTTAGGGGTCCGTTCCAAGGGCAGTTTTGATGTATTTTGACAATTTGCTTTAACTTAACCTCCACTTTTTCTCCCCTTGAGACGGGCTCCGCGGGACTCGCTACCCACCGAGCCCGTGGGAGCCGCGCGGGCCCCTCGCCGGGCAGCACCCCGCGGTCCCTCGGGCAGCCGAAGGCGGGGGGATGCCTGTGCCCTTCGGCACCACCGGGCTCCGCTTCCCCGAGCTCAGAGAGCGCAGCACCAGAACAAACCCCAGCCCGAGCCCCAGCCTTCCCCGTTAAGGGGGACTGCGTCTGCCGGGAGCT